>NC_139663.1:14290465-14317965 GCF_951799395.1 Argentina silus
CTCCAGACCTCCAGACGCCCAGCCCCCAGCCCTGCCTTAGCCCAGCCACACTGCACCATGCCCAGCCTCAGAACCTGCCGGTGTGCCCTGCTCTTGCCTCTCCTGATTCTCCTCCAACAGATCCAGCCCTGCAGCAGCCAGGGAGGAGCCCACCCCGAGCTCAGGAAGCCCGTCTACCAGCGCTTACGACGGCTCGACGAACAGGTCAGTGCAGTTCGCAGCCCCCCCAGATTCAAATCCAAACCGTCATATTTCATCAATGTCAGAAAACTGTTTTTATTACATTACATTGAATATGACTCGTAGCTTCTGAGAATCCTAGGATGAATGCCAACAAACTCAGTCATTGGCCATCTCCAGGATTTCATAACTGACAGCCTTTGTGTGATTCCTCGGGCTACAAGAGATGAAGGAAAGGAAAAGGAATGGTCAACAACAGACCAAGTCAAAAACCGCTTGTGTGTTTTGAAACCCTCAGAGGGACCACTTCAGTGGAGGCTGGGGGAGGTAGAAAACGGAGGATGGGCTCATTGTCATGCATGAAGTGGAACACACGTGTTTGATACTGTTCCTCATTCCATTCCATGCATATAATGAGCCTGTCTTCCATTTTCTACCTCCACCAGCCTCCCCTGGACCACTTCCAAGAATGGCTAAATGTTTTTACCAGACAAAATTTGTTTCTTTTGCGCCTTGGTTAGACAGCACCAGGATAATACAGTTTAGTACAATTTGCCAAGGGTTCGTGTTAGGGTGGTACAAGGCGACCACGGTTGGCTGGTTTGTAACATGAACACGACGTAATAATGGTTTATAACCTGTTAATAAGCAGACCTTCCTATAAAGTGTGTGTGTGCGTGTGCGTGCGTGTGTGTGTGTTTCTCAGTTCCGGCGGTTCCAGGAGCTGACGTTAAGCCGTCTGGAATCCATCTCCCAGAACCACAGTGTGTCATCGGACCTGGAGGCCCGGTTCCAGAGCCTGACGGACCAGTACCACAGCCTCTCCCTGGAACTCACCCAGCTCAGAGACACCACCGCCCAGGAGATGGATGCTCTCAGGTAGGGGTGGGGCCGGAGTGATATGGATGGAATGGAATGACGAATGGAATTAAACATATGGGTTTGATACCATTCCTCATTACATTCCATTCATTACAATGAGCCGGTCCTCTGATTTCTACCTCCACTAGCCTCCCCTGTTTCTATAATATAATCATGATAGTGTAATAGTGTGATCACAATAATTGCTTTTTATTTAAATACTTTAATTGAATCAAGGGTAGGGATGGGGCTGCTTACTTACTTCACTTTATTGAGTCCACTTGGGGAAATATAACTTGTGTCTCCCATCAAATGAGTATAACCTTGTTATATTTACAATCATTTGTTTCTCAATTACTCAGAGATTAGATCACCATAATAAATGCTTTTTATAGGGTATACTTGACATTGAAGCGAGACCTAACGTTATCAGACTTTAAGCCCTCTGTAGCCCAAAGTTTGCTCTCATGAAAATGATTATTTGAAATTATAAAGATTATTATATGATGAACAAATTTGCTGTCCTTTTTGTTATCAAACACACTTTTACTGTTCATTATTGTCCCTATGACAGGGACTGGAGCAGGAAGCTGCAGAAGAAGAGTAAGAGGATGGAGGGCCGGCTGGCCTCCCTGGAGAGAGGACTGAGGGAGAGCGGCAGACAAGCCCAGAGACAGAGGCAGGAGCAGGGGGAGACGCTCTCCAACCTCACCCTGGAGCTCCACACCCAGGAGGGGAGGCTGGGCTCTTTCGAGGCCCAGCAAGAGGAGGTCCTGGTCGGATTGAGAGGCCTCCAGGAGTCCCTGAGGGAGCAGGCCCTCCGGATCATCCGGCTGGAGGGGAGGGTCGGGGAGATCCTGCAGGGGAACGGTGTCTCTACCAGGGGGTCTAGGAGGACAGGGGACCCCCTCACCTCCAACCTCACCCCCTACAACCCAGAGCCACCCAGAAGAACCCAGACCTCCAGAGGACAGGGGCCCAGGACAAGCACCCGCACCCAGCCTGAACACACCCGACCCCAGCCTGAACACACCCGACCCCAGTCCCAATCTGACCGCCAGCCAAACTCCTACCCCCAGACCCGGTCCCAGCCTAACCTCCACACACAGGCTAACCCCCAGCCCCAGCCACAGCCCCAGCCCCAAACCCAAACCGAGCCACAGCCACAGCCCCAAACACAAACCCAAAACCAGCCTAAACGCACCAAAGATAGGAAGACGAGGATTCATCACCAGCCTCCACCTCTCCACCCCACCCAGCCCCCCACCCAACCCCAGGAGCAGGAGAGGAGGAAGGGGGAGAGATCGCAGCAGGGGCCCTGGCCTGGTCCCCCTCAACAGGGAACAGCACCACAGTCTGTAGAGGAGAGGAGAGAAGAAGGAGAGATAGAGAGGAGGAGAGGGAGGGAACAGTGGGAGAGGAGTAAAGGAGAGGAGGAAGAAATGGAGAGAATAGAGGAGGTGTGGACAGATAAGAGGAGAGAGGAGGAACAGATGGAGAGAAGAAGAGAGAAGGTGGGGACAGAGAGAAAAGGAGAGGAGGAAGTGAAGGAGAGGAGGGGGACGGAGCCACAGATCCAGAACCTCCTCCATCTCCCTTTGAGACATAAGATTCCTCTACAGCACGTACCCAAAAAGGAAGCCACCAGTACGTACTACAACTCCCAATACACCCTCTCACAAACACACAGGGATAGAGCTACAACTCCCAATACACCCTCTCACAAACATACACAGGATTAGAACTACAACTTCCAATACACCCTCTCACAAACATACACAGGATTAGAACTACAACTTCCAATACACCCTCTCACAAACACACATGGTTAGAACTACAACTCCCAATACAACCCTTTCACAAACACACACAGGATTAGAATTACATCTCCCAATACATCATTTCACAAACACACATGGTTAGAACTCCAACTCCCAATACACCCTCTCACACACACATACATGGTTAGAACTACATCTCCCAATACACCCTCTCACAAACACAGACACACACACAGGGTTGGAATTACAGGGGCGCAGGGTACTCCCATAACAAACAGGGTACCGCCATAAGCACTTCAATTTTGACGGGCTTCCATAACATAGTCAGACTCTAAATATACAGCTATCAGTATGTGTTTCACAGCAGCAAACAACATTAACTGAATCACCAGAGACTAGAGAGAGACCAGATGTAAAGAGAGGGAAGGAGGGAGGGAGGCCAGATGTAGAGAGAGGGGAGGGATAGAGAGAGTAGAGAGTAGAGGGGTGGGGGGGTAGAGAGGGGGGGTTAGAGATAGAGAGTGAAAGAGACAAGGGGTGGGAAGGCAAATAAGTTAGTTTTGATTCCTACTGGAGAGACTGGAGTTCAACCATTACATGCCAAACTCACTCACACATCCTGGCACACAAGGCTGCCGTTTACAGATGAACTAAACAGACATGCTCTCTAGATAGATAGACAGAGAGAGGGGGGGGGGGGGGGGTCAGACAGAGATAGAACACACACATACACACACACACAGAAACATACACTCACACACACACACACATACACACACACACACACACACACACACACACACACACAGGGAGGGAGAGGTGTTGAGCGATGTAGGAAACCAGAAACATTCTTTGAGAAGTTTGGCCATCAGAGAGTTGACAGTTATTTTCCTATCTGAGGAATCAATTTAGACTATCCTCTACGATGAATGAAGTGTGTGTGTGTGTGTGTGTGTGTGTGTGTGTGTGTGTGTGTGTGTGTGTGTGTGTGTGTGTGTGTGCGTGCGTGTGCATGTGTGCGTGCATGCCTGTGTTTAACTGCCATGTCCTGTCCCAGGATATGAGGGGATTGAGCTGTGCAGCAGGGGCCTGTCTTACTCCCCACAAGCCTTTTCCCAGACTCCTGCCTTAGCTTTGTTTTTGTACGGGAAAGACTCGAGGGACCTTCCTGACCAGCATCCCATTCACAGCCTGACTAGGTCAAAACCTAAAACTGAGCCTAACTTGAGCCTAACCTTAACCAAACCATAATCAAAACATTTTTCACTTTACACGGCCACTGACATATTATATATTTATATAAATCAGGGGAGGCTGGTGGAGGTAGAAATCGGAGGACGGGCTCATGGTAAAGCATGGAATGGAATAAGGAATGGCATCAAAAGGAATTTCTTTACTCCACAGCTCATCTCCACACCTTAACCTTCAGTGAAATAGTACTGTATTTTCAACTGTATTGAAACAGTAAACCGTATTTTCAGTGTCTCACACTACATTTCTCCCTCCTCAGTCTGTAACGTAGACTCCATGATACACTTTCCCTCCGCCTCCTCGGAAAACTACGTCACCTTCTCCCGGAGCTTCCCTGACCTTCCGGAACTCTCTGTGTGCCTGTGGCTGCGCGTGAGCGCCAGATACGTGGGAACGCTCCTCTCCTACGCCACGGAAGACAACGACAACACGCTCGTCCTCTATGGGCGCAACTCCACCTCCGACCCCGCGTCCGCCTTCGCCCGCGCCGGGACCCTGGACTTTGTGGTGGGAGACCCCGCGTACCGCGAGCTCCCCGTGAACGCCCTCCTGGACGGCCACTGGCACCACCTCTGCGTCCTCTGGTCCTCCATCGAGGGACGCTTCTGGCACTACACCGACCGGCGGCTGACCTCCATGGGGTCAAAGTTCAGGAAGGGGTACGAGGTGCCCGGTGGGGGGTCGGTGGTGCTGGGGCAGGAGCAGGACTCTGTAGGGGGAGGGTTTGATCCTGTGGAGGGGTTCGTGGGTCAGGTGGCGGGGCTCGTGGTGTGGGACCGCGTGCTGAGTCCCGGGGAGGTGATGGGGGTGGCGACGGGGAGGGGGGTCCCCCGTGGGGTGGTGCTGACGCTGGAGGACGTAGCAGGGGTGCATGGGGCGGTGCAGCAGGTGGCGTGTGAGTGTCTGGAACACTGTGTCTGAAACACGGACTGACAGGACAGTCCTAAAACAAACCCCCCAACCCCAGCCTTCCCCCCCAGCCTTCTATGACTTAAAGAGGACTCCTCACATGTGTCTGGTTGAAAACCGCAGAGCAGTGGTCGTCAACAACCAAGCCTTGTTCCAGTGAGCCACTGGGCAGGCTTTTGTCCCTGCAGTAACACGCCTGATTCACCTCATCACTGAAGTATCATTGATCAGCTGAATGATGTGGTTTAGTGCTGGGCTGGGACCAGGGGAGACAGGTGGAGGTAGAAATCGGAGGAGAGGCTCATTGTACTGCATGGAATGGAAGGAGGAATGGTATCAAACACACGTGTTTGATACCATTCCTCATACTGCTCCATGCATTACAAGCCCTTTACGAGCCCATCCTCTCCTCCGATTTCTACCTCCACCAGCCTCCCCTGGAACTAAAAACTGCACAACACTCTGCAGATGCCCAGGGTACATGCTTGGTGGCCACTGGTCAAAGGACTGGGAATGATTTGTTGTATAAAGAACAATGTTTATGTAAATTAACTTTTCCAGACATGTTGTTGTTGTTGTTGTTGTTGTTGTGACATTCACCATACAGTAAGACTTCAGTTATCCCTATCATCATCGTCATCATCATCATCTTCTTCTTCATCATCTTTATGCAGGGATATAGGCCCTTGTAATTTAGAATCCTCTCTGAATCCAGCAGGGTTCACTGATTGACTGTATCATGTGGAAAATAAACAATCTCACATGGTTGGACTTCCCAACTCAACTGATCTAACAATACCTGCCATTCATGAGATAAATCATCCTTTATCTAGACATTAATTCAATCAGTGGTAATGGTTTTGGTTTGTACTGTGGTTAATGTGTTTTTCCTAACAATAACAATTGACTTATTGTAGAGAAAAAAAAACATATCTGTTGTGCTATCACAGTATGGCGGTATCTCCTCAACTAGTTTGAATGACATCTAATGCAATCAATTATTACATTTGGTGTCCTATACTCTAGTGCTTATATTGTTAAATACATGTTAAAAGTAAATATTAGAGGAGCAAACGCACTATTCCGATTCATTGCCTCTGAGCGAACGACAATTCCCAGATTTCTAGGCTAACCACTGTATTTTTATATTTTTAGTCCTGCCTGGCACCCGTAGAAAGCGTCACGAGTTTGCTTATGATGTTAGTCATGGGGACCTGAGAATGAGACACAGTTAGCCAGACACAATTTCAAATTAAAAACGATTTGAGTGATTGTGAGAGTGGAAAACTATCGGAAGCCAACATGGCCAACATCACGAAGAAAGTGTCGTGGTCCAGCCGAGGTGATGAGTCTGCAGGCGGGGAGGGGACCCCGCTACTCAACGGGTCCGAGGGAGTGAGATACACCAGACAGGTAGAGCTAGCTGGCTAACCAGCTAAAGTAGAAGTCTACTATCTTATCTATCAGCTAGCTGTCAAGTTTGCCTACAGAAAATGTCTGCTTGTTGAATTGCTGTGAGATGAATGCATTTGGCTAATTTCAATGCACTGCCAACATAGGCGTGTGCGCAGCTTTTTGAGTTCCTGCATGCAGCCGTTTGCGAATGCTAACAACAAATGCAAACGTCAGTAGCTGGCTGTCAAAGATGTCAAGTTGCCAAGTTCAGAAGTTAGACATACCATGGCCAAAAAACTGTCAAGACTTTTAAAAAGTCATGTAGCTAAAAAAAAATTGCCCTATTCAAACGACCGCTGAGTGTCAAAATGGAAACACACATACAGACGTGTGGAAATGACAATTTCAATTTCCTTTTTCCAAATGCAATTAACGAAATTAGATTCTGTTAACTTGTTTATGCTGCTCATTTGAATAATTAATCACTACCTATTAGATTACACAGGCACTACGGACTTATCTATCCAACTAATATAACTGTGAAATGTTTCCATCAATTGTAGACTGTAGACAGCCAGACTCTTCTTTTTGCGATGTGTATAAATGTCTTTGGTCCATAGTTGTCCGGGGGCAGTATATTTCATATAGGGAGACTGAGCACGGTGGATTTGGAAGAAGAGATCACTTCAGAGGAGGTAAAGTTCAAGTTCAGCTTTCTTTCTATCCGTCCATCTCGAGTAGGAGTTCCCCCTTAGGTCCACACAGGTTTATGAGCAGGATCCCACAAACCCAAACTGACCCCAGAACCAGTGTCCCTGTGTTGTGGAGAGTTACAGGGTGTTCACAGGCTTCGTTTCCAGCCTAGCACTAAAACCTAAATCACACTCCAGAGCCGAGCTGAGCTGTACTGGGCTTGCCTAGTTACGCATCCACTATAGTTGCTAAACCAGTGCAGGATAGAACAATGTGAAAAGAAAGTATCTGAGCCAGCACAGTATGATTCGGGTCGGCCCTGCAGTGTGTGAACTAATCAAGGGCTGGATGATAAGTTGAGCCTGGTGTGTTAGTGCTAGGCTGGAACAGATGTCTACACACCCTGTGGGTTCCCGGACCAGGGTTGAAGTTCACTGCCTACATCAGAGACCCTTGTTTCGAGTGGGGTCTCAGAGGGCAGTTAAAGATTGTTACGTTTGAATCAGGGATGAATCAATGACCTCACAGTAGAATCTGTGCTAATTTCTCCTGAGCCAAGCCTCCTCGGGGGTTATCCATGGCCGGCTAGCCTGTCAGATTTATTATAATAATTGAGTATGATGCCTGGCCTCAAGTTCAACTGAGTGTGTGACTGCACTGTACAAAGAAACCCAGTCACGTCACAGGCCCGTTACTCAACCAGTGGAGGTAGTAATCGGAGGACGGGCTCATGGTCAGGCATGGAACGGAAGGACGAATGGTATCAAACACAAAGTGTGTTTGATACAATTCCTCAATTCCGTTCCATGCCTGACCATGAGCCCGTCCTCCGATTTCTACCTCCACCAGCCTCCCCTGCACTTAACGCAAGCCTGTGACACAGCAATATATAAACCAGGCTTATTGTGCTAGGAGGATTTGCCATGCAAAGGCACTATTGTAAAACATGCCTAAGACGTGAACACTGGCCCAATTTAGTAACGGCCTTTCACTCAGTACAAGCCTGGCTGCAGTATAGCAGTAAAAACATGCTATATCACTGCCCTGTCAACCATAAAGGTGCATTTTGTAGGTTCAAGTTTGTCAAGTTTAACGTTAATTGTCATAAGGACAGACAGGGGACAATATAAGGGATGACAGTACAGTGAAATGCTGACACACAAGCTCTCCTCCTCGAAAACACAAGTAGAATACATTACCATATTAACACAATAATACAATAACAGCAGTGTCTCTCAGACACACATAATACATGGTGTCTATAAGACATCTATAACCAGTAATAAGGTTCAACGGGAGGCTGGTGGAGGGAGAAATCAGAGGACAGGCTCATTGTCATATAATAACAATGGCACGTTTGATACCATTCCTCATTCCATTCCATTTCTGACAGCCGTAATAAGATATAACAGCCGTCCTCCGATATCTACCTCCACCAGCCTCCACTGATACATAATAAGATCTCTCTGATCTCTGTCTCCCACGGCTCAGCCTGTGAGCTGGACTATGGAAGGACATTGCTTGGGAACACCAGACAAGAGGCCCAGCAGTGACACTGACTCACCCAGGCCCATGTTGTGAGCCACCAGTGTGGAAACTCTTAGGAGAGAGAATTTCCCGCATGTCTCGTTTTCGGGGCTATTCCTGGGTTTCGCAATCTAGCATGTTCTCCACGGCCGTGTCGACTTTTAGTTCTGTTATTGGGCAATGTGAATGTGATTCAGGGGAGGCTGGGGGAGGTAGAAACAATCGGAGGACGGGCTCATTGTAACGCATGGAACGGAATGAGGGATGGTATCAAACGCGTGTGTTCCTCATTCCATGCGTTACAATGAGCCTATCTTCCGATTTCTATCTCCACCAGCCTCCCCTGCTGTGAATGATATTGTTCTTATTATTTGCCTGTGGGTTTGACTGTCTGACTGGGAGGAAAAAAATCCCTTATTGCAGCGATGCGGTTGTGATGCATGTGATGTGCACTTGGGCTGCGCCCCAATCGTCTAAAGTAGCTTCTTTCCCTCGTCTCCTCAACTGCACTGATCTGAATACGGAAGGATAGGTGAAAACAAAATGGCCGATGCCCAGCTTGCATGCTTATTATTTGCCTCTCGCTCTCTCAAATCAGTGCAGACGAAGGAGAGGAGAGGAAGAGATGAGAGAGGAAGACACTTTATACCTTTGAGACGCACCCCTGGTTTCTCTAACATGCCTCTAATTAGGGTCAGAGGTCACGCTCCGTCTGTCCGTCTTGACCTCTGTCCTCTCCGACCCTTCCGCAGGACTCTCAGAGGGGCCGACCCTCGGAGATCCCTCACAACGAGAAGCTGCTGTCGCTCAAATTTGAGGTAATCAAACGGTGACAACGCTCCAGACAGTAGGAAGAGTCATGTCAGTGAATATCCCCCAAAAGCCATTTTTTTTATCAAGTGTACAGATATTTGGTTTAGAGGATCTAAATATAC
The DNA here is from genome assembly GCF_951799395.1 of Argentina silus. NCBI lineage: Eukaryota > Metazoa > Chordata > Actinopteri > Argentiniformes > Argentinidae > Argentina > Argentina silus. The sequence continues at coordinate 14,299,998 of NC_139663.1, forward strand.
AGTTGTGTGTGTGTGATTCAGAGTCTGGACTATGACAACAGTGAGAACCAGCTGTTTCTGGAGGAGGAGAGGCGAATGAGCTTCATGGTGAGTGGATGCTCGTACAATATGGGTTTTGTAGATTGTATTTGATGAAGTATTTGAAGACTGCATATTTACCTTTCACACTCTTCCACCCCCCCCCCCCCCCCCCCCACCCCCCAGGGGTTCAGGTGCCTGGAGATCAGTCGTTGGGTGGTGTGTGGCCTTATTGGGTTCCTGACCGGCCTCATCGCCTGCTTCATAGACATCCTAGTGGAGTACCTGGCTGGAGTCAAGTACTTTGTAGTCAAACAGAGTATCCTTCCATTCAGACACACACACACACACACAAACACACACACACACACACCATGTGAAGACATGCAGTCACACTCACAAACATACACACACACACACACACACACACACACACACACACACTCTGTCTACCCAGGCCCTTTGTCAATTATTAGAAACTCGATTCCTCGCGTCCTCTCCTCCATCCTCCACTCGCTTCCTACTCAAACCGTATTGGAGTAGATCTAGGTTCCTCCCCTTAGATGTTCCCCTCCGTTTCTCTTTGACAAGGAAGCGAGTGGACAAGGAAGCGAGTGGACAAGGAAGCGAGTGGGTGAGCTGAATCAAGTGGATCTAACTTTAGGAAGCCATTAAGACAGCAGTGCCCTGCCCTGTGATTGGTTGGTAGGAGCTGGACCCTGCAGATGTGGTGCCCTGTGATTGGTTGGTAGGAGCTGGACCCTGCAGATGTGGTGCCCTGTGATTGGTTGGTAGGAGCTGGACCCTGCCTGCAGTGTGGTGCCCTGTGATTGGTTGCTGTCCTTGACCTTTGACCCCCTCTCAGATATAGAGAAGTTTACAGAGGCGGGCGGCCTCTCCATCTCTCTCATCCTCTGGGCGGTCCTAAACTCTGCCTTCGTCATGGTGGGAGCCATCATAGTAGCCTTCTTTGAGGTAAGCGAGAGAGAGAGAGAGTGTGTGTATTATTTCTGTATTTATTTATTACTATTGATGTGCTTGTGTTATTTAGTGTGTGTATGGATGTTGATCAAGTCTGTGGATATACAGTACATTCTCTGGTGTCTTACAGTATGCTGTAAGAGGTTAGTGAACAAACACACACAGACAGCTGTGAGAGATTCATGCCCATATTTAGCAGGGGGTATTCTGGTACACTGGTAACAGTTCCTGTTAGTGAGTGCTGAGTCACTGTGAAGGAGCAGTCTGCTGAGTCGCTGCATGTGAAACTGAAATTGGCATCGCTTATTGCAGTACTAACTGACATACTGTATCTCTCTCTCCCCTCCTTTTCTCTCTATCTTCCCACCTCTCTCCCTCCCTCCCTTCTCTCTCTCTCTTTCTCTCTCTCTCCCTCTCCCTCCCTCCCTTCTCCCTCTCCCTCCCTCCCTTCTCTCTCTCCCTCCCTCTCTCTCTCCCTCCCTTCTCTCCCTCTCTCCCTCCCTCCCTTCTCTCTCTCCCCCTCCCTTCGCTCCCTCCCTCTCCCTCCCTTCTCTCTCCCCCCCTCCCTTCTCTCCCTCCCTCCCTTCTCCCTCTCTCTCTCCCTCTCTCTCTCTCTCTCTCTCCCCCCTCCCTCGCAGCCCATAGCAGCAGGTAGTGGTATCCCTCAGATTAAGTGTTATCTGAATGGAGTGAAGGTCCCCCGCGTGGTACGGCTCAAGGTATGCTGTCACTCACATCATTGAATCTACTACAGGTGCCACATTTAGCTCACAGCCTTTCAAAGTGTGTGTGTGTGTGTGTGTGTGTGTGTGTGTGTGTGTGTGTGTGTGTGTGTGTTTTCCACAGACCCTGGTGGTGAAAGTAGCAGGGGTGATCTGCTCTGTGGCAGGAGGCCTCGCTGTTGGAAAGGTATATTCTATTTGTGTGTTTTAATGCGGCGTGTTAACTTTCTTTCTGTGCTTGTATTATTTAGCGTGTGTACGGATGATGATCAAGTCTAGGGATATACAGTACATTCTCTCGTGTTGATGTCAGGACGTGTGTGTTTGTGTGTGACGCCATTGTCTACCCATAATCCCTCAGGAAGGTCCCATGATCCACTCTGGTGCAGTGGTGGCGGCTGGAGTCTCCCAGGGCAGGAGCACCTCTCTGAAGAAAGACTTCAAGGTGTGTGTGTGTGTGTGTGTGTGTGTGTGTGTGTGTGTGTGTGTGTGTGTGTGTGTGTGTGTGTGTGTGTGTGTGTGTGTGTGTGTGTGTGTGTGTAAGAGAGCAATTGAGAGAGTGACTTGTGTGTGTGTGTAACATTCTCTTCCTGTGTGTGTGCAGATCTTTGAGTACTTCCGCAGAGACACAGAGAAAAGGGACTTTGTATCAGCAGGAGCTGCTGCTGGAGTGTCAGCTGCTTTTGGAGCACCAGTCGGTAAACACACACACACACACTTTCACACACTCACACACACACACACACACACACACACACATAATTTCACACACACACACACACACTCCGGTCGACACATTGCTAACCTAGCCCCCCAGTCCAGATCCAATCAAATCTTATATTAAAAGCCTATAGGTGAGTGACAGCAGGTTGGCGTTTGACATGTATCAATGCCTGTGTGTGTTATCGTGTCTCAGGTGGGGTACTCTTCAGTTTGGAGGAGGGGGCTTCCTTCTGGAACCAGATGCTTACATGGAGGATAGTAAGTGTGTGTGTGTGTGTGTGTGTACCTGTGCAGGGTGGTAGTAGAGTAGAGTGGGGTTGAGAGTGGGTTAGGTTGTAGAACTGGGTGATAGAGGTGAAGGAAGGGGTTCAAAGTGGGTTAGAGGTGTATAGAATGAGATAGAGGGAGGTAGAGGTGAGGTATGCAATGTGTTCTCTCTCTCTCTCCCTCTCTCCCTCTCTCTTGCCTCGCCAAATCACACAAATTCTGTTTCTGTTTATCTCTGAGCTTGAATCCTGGCGTACTTCCAGATGCTTCTCTCTCTCCTTTATCAGGTGAAGTAAAATGTGGTGTCTGTCTCGCTTTATTTTCTCTCTTCCTCCATCCCTCCATCATTCCCCAGTTCTTCGCCTCTATGATCTCCACCTTCACTCTGAATTTCTTCCTGAGCATCTACAACCAGAAGCCAGGAGACCTGTCCAACCCTGGACTCATCAACTTCGGACGCTTCGAGAGCGATGTGAGGCCCTCTCCGTACACACCGCCTCCATTACTGACTGTGTCACGACCAACGTCTCACTCGTCTGTGAAATGTTCCTTTAAGCTAACTGAACTTGATGTGTATGATGTGTTTTCTGTCTCTGACAGAAAGTGGCCTACAACCTCTATGAGATTCCCCTATTCATAGCTATGGGAGCTATCGGTAAGGCTACACCTCCTACTATACTCTACTCTACTCTATTCTACTCTACCATACTCTACTGTGTTCTTCTCTGATCTACTGTACTCTACTCTGATCTACACTACTCTACTGTATTCTACTATACTCTGATCTACTCTGTACTACTCTACTCTTCTGTATTCTACTCTACTCTGCTCGACTCTACCATACTCTACTGTATTCTATTGTACTCTACTCTACACGACTCTACCATACTCTACTGTATTCTATTGTACTCTACTCTACACGACTCTACCATACTCTACTGTATTCTATTCTACTCTACTCTACACTCCTCTACCATACTCTACTCTGCTCCGTTCCATTCTAGTCCTCTCTGTCCTGTTCTATTTCTGCTAGGTTCAGACACTCCAGAGGTATGACGTGTTCTGAGCCTTTAGGTGTTGTGTAACAGCCCCTATCTCCTCCTCTACCCAGGCGGGTTGCTAGGAGCGCTCTTCAACGTCCTCAACTACTGGCTCACCATATTCAGGATCAGGTGAGGGGGGAATGGGGGGAGTGGGGGGGAGTCGGGGGAGGCTGGCGGAGGTAGACGTCAGTGGATGAGCCCGTCCTCCGACGTCTACCTCCACCAGCCTCCCCTGGTGTGAATGGGTATCTGTGTGCAGACCGTGGCTGAGTTGTACTGTAAGTCCCTACAGTAGGTGAAATGTCATTGTCTGAGATGTAATCCCTCTGATTGTTGTCAAAACATTGGGTGCGGCGTGGAAAGGAGGAAATACTCTCACATAGTCATCCTTACTCTGGTTAGCTGAGGACGGGAGCTCTTTCTTTTATACCTGCACCCTGTGCCTAAAATACCAATCGAGTCAGACGGGTTGGAAAAGTGGGCGGGGACTTCTCCTTAATCCCCCCCCCTCCCTCCTTGTTTGGCGTTATTTTTTTATTTTTTTTAACTATTAATACGTCAGACACCATTGCTTTATCGGCACAATGGTGGGTTAGGCAGAGGAACGTCCCCAATGGAAGAAGCCCACCAGAATTGGCTAGGGGTGGTCTTTAGAAGAAATGTACATGTGTAAGCTCACACACTGTGTGTGTGTGTGTGTGTGTGTGTGTGTGTGTGTGTGTGTTCAAGATTCAAGATATTTATTTGTCATATGCACAGTAAACAGACAGTTACACCACACAATGAAAATCTTACTTTGCTAGTCCCCCCTAACACAACAGACTAAACTAAAGAAAAAAAAACTAGTTCCATATATACATGTGTGTGTGTGTGTGTGTTCTGTCCTGTCCCTCAGGTATGTGCACAGGCCCTGTCTCCAGGTGATGGAGGCCATGCTTGTTGCCGCGGTAACGGCAACGGTGTCGTTTGCAATGATCTACTTCTCTAATGACTGCCAACCTCTGGGAGAGGACCAGAAAGAGGAGTACACACTACAGGTACACACACACACACACACCTTTTCTTACCTGCCCCCCACGTACATTTATCTGTGTTAACTCTCTCCCTCTCTCACTCTCACTCTGTCTCTGTCTCTCTCTCTCTCTCTCTCTCTAGCTGTTCTGTGCAGATGGAGAGTACAACTCCATGGCAACAGCTTTCTTCAACACACCTGAGAGGAGTGTCCGGAGTCTCTTTCACAACCCACCAGGTGTGTGTGTGTGTGTATGTGGGTGTGTGTTGGGTGTGTTTTCCAACCTGCCAGGTGAGTTGGGTTGACGCTACATGTTCATAGTGCCCCCTAGTGTTAGATTCACATGATTGTTGCGATCCATTTTGTTGTAACTTATTGTCACTAAATCAAAAAAAACTATTGGTCATATAATCTCTCCTGTGTGTGTGTGTGTGTGTGTCTCTCTCCCAGGTTCCTACAACCCTGTGACTCTGGGCGTGTTCACGCTGACCTATTTCTTCCTGGCATGTTGGACGTATGGCCTCACTGTCTCTGCCGGGGTGTTTATCCCCTCCCTGCTCATCGGAGCCGCCTGGGGACGACTTTTCGGCATCCTGCTGGCCTCCATCACCTCCAGCGGCTCTGTGAGTGTCTGTGTGTGTGTCTGTGTGTGTGTGTCTGTGTGTGTGTGTGTGTGTGTGTCTGGGCCTGTTTAGTCTCAGTTTGGCCCATTATTAATGGGCTCTTTGTGTGGCACGGTCAAATCTCCCAGCCTCCAGTAAGCCGTCCCAACACATCCTGACCTCATTACTAACACACAGCAGATTGTTGCTGACTGGAACCATAGCATTCCTGTAAACTCATTTTTATTGTTTCCCCTCTCTCCGCGTGTGTGTGTGTGCGTGTGTGTGTGTGTGCGTGTGTGTGCGTGTGTGTGCGTGTGTGTGCATGTGTGTGCGTGTGTGTGCGTGTGTGTGTGTGTGTGTGTGTGTGTGTGTGTGTGTGTGTGTGTGTGTGTGTGTGTGTGTGTGTGTGTGTGTGTGTGTGTGTGTGTGTGTATAAGATCTGGGCTGATCCTGGTAAATACGCTCTGATTGGCGCTGCAGCCCAGCTAGGTGAGTGACAGATGACATCCCAACGTGGTCGATCATGTTAAAAGTCCCCCCCTATTTTCCTTTTTCAGGTTATTTTTTCAGGTTGCAGATATAATCTTGTCATGAACACATCCATGATGTGTTGATGGTGGTTATGATGAGTTATATACTTCTGTCAAATTGTTGACCGATGTTGTGGTGTCATGGTGGTGCTGTAATGTCATGTTTTCTCCTGCAGGGGGCATCGTGAGGATGACCCTCAGTCTGACCGTCATCATGGTGGAGGCGACAGGAAATGTCACCTACGGCCTTCCCATCATGCTCGTTCTCATGACCGCCAAGATAGTTGGGGACTACTTTGTAGAGGTGAGCCAGGGGCAGAAGCAGTAAAGAGTTAGCTTCAAGGTGCACCATGTAGGGTAACATTCAGGCTTCCTCATGGTTGTAATGAGGGTGTTTAATCGGTATCTAGAATGAGATCCCTGAAAGAAATATTTCATTTACGAGCACTGTTTTGGTCCTGAAAAGCGGTTTCTGGTGTCCCGGGTGATAGTCGGTTTGTACAGTATTCAAACATGTTCTTACTGGTTGGGGGTGTTACATTTGCTACATGGCATTTAGCAGACGCCTTTATCCAAAGCGACTTATAACAAATACATTTGTTTAAGTAAGTGAATCATCTATCCATCAGTCATCATAAGATAAAGTAAGCAATGCTCAGACCAGGGGCCATAGGCAGTCACAATGCTAGAAGAAGGATTTTTTATTTATTTACAGGAGAGAAACTTGTACAGGGGGGTAGTGGGGGTGAAGAGGTCTTTAGGAGGGACAGTTAAGATGGAGCCTGAAGAGATGGGTCTTCAATCTACGGCGGAAGATAGGTAGTGAGGGTGTTCTAGGGGAGTGGACTCACCGTGGCTGCCTCCTCGAATCGTGCGCGCATGCAGAAAAACAACAGCTAATGTCCGACACAGCAAATCATCCAAAATGTCCAAAATCCGTAATGAGTAACTTTTTTTTCGAGTATTCGGCAGACCTCTATTAGTAACACTACTCCTGTCTGTGTGTTCCCCAGGGTCTCTCGTAACTAGTCCTGTAATAACTAGTCCTGTCGTAACTAGTCCTGTAATAACTAGTCCTGTGTTCTCAGGGTCTCTATGACATCCACATTAAGCTACAGAGCGTTCCCTTCCTGCACTGGGACGCCCCCGCCACCTCCCATTGGCTCACAGCCAGGTAAGCTCCATTCTCATTGGTTAACCAACACTGTTAAGCCTTTCTCTGGTTGGCTGACCCTTACTGTAAGTGAGGTTTCTCTCTCTCTCTCTCTCTCTCAGAGAGGTGATGAGTTCTCCCGTCACCTGTTTTAATCGGGTGGAGAAGGTCGGAACCATCGTTGATGTCCTTAGCAACACCTCCACCAATCACAATGGCTTCCCCGTCGTCGTGCAGGTGGCTGCCAGTGAAGAGGTACGACAAGCTCCACCCCTCGCCCGGGATTGGATAGCTTAGAATTGGACTTGATTCATGATTGGCTGAGATAATATTTGGTTATACTGTACCAATAGTGGCCAATTCGAGTCAGAGCTTGACCAAAAAGCTTGACCCCCCCCCCCCCCTCTCTCTCTCTTTCACTCATCCACTCTTCCTCTCCTCTATTCTCAGCCGGGGAAGATTTGCGGACTCATCCTTCGCTCTCAACTCATCGTTCTTCTCAAACACAAGGTGTGTGTGCCTGTGTGTGTGCGTGCGCCTGGGTGTTTGTGCGTGTGTGTGTGCGTATGTGAGACTCCTAACTCTCCTTCTGTCAGGTGTTTGTGGAGCTGGCCCGCTCCAGGCTGACCCAGAGGAAGCTCCAGCTGAAGGACTTCCGAGACGCCTACCCTCGCTTCCCTCCCATCCAGAGCATCCACGTCTCCCAGGACGAGAGGGAGTGTATGATGGACCTCACAGAGTTCATGAACCCTACACCCTACACAGTACCACAGGTACACACACACACACACACACACACACACCGCCGCGCACAGACAACATACCTTTGCTCTATGTTGTCTACATGTGTCGTTTTGCATTAGCTAACTCGCCATTTTCTCTCTCTCTCTCTCTCCCGCTCCCTCTTGTTCTCTCTCTCTCTCTATCTATCTAGGAGACGTCTCTGCCTCGTGTGTTTAAGCTGTTCAGAGCACTGGGACTCAGACATCTGGTCGTGGTGGACAACGAAAACAGGGTGGGTTGGTGGGTGGGTTTGGGTGGGTGTGGGTTTGGGTTGGTGGGTGTGGGTGGATGTGGGTGGGGAAAAAAGAATGCCTCTCTATGATAATAATACTCTCTCTGTGACGTCTCTGTCTTTGTCTTCTAAAGGTCGTGGGGCTGGTGACCCGGAAGGACTTGGCAAGATATCACCTGGGCAAGCACGGTCTGGAGGAGCTACAGCTGGCACAGACGTGATGGACACACACAGTACACACACACACAGTGCACACACATACACACACACACACACATACACCCAGAGACTGCACTGGTCACCTGTTGCCTAGTTACCTCCGCGACCCCTACCTATGCACTCCGTTTCTTCAGGACACTGGATTAGGGGGATCATGGGTCTTGGGGGTCAAAGGTCGCCCTGTCAACCAACGATGCCAAAACAGCCAGTCTGACGTCACCACATCTACAGCTCTACATCATCATAGCTACCATAACATTTTGTTCAGCGAGGGCAACGGGGTTTAGCCAAGGGGTCAAGGTTCAGTTTCAGTTATGGTCCTTGCAGAGAAAAGGACTTTATCTGTTCCCTGCCTGGAGACAACTGCCTCTCGACCACCACCTGGTCCTTTAAGTCATGTTCTACTTCACTAGGTTTTGCACTGTGTGAAAGCTCTTATTTATTATTGCCCTGTTTTTACAGTAGCTTTCTGGTCAGGTGGGGAGGAGTTCCACGGAATTAAAATTTATAGAATTTTCGGCATTGATTTCTAATTCTATGTTCTGCATCATGTGACAGTTTGTCTGCAGTGATGGTCTGAGGCCACTAGTGGGGGTGTGATGTTTGTTTTTTTGCCAGAACCATGGATATCACATGTTGAAATGCAGGTTGTTAATGGGCACCATGTTGGCACCAGAATTTACAAGACAGTGAAGATTCTAGAATGCAAAATTAGAATGTCATTGGTGTGGAATGTCCGGCGCCAACATGGAAGACAGTTTTCAGGTTTTCTATGGCTTTGGGTTTTGATTTGCTAAAGAGGCGCCATAGAGACGTCGAAGGTACTTCTTTTCAGTCCCGGTTTCTCAGTGTTGTTGTATACACGTACAGCATGTAGGAAGCTGTCGGTTATAAAGTGGTACACAGACAGAATCCAAGTTTACCTTCAAATGTTTGCACTTTGACGTACTACTGAAGAATCACGCATTTTACATTGACAAACAGAACAGAAGTGTCCCATATGAATGTAAACCTCCGACACGTTTTCCCAAGGTGTGAATTTGAAACGTAAATATTTATATCTAAATTACAGTATTCAAACAAAGTTTGCTAGCATCTGTATGACAGATTTGAATTTCAGTTTGTGTGTGAATTAATGATGCCTCCTGATCCCATATCGTTGACCTGAAATACACAAGATTCTGATTCGTAATAATCACGTGGACATTCTTTTTTAGATAATATATTTCCTGCATTATTTTCAATGACTGGTCATCTGTACACCTCAACATTGTTGTTTATACACTTGATTTTGTCTCCCATATGCTTTGTCTTATGTCTTGTGTGTTTTTTTGTACAGTTATAGGTGTTAAATATAGATTATCCTGTATTTTATAACCATTTGGAGAACCTTTTGTGAACTAATAAAGTTATGTATTAATATTTGACTTATTTCATCATATCTCTTCTGTCTTAAGGAATGGAGAACTTACAGTAGTAATACATTGAGTCTATAGCAGGTGAGGCTGGTGGAGGTAGAAATCGGAGGACGGGATCATTGTAATGCACGGAACGGAATGATGAATGGTGTTTTGATACCGTTCCTCATTCCATTCCATGCATTACAATGAGCCCATCCTCTGATTCCTACCTCCCCAGCCTCCACTGGTCTATATTTCTCTCTCCCCTCCTTTCTCTCCATCATTAAAGAACAAAGTAATTGTATCTTACCCTCTCCCTCCCTCTCTCCTCTCCCCCTATCTTTGAAGAACAGTCATATACATTATAAGTCTCTCTCTCCCTCTTTCCTCTCTCCCCGTCTTTCACATCAGGATAAGAAACAGAGGCCAAGGGCTTGGTTGTATGAGAAAAATAGTTTTATATTAATGTATTAATGAGTAAAAAGTCACTGACGTTTTACAACACAACAGTACAGGTATATAATGTCTAGGAATAACACCAGAGAAACACAGGGAGCACCTAGTGATCTAGTGACACAACTCTATGGTAGTAGCCTATAGAGCAGTGGACAGGCCTAGTGATGTAACTCTATGGTAGTAGCCTATAGAGCAGTGGACAGGCCTAGTGATGTAACTCTATGGTAGTAGCCTATAGAGCAGTGGACAGGCCTAGTGATGTAACTCTATGGTAGTAGCCTATAGAGCAGTGGACAGGCCTAGTGATGTAACTCTATGGTAGTAGCCTATAGAGCAGTGGACAGGCCTAGTGATGTAACTCTATGGTAGTAGCCTATAGAGCAGTGGACAGGCCTTCTAGTGATGTAACTCTATGGAAGTAGCCTATAGAGTAGTGGGTACGCAGCAACGCCCTAAGGCAACATTTCAACGTTTTAAAAGCGTCATAGTTCTCTGTGCCAGGGTGTGGTTCTGTGTGATACCAAACTGGGCCAAACTCATGGCTGTCTGGGTCCAGGGCTGGTTCCGTTGTGGTACTGGGTCAAGTGCTTATTGTTGTACTGGGTCTGGGTCTAGAGAAGGAGGTTGTAAGGGTCTTCAGATTATGCCAAACTGGGACAGTTCATGGCTGTCTGGGTCCTGGGTGGTTCTGGTCTGGTACTGGGTCTAGAGTGAGGTTCTGTTGTTCTATTGGTCCTCAGATGATACCATACTGGGCCAGCTCATGGAGCTCCAGGTGGCTGAAAGCTTCCCAGGGACAAATCACTGTGTAATCTACAGTGGGGGAGAAAGGAGGGAGGGAGAGGGAGGGAGAGGGGGTTGATGGGGGGGGAGAGAGATGAAGAAATAATCCTTTAATTACCATCGACACCACAGACATCATACCCGATGGTTTCATCCAGTGGTTTTTAATTGTTGTTCATTATTGAATCAGTGGGACATTAACATTAACGTTTACTGTGACCTATGTATGTAATAATAATAAAAGTATTACTAATAATCGTATAATAATAAAGAAATATATTTGTATCATACTTTTCATTTGTGTCTCAAAGCCTGAAATCCTAACTTGAGATTGGTGCACATAACTCAACGTTCGGCGCAAATCTCTGATTTACGTGAAAGTCAGAGTTACGCACGCAGATCTCAAGTTTGGATTCCAGTAGAGTGCATTAAAAACACAAACCCAAACTACAGTACCAGTCAAAAGTTTGGACACACCTTCTCATTCAATGGTTTTTCTTTATTTTTCATTATTTTCTACATTGTAAATTAATACTGAAGACATCAAATGAAGGACACTATGAAGGAACACATATGGAATTATGTAGTAAACCAACAAGTGTTAAACAAACCAGAATATGTTTTATCTCTTGACTGGTACTGTACATCAATCTGTTTGTGTGTGAGATGAAAGACTGGTGAAACACTGATCCTAGAGAAAGAACTTTACCCCGCAGCATTACACAGATCCCTCTCTCTCTCTCTCTCTCTCTCTCTCTCTCACACACACACACACACACACACACACACACACACACACACAAACACACACACTCTGTCTCTCTCTCTCTCTCTCTCTCTCTCTTTCTCACTCTCACTAATAAATCTGAGACGGTTGACAGAACACATCTACTCACCAGTGCCCAGTCCTTCCATCCCTGGGATGTCGTCTCCAAATCTGTGGGAGACGAAAACACAAACAGAAGCATGACAATTCAGAACACCACTAGACCGCTACTGCATGAGGGGAGGCTGGTGGAGGTAGAAAACTGGTCCTCCGATTTCTACGTCCACCGGCCTCCCCTGCACTGCATCCATTCAGCCCAGATACAGTACATACACATAGGCCTACAGTAAGCCTCAGTTCAGCATGTATCAAGCTAGAATTCAGTTACATATGATTTGAAACAAAGTGAATGACATTATATTGCAGTGGAACTAATCTCAATAAATCAGACCGAGAGATGAAATTCTGGGTTCCGAGATTACAGAGGAGCATATCTGGGGAGGCTGGTGGAGGTAGAAATCGGAGGACAGACTCATTGTAATGCATGGAATGGAATGAGAAATGGTATCAAAATCATCAAGTGTGTTTGATACGATTCCTCATTCCATTCCATGCATTACAATGAGCCCGTCCTCTGATTTCTACCTCCATTCCATTCTATGCCCTAAATGCATTACAATAAGCCTGTCCTACAATGTCTGCCTCCCCCAGCCTCCCCTGGAGCATACATACAAGACAGTAGTTGATTTGTTCAAGCCTAATCTGACACACAAACCGGTAGAGTATATCCCACATCTCTTACCCCATGACCCCTTTCTTGGGGGGCTTGCTCTTGAACTGGCGGGTCATCCTCTGCTTGAACTTGGGGGGTCCACGGCGGGGGGTGGTGGGGCCGCAGGTCACCCTGGTGGGGTTGTTGGGGACGTCACAGAGGCTGCTGCTGCTGCTGGATGTACTGGTCATCTCTGCACTGTTATAGTACTGTAGCTACTGGTGTCTGTCTCTCTCTCTCTCTCCTTGGTTGCTCTTGTCTTTTCACTCTGTTTTTCTTTCTCCCTGGTCCTCTTTTAAGAAGTAAAGGATATCTCTCTCTCTCTCTCTCTCTTTGGAATGTGGCTGAAGGACTGGATGTCTCTTTTTCAAATGTCTCCTCTCTCTATCTCTCTGGTTTGTGAGTCTTTCCTTCTTCTGAGGTGTGTGTTATTCGGTTTGTGTTTGTGGTCCTCTCTCTCTCTCTCTCTCTCCTTTGTTGGTGTGTGCCTGTGCGGGGGACTAAGGCTCTGAGAGCGGTTTAAATACCCCCCCCCCCCACACACACACACACACACACACACACACACACGCACACACACAGCTCCAGGGGTAAGATGGGACAGACAGTGTGTGTGTGTGTGTGTGTGTGTGTGTGTGTGTGGGGTGCCCAAATTCTTCCCAGTGGAGGGCCAAAATGTAATCTGGGGGGAGGGTCGTGGGCCAAAATGTTAATTTTGCAGTACATTAAGTTAAATATGGGTATATATAGCATGCGTGTGCAAAATAAACACTATCACAAAGTAATTTCGAAAAAGGAATGACACTGTTTATTGTGCTTCACATTAATGTTAAAAAAATTACTGACGTCAATCTGGCTTCTTTAAATTAGAAAAATAATTGAAGCACTATGAAATATTTGAAGACAGATATGGAACATTACTAGGCCTTGGGCCTATATCTTCAAATACAAAGACATTTAGTGCAAAGTAACATGGGACAAAACATGTCTCCATGGGACCAAAATACATTCTTCACTGGTTTGAACAATCATTTTTAAATCAGGAATAGTAGTAGAATTGGACAACAGCTTGAGAAGGTTTGTAGAAATCAGTACTGTACTAGTGCAATAAACAAAGTAACATGGGACAAAACATGCCCCCATTAATCATACAGAGCAGAACATACTCTGACACATTGGAGGCCTAGGCCTACACATCCTGCCTGAAGTAGGCTACGCCTATCAGTGGGAGACATGAAGCCTGTCCTTGGTTTTTAAAAGTCTCTCAATATCAGGCTCCAGCTGACTAACTGACAAAGTGAGAATGTCATGTAGGTGAGAGTCAGATAAAGCATTTCTTAGTTTGGACTTATTAAGATTCATCAGGCTGAAAGCCTGCTCACATACATAGGTACTTCCAAAGAGGGATAACATCACCTGTGCATGTTTGCGGATCTTGCCATATCTGTGTGCAGGAACACATTTGTAAAAGTCCTGTAAGGAAAGCTCTCTGAACCTGCTACGGAGGTCTGAATCAGACTGAAGTTCCAAAAGTTCCATTTGAAGCTCCTCACTGACTGCATCCACATTTACAGAAAAGGGTTGCACAAACAGCTCATGCTGTTTCATTTCCACGAAAATCTTCAAAGCGATGGTCAAACTCCACCACAAGATTGCTGAGAATGTCGAGGTATTTTGGTGTGTCTTCCTCCATCAACCCAACTTCTCTGAGGCTGGGAAAATGTGCCAAATGTCCTGAATGTACAGACACAAAGACAAAAGGAGCAATGTAAGATGCAAGATTGTTCATTTGATTTTCAATTAAATACCAAACATCAATCAAATGAGAAAAAACTACTTTTTTTTTGTTTATGGCTGCAGTATGAAAAACAAATACTGCTTCTGTGATTGGATTTAATGCCTAGATTTAAATAGAACATCCATTTTCCACAAACACAAAGTATGCATGCATCACACAAATATAATAACATGGTTGTGATCAATAACAAGCCTACTACATTGTTGTGTGTTCAATAACATATTAAAGTTAGATCTCACCTGTTGAGAGATGTCTGCTAAGCAACTGGAGCTTTTGCTTGAAGGCTTTGACATGGTCATACATCTGAGTGATTATCTGGTCTCTCCCTTGAAGCTGAAGATTGAGGATATTCAGCAGCTCTGTGATGTCCACAAGAAAAGCCAGGTCTGCAAGCCAGTGATTGTCCGAGGGCACTTGGATGCTGTTCTTCTTTGTGGCTTGAAACACCCTGATTTCCTCACGCAACTCAAAGAAACGTCGTAAAACTTTCCCACGGCTCAGCCACCGCACCTCCTGGTGGTACAATACATCACCATACTGGGCATCCATCTCATCAACAAGAGCATTGAACTGACGGTGTGAGAGCGCCTTTGAGCGAATATTATTGACAATGCCAACGACATCCTGCATCACGTTCTTCAGGCCGATGTTTTTAGCGCACAGTTGCTCCTGATGCAAAATACAATGGTATTTAAAAATCGAGCCACCAAACTCACGGACTTTGTCCGACACAAGTGCAGTTAGGCCTGCTCTCTTACCGACCATGGCCGGGGCTCCATCAGTCGTGATGCCGTTCTTGTCCATAATTCGCTGCACTGCCATAAAAATATCGATACCTCTTGTTGTCCCTTTCAGTGTTTCAAGGCCCGCTAGTTCTTGACACACTTCAAAGTCCTCATTGACGCCTCGCAAAAACACCAGCAACTGTGCTGAGTCAGATATGTCGGTGCTTTCATCGCTTGCTATGGAGAAGGCAGAAAACCGACTTGCTCTTTGGGCTATCTGACCCCGAACGTCTTCGGCCATGTCCTCAACGCGGCGGGTGTTCCTTGACAGGCTAATCTGAGAAAATGCCCGCATCTGAGTTGGACACACAGCTTCAGAAGCAATTGTCAGACACTCTTTGACAAAATCACCCGCAGCAAAAGCTCGTCCACTTCTGACAATGACTTCGCTAATGCGATAACTTGCCCGAGTGGCATTTTCTTGTGCAGTGGACGGCTGAAGTAAAGTTCGCTGCTGTGTGGTTAGCTTTCTTAGCAAGTCTGCTACCTTCAGCTTGCGATCGTCACCTGTGTATTTTGCGAACTGGTGAGAATGCATAGTTTCATAGTGACGACGAATGTTGTACTCCTTTGAAACAGCGACCCTCTGCTTACATACCAGACACACTGCGGTGGAATCGACCTCGGTAAAAAGATAATCATGTTCCCAACTTTTTTTTAATTTTCGCTTGTCTGTGTGCCACTGCTTAACACGCTCCATCCTTGCATCCTCTCACTCACTGTTCTTCGCCTCACCGGATTGCATCTGGTAGGAGCTCAACAGCGCCACCCTACCATCATTGTATCACAATGTTATTCTCTGGTCAGGAGTGGAAGTGCACAAATAAATAATATTCAATGAGAGCGAGCGCAGATTCCGAGCGCTGATGGCGGGAAAACAATTATACAGTGGATAAAGCGCGGGCCAAATATAATCGGTCGCGGGCCAAGTTTGGCCCGCGGGCCCCAAATTGGGCAGCCATGGTAGAAGTAACCAAAGAGGTTGGGTATCATGAGAAGAAAAGAGGGGAATCAGATTTACCACTACAGCGACAGTTTCTCCTCCAGACATACACTTCACTCATAAATTACTTATAAATCCAGGAACTCACTTTACTCACACATTGCTCAATAGGCGATTTAGGCCGGCCCTGTGTGTGTGAAGCCCCTGAATGATATCAAAACATGGCTAATAATTCATAGTTTCATCACTGCTTTGATCCGTTTGACCCCGATACAGCTAGAATGAGACAGAACAGACATCTAAGAAGACAGGGATTAGGGATTAATATCTCTCAAATTGAAGATTCAGATACGAAATACCCCTAATATGGAATTACAGTGTACTTCATCAAAATGCTCTTTATGGTGAACATCAGGGTTGGGGTTAATTCCATTTCAATTCAGTCAATTCAGGAAGTAAACTAAGAATTCTAATTCCAAATGTCCTTTATGCTTTTCAATCAGGAACACTTAGAAATGGACTTGTCAGATAATTGAATTTGAAATGGAGTTGACCCCAAATCTAATGAAAATGATTTTCTTTTTAGAATTCCAATATATTTCACAAATACGCTCTATATGGTAAAAAAATGTGTTGCAGTTTCAGGTGAGTTGTTGTAGCTTTCAATCTACTCAATTACAGTTCATCTCCAATTCCATTAAGCATAGAGACCGCGCAGGAAGATAAGCAGCTTGACACAACATCCCTACCACTCAACCTCCACTTCCACTTATTCATGGAAGTCTGTCCACAAGACAAGATGTTCTCTTATCTGACCCTGTGTTTAATTATAACATAGTTATAACATCATACTATTCTATGTTTTTTTACATCTGCTTCTTTATTTAAACTGTAAAGTTTATTGAGGCACTGTGAAAATGCACTTTAAATAAGGCCTGACTTGATTTAACTTAAAGCCTGACTAGTTCAAGTTCAAGTCTACTCATATGGCAGTTTATGTGAAAACTGAAATACATGAGTTTTACACATAATCAGATTCGAAACAAACAATCAGTGGACAGCAAGGACAACATATTTTATTCGAGTGTTTTGACTGTTAATTGGAGTTAATGCAGACACATGATGTTTCTAAATGCTACAGCCTAGCATTAGCGAAGGGTGTAATTTACTTACTGCTAAGTCTTCTCACAGAAAATGAGATTGGCAAAGACTGACTAAGTCTCTCTGTCTTATAAGCAGCTCACACTTTGCCTGCCTGCACACACACACACACACACACACACACACACACACAGACAGACAGACAGACAGACGCAGCATGCACGCACACACACACATACACACGCACGCACGCACGCACACACACACACACACACACACACACACACACACACACACACACACACACACACACACACACAGTACCCTGCCATGCTGCTAGATCAGTAGGGATTCTCTTGGGGGTGCGGGGTGCGACAGGTGCTACAGTATGTGTGTGTTTGAAGTGTATGTGTGTGTGTGTTGGATGGTGGGGGGGGGGGGGGGCACGGCATGATGAGAAGTAGTCGGAGGTTGAAGGACGGTGCGTGGTGTTGGATGAGAGGCAGTTGGAAGAAAGTGTGTGTGAGAGATAGAGAGAGAGAGTGTGTGTATGTGTGTAGCCATACCATAATCTGACTTCATCTATAAAAGAGAGTGAGTGGAGTGTGTGAGATGAAAGACTGGTGAAACACTGATCCTAGAGAAAGAACTTTACCCCGCGGCATTACACAGATCCCTCTCTCTCTCTCTCTCTCTCTCACACACACACACACACACACACACATACACATACTCTCTCTCTCACTAACACACACACACACACACACACACACTTGCTCTCTCTCTGTCTATCTCTCATTAACACACACAAACACACACACTTGCTCTCTCTCTCTCTCTCTTTCACCACTAGGTTGCAGCAATACCTAACAATTA
>NC_139663.1:14330465-14392965 GCF_951799395.1 Argentina silus
CTATGGAGCAGAACCTGGGTCAGACTTTCTCAAGACAGATTATCCCTCCGAGCCGAAGCCTAGCTGTTAGCTATAGGCACTAAGAGACCTCCACTAACACTTATGAATAGTGTATAAAGGGCCAATGAACACAATAGATCTGCAGTGAAGACAAATGTAGCATGCAGCATTTTGTTAAAGATATATATATATATATATTTGTTTTACTTGTAAACACGTGTGTCTCTCTCTGCCTCCAGATCCCAGCATCCCCAACGTCCAGGTGACCAGACTCACCCTCATGTGTGACCAAGCTCCTGGACTAATCACCATGGACCTGGCAGGTAAACACAACCTCTCTCTCTCTCTCTCTCTCTCTCTCTCTATCCCTTCACCTTTGTCAACATCCATCCTCTCCTCTATCCCTGAACCTATCATCTCTCTCTCTCTCTTTCTCTCTATCCCTCTCCCGATCACCCTCCCTCTCATCTCTCTTTCTATCTCTCTCTCTCTCTCCATTTCTCTATACATCTATTACCCCAGTTCTATCCTTCTCTCTCTATCCCCTGGTGTGTGTACATGCTAGTGGGTGTGTCGGCTCCTTGTGTGTGTGTGTGTGTGTGTGTGTGTGTGTGTGTCGCCGTATGTGTTTGCTTACGGGGCACTATTGACATACCCCCAGGGAGAAGGGGACAGAGAGCGGGAGGCAGGGGAGAGGTGGAGATGTGGGTGTGTGTGTGTGTGTGTGTGTGTGTGTGTGTGTGTGTGTGTGTGTGTGTGTGTGTGTGTCA
The DNA here is from genome assembly GCF_951799395.1 of Argentina silus. Taxonomy (NCBI): domain Eukaryota; kingdom Metazoa; phylum Chordata; class Actinopteri; order Argentiniformes; family Argentinidae; genus Argentina; species Argentina silus. Next base: position 14,331,236 of record NC_139663.1, read on the forward strand.
GGGGGTTGCTGTGAATGGTAATAAGGTGTCGACGCCCCTGGCTGCAGAGGAATGATGTCACCCTCTCCAAGGATTCAGAGCAGGAGACGGAGTGGAGGAGGGGATCGATCTGTGTGTGTGTGTGTGTGTGCGTGTGTGTGCGTGTGTGTGTGTGTGTGTGTGTGTGTGTGTCTTCACCTGTGGATGACTTGTGCGCTAGTGTGTGTGTGTCTATGTGTGTGAGTGATGCCTTGTTGTGCCTTTATAGAAGAAGATAGTGGGGTTTACTTAGAAATTGTCAGAGGAACCCCCTCCCTTCACACACACACACACACTCACACACACACACACACACACACACACACACACACACACACACACACACACACACACACACACACACTGCTGCTGAGACTAATGGGAAAGGTCACCTGGTTGCTAGGCGATAGTGGGATCCATCCCAGACTCTTCTCCTTGAGAGAGAGAGAGAGAGAGAGAGAGAGAGAGAGAGAGAGAGAGAGAGGGAGAGAGACAGAGAGAGACAGAGAGAGAGAGAGAGAGAGAGAGAGGGAGAGAGAGAGAGAGAGACAGAGAGAGAGGGAGAGAGACAGAGAGAGAGAGAGAGAGAGAGAGAGAGAGAGGAGGGAGAGAGAGAGAGAGAGAGAGAGAGAGAGAGGGAGAGAGAGACAGAGAGAGAGAGAGAGAGACAGAGAGAGAGAGAGAGGGAGAGAGAGAGAGAGAGAGAGAGAGAGGGAGGAGCTGGTGAGAGATAGAAAGAGGGCAACAAACCGAGAGAAAACATTCAACGTTTGATGCATGCAAAAGCACCGCAGAAACAGATGAGAGCTTGTCATGATAGCTTTTCACATCTCAATACTAGTAATATTAGGATTATTATTATTTAGTACAGAAGCTACATAATGACTGTTCTTTTGACTTTTATATTCCTATGGCACCAAGTGGACATGAAGTAGGAAGTAGGATTCCAGAAGTGACTTGTCACCATGTTGACAGGAAGTGAACGGCCCTGTACAGGAAATGGTTTCTGACATTGGGAGGTTTTTGTATGTAGACGGGCCTTCCGTTATAATCTGGGCCCTGTGCAGCAGTTATTGCGTTGGGGAAGAGGGTGTTTCAGCTGACACTTCCTTTATAAACACGGCTGTCTTCAAACAGGGTAGCAGTGTTGTGATTGTGTTTTCTCTCTCCCTGTTGATTTTAACCAGGGAATCAGATCTCCATTTTGTTTGGATAATTAGTCATAGGTAAAGAAGTCAATGTTGTACAGTTGCTTTATATCAAGAACATTGTAACAAGCCATGCTGAGCCCTTGGACCTTGAGGATATCCTTTTGGCCTAATGGTGGACGCTTCGAGTTCGAATCCTGCCCGAGACAGTAGCACTTAGAATTCAACACAATTCATAAACAATCTGGTACCAAATGGTACAGTACCAGGGGAGGCTGGTGGAGGTAGAAAATGGAGGACGGGCTCATTGTAATAGATGGAATAGAATGAGAAATGGTATCAAACACTCATTACAATGAGCCTGTCCTCCGATTTCTACCTACACCAGCCTCCCCTGGTTCAGTACCTCGTGATGGTGCTAGTTAATAACAGTCCAACAGAAACAAACAAGTCATTCATACAGATTATAACTGTGTTATTACTATCCTGGTTGCCACAGATCTGTTTTGTACTATTTCCAGACTAAAAGCACAAACAGATCTGGGCCGACCAGGCTGTGAATACCGTTATGTGTCATTTCTATGTCAATAACTAGATCATTTCTGTACTGTATTATACTATACCACCGACCTGCCTCCTACAGTACTGCTGCAGAGTGAGGAGTGGGCCCCACACGGCTGTATCGTGATGGGTGGCATCATGTTCCAGCCTGGCAGGCTGCCGTCTTAAATGGAACCTCCATTTGTGGCTGAATGCATTATGGACATCATATACTGTACTAACAGCATGCTGCTCTAAGCAATGACTTGTGATGACGAGGCTAGTCTGTGTGTGTGTGTGTGTGTGTGTGTGTGTGTGTGTGTGTGTGTGTGTGTGTGTGTGTGTGTGCGTGTGTGTGTGTGTGCGTGTGTGTGTGTGTGTGCGAGAGAGAGAGAGAGAGAGAGAGAGCATGCATGCATACACACACACACACACACACACACACACACACACCTGTCGATCATTTACTACCCACTTCCCCTCCATATCTCAACCCATGTCTGTTTTGAACTCTTTACTCTGAGACAGTATATATTGCTTTCTCACTGTACGTCAACATACATACCACTTACCTGTCAGGGGCTAGACTAACTGCTCTCCTGTCTGTGTCTCCACACACACACACACACACACACACACACACACACACACACACACACACACACACACACACACACACACACACACACACACACACGCACCTGTCGATGTAGAGTAACATATCGCTCTTCTGTCTGGTGCCAGACTATTTATGGATATTATTCTTGGGAAGATAAATAACCTGCATAGCTCAACCTTTATTGATTGATACTTCACATACTGGAGGTACGGTAGCCTGTGAGGGACAAATCAGTTGGCTATAACAGTACACTACACTCCCACTACACTGGGAGCCAGGCTGTTGTGAAGGTATAATACAGTATGAAACAGACCTGGACCAAAAATGTATGTCAAATATCTTCAAATCACTGAAAGTATTTGGGGTGTGGTTAATTTAGCTTTAATTTAGTTCATTGCGCTTTTCAAACTACCGGTATTTGATTTCTTCCATTGTATCAGGCAAATGAAATGAAGAGCAGCTCAAGTTGGTAGTCACCAACGTTAACATTACCATGTGAAAAGTAGGTCTCTCTCCTCATGTGACGATCTACACACACACACACACACACACACACACACACACACACACACACACACACACACACACACACACACACACACACACACCCACCCACCCACACACACACACAAATGGTTGACTTTCTGTTCCTCATTCTCACAGCCTGTCTGAACTGTTGTTAAAGCATAGATGTTAACCCATACAGTACTGTAACTGATTAACTGTGTGTGTGTGGGTGTCTGTGTGTGTGTGTGTGTGTGTGTGTGTGTGTGTGCGTGTGTGCATGTCAGTGGTTTTGTAGCTAATTCGTATAGTAGCTTCTTTCACACCAATGCAGTGCTTGCCAACGTCTAGAGACGTTCGAGAATTCTACGGAGGAGCAAGGAGAGATTTGCTAGTAGAAAGAAGAGAGGGATGAAGGAGAGAGAGGGATGAAAGAGAGAGAGAGGGATGATACACCCATGCTGTGCTGGTTCTCTCCGGTGGTAGTATCTTGTGTGTTTTAAGAGAGAAAAGGTAGACAGTTGTGGTGTTGGTGACCCACTTTCTCGTCTCAGACGGTGAGAAACCCTCCCCTGGGGAATCAATGTCTGATCCTGCCCCTACTGCATCTCTCAGGAGAGGAGCCAAGGTGGGGGAGGGGGGGGGCAGAGAGAGAGAGAGAGAGAGGGAGAGGGAGGGAGAGAGAGAGAGAGAGAGAGAGAGAGGTGGGGATTGGGGGTGTGGGTGTGGGTGATGGAGGGAGGGGGGTAGGGGGCGAGAGAGAGAGGTGGGGATAGGAGGGGGAGATGATAAAAGAGGAAGGGGAGGGAGGGAGGGAGGGAGGAAGGAGACAAGAGAGGAGAAAGGAGAGATTTTTCAAATGAGCTCCCCTCAGTTTATGCAAATAGTGGAAACAATCTCAACACACTCACTCTGATCTCCTTCTGAAGTTGACTCTTGTTAGCGTGAGACACTGGTACACTAGGGGAGGCAGGTGGGGACAGATCCAATTGGAGGACTGTGTGTGTGTGTGTGTGTGCGTGCGTGCGTGCGTGCGTGCGTGCGTGCGTGCGTGCGTGCGTGCGTGCGTGCATGCGTGCGTGCGTGCGTGCGTTCTCTTACAACTTCCTCACAATAACACCATCAGGGCCGTATCTCTCCCCGATTTCTCCTCCTCCACTTCCCTCTCTTCCCCCTCTTCCCTCCCTTTAACACCCTCTGTTCTGTTCTCTCCATTTGGCTACAGTATATCTCTCTCCTTTATCACTCCTCCACATCCTTCCCCCTTCCCTCTTCCCTCTCTTCTCTCCATCCATTATAAAGCACTTAGAGTCGATGGCCAAGTACAGAGGGAGATATAACGTGATTATCCAGTGTGTGCTTTCCTGCAGCAGCAGAGAGCAGGAGGCTTTCACGGTGAACCCACTGAACTACAAAACAGTGAATATAGTGAATGCTGGAGTTACATAGAGGACAACATCAGAGACGACATGAATATCGCTGTATGTTTTCACATTCTGACACCACCTAAACACCAGATGCTGTACACTGTATTTGACTGCCACACAACCGGGGTTGGTGGAATTCGTTGTCAGTACAGCATGGTAGGGAGCTTGATATTCATCGACATTTACAGCAATGAAACAAAACAAGACAGATTGGTCAAGTCAGTACAATGAGTGTGCAATTTTCCTAGTGATACTCCCAACAATTACATTGTTGATAATATTAGATTAATATTAGTTTACAATATAAGTAAGAATTTCATTGTACTGTCATACTGTACACTCCCCTGTGTCCCAGTATATATGACAAGAAACTCTGAACTTTGACCTCTAACATGTGTGCCAATGATGTGTCACCTGCAGGTGACCTGGACACTCTGAAGAAGCAGAGCTTCACCTTGAAGGAGGGAGTGGACTACAGGGTCAAGATCCACTTCAAGGTAAGATGGATGATTGATGATTGGATGGATAGATGGAGGGTCCGATGGAGGGAAGGATAGACAGACAGACAGACAGATAGATGGATGGATGGATGGCTGGATAGATGGAGGGTCCGATGGAGGGAAGGATAGACAGACAGACAGACAGATAATGTTGTTGCTGACACTGAAGTTCAGAGGGATGCACGATGAAAGTTCACATCCTCCACTTCCTGTCCCAAGTGCCACATGTACAGTAAACATGCCGAAACGTTCCCAAGCCTCTCGCAAACATCCCCTATAAATAGCCCTAGAAAAATACACCACTGAGGACCACTGAGACTAGAGTGGATGTTTCCGGTTGAAGCTGGAGTTGAGGGGACATTTTAGGTGAATTAAGCATAGATTTGACAGAATGTTGCCTTGAGAAGTCAAGTTCCTGTGAGAACTGAAACGTTGAAGACAGTGCTTGATGATTGTCATTGTGAGTGTATTCAGAACATGGGCAGTTCTAGATTCTCATCCCGTTGATTATGAGACTATTATGACTATGAGAGATACCAGGCTGCCAGGGATGAACTCCTCAAGGTTTTCTCTACAGTGATATAAGAGACGCATTCCCACCCAAAACAGAGGAGAAAACGTCATATAGTCTCTCTCTCCCTCTCTCTCCCACTCTCTCTCTCTCTCTCTCTCTCTCTCACTGCTTTGGGTGTTGGCATCAGTAGGATAGGAGGGCAGTGTGTGTGTGTGTGTGTGTGTGTGTGTGTGTGGGTGTGTGTGTGTGTGTGTGTGTGTGTGTGTGTGTGCGTGTGTGCAGGCATGCGCGAGTGTAGTGAGTGTTGGCATTAGTTCGATAGGAGGGCAGTGCTCGAGGGGCTTGACCCTGAAGGGAAGGAGGATGTGCTGAGAATGACCAAAAACTTCTTCCAACCAGACTCAGCGTCGCGGTGAGGACATCTGGTGGTGGAATGGTGCAACTGCAGCTAGGCCATAAACCTGGAGAAAAAGGGATAGGTTACAGTCAGCTGTTTTGAGAAATTATGCTGTATATTGGCACTATATAATTTGAAAACCAGTAAGATAGCAGTGTGAAAGGGAACATTAAGTATTACTGAAGAGAGTTATTTCATACATCTTAAACCTGATCATATTCTTAGTGCTGATCTCCCTGTATTCTGCTTCTTCCATTAGGTGAACAGAGACATCGTGTCTGGGCTGAAGTACGTTCACCTGACCTACAGAAAAGGACTGAGAGGTAAGGACACTTCTATCCGAATTCAATAACACTAAATCACTACACTGCATTATTTTTATTTAGGCTTTATTTTAACAGGGAGTCTCATTGAGACCAAGGTCTCTTTTACGAGGGAGCCCTGTATACATATAATTTACTACTAATTACTAATTACAAAAATACGACATTATAAAACACAATCAGGAAAAACAGTCACATTTTTCAACAGAGGTCCTCGATTACATTTTTTAATGATACACTTCATGACATCATAATGTAGCCTTTACAGCAGTAAGTTGACTAAAGCATAGACAGTCCAGACAAAGTATATTTATAAAACCTTTTTGGTCATTTTAGAGCTGTGCTGTGTCCTGTCATATATCTAAAACTAAACCTGCATCTGTGCAACTGTTTATCTGAGTCACCTTTCATAGTTTCACAGTTTCCCTGACATACACCTAAAACCTGCTTAGAAACTATGCAACTGAGCATCCATTTTGTGTCTGGCAGTGGACAAGGCTGTGTATCTGAGCCTCCATTCAGTTTTAGCTTCCCCAACATATAACCTAAAACCTGCTTCGAAACTGTGCAACTGAGCGTCCATTTTGTGTCTGCCAGTGGACAAGGCTGTGTACATGGTGGGCAGCTATGGGCCGCGCGTGGAGGAACACGAGTTCATGACCCCGATGGAGGAGGCGCCCAAAGGCATGATGGTCCGGGGGATCTACCACATCAAGTCCTGCTTCACAGACGATGACAAGACGGACCACCTCTCCTGGGAGTGGAACCTGGCTATCAAGAAGGACTGGGACGAATAGAGAGGGTCTGTCCTCCCTCTCACCCCTCTCCCCCTCCCTCCTTTCTCTCTCCCCCACCTGTCTGGCCTCACCCTATCTCTCTCACCCCTCTCCCCCATCCCTGACCCCCACATGAGGGGAACCTGGGCGTCAAGAAGGACTGGGAGGAATAGAGAGGGTCTGGCCTCACCCCCTCCTTCACCCCTCTCTCTTCTCCTCCCCTGTCCCCTTCCTCCCCTTCCCCTTCTCCCCTCTCTCACAGTAGAGAGTGGGGGTCTCTCCTCACACCTTCCTCTCACCCCTGTTCCTCCCCTGAGTAGAGAGGGGCCGCCCCCCTCCCCCCTCCCCTCCAGCCCCACCTGTACAACAGTAGGACAAAAGCAGGAAGTTAGGTCGGTTAGGATCAGTCTAGAACGAGATGAAGAAGGAGTAGACAGACGCAAGGTTTTGAAAGACCTCTAGAAGGAAATTCTTGGAGGGCTTGTACATACAGTCGTTACAGCCATGCATGTGTCTGGTGAACATGCGGTACTTACTCAAGGACAAGAGGAGAGACGGAGGGATATTAGATGGAATGGAGAAAACCAGTGGAGGCTGGTGGAGGTAGAAATTCGGAGGACGGGCTCATTGTAACGCATGGAACGGAAGGAGGAATGGTATCAAACACACAAACACACGTTTGACTGATACCATTCCTCATGGCATCCCATGCATTACAATGAGCCCGTCCTCTGATTTCTACCTCCACCAGCCTCCACTGGAGAAAACACAGATAGGAAGAACCTCAACATACTTTAGTAGCTAAGGAGAAGAGGAAGGATTATAGAGCGATGGATAGAGCAAATAAAGAGACAGGAACAACAGAAACGATATGTACAGTTAATCAAAGGCACACCCGTACAATAGACTGTAGTCACAGAACCTAACAACCAGGGGAGGCTGGTGGAGGTAGAAATCGGAGGACAGGCTCATTGTAAGGCATGGAACGAAATGACGAATTGTATCAAACAAACATGTGTGCGATACCACTCCTCATGCCATTTCATTCATTACAATGAGCCTGTCCGCCGATTTCTACCTCCACCTACCTCCCCTGCTAACAAAATGTCATAAACCAGATTGGATTCTTCCCATATTTCTCAGGCTAGCCCCTGTTTATAGCCGCTGTTTGTTAGAATAGACTACCTATTAGGAACTATTGTGTGTGTCTGTGTTGTCATTCAACACCAATTACAGTGACACCCTTTACCCCCGCATATGTGATATGCGCATATGTGGATTTTTTTCCTCTCTTTTTTTTTTTTTTTTTATAATCATATAAATATTATGAAAAAATAGTATTATTTTACAGGAAATATGGGTGACAGTGCTAGAAAGTTATCTGAAACAGTTTGTATCGTTAGTTGTTTTTTTTACTCATGATTTCATATTTGCAAGGAAAAAAAAAGAATCTTGAAAAAAAAAGCTTGATTTCCATCATTTATTATTCCTTTGCACATTTGATTTCTCCATATAGATAGGCAATTCATAATGATCATGTATCAACTTTAACATCCTTCAGTCCCATATCGCAGTAAACATGTAAACTCTGTGAGGAAGCCTAGTGTCCAGCACATGAATACCAGACTGTGATTGGATGAATGTAGAAGTTGCATGTTCTATAGTATTTGATACTTTGTACGTACTGTGGAAGCAAATTACTCCTCTGTCATCTCCCGTCTCATTTAGAAGAATGCCATAGACATAGAGTACAGGGTCAGGTTCCCGGACACAGATTAAGCATAATCCTAATCCATCCAAAGCATCTTCCAGATTCTCCATTGAAAGCTTGATTTAGTCTTGGACTAGTCTTAATCTGTGTCTGGGAATAGGCCCAAAGAGTTCAGTGAACTGGATTTGAGATTTAGAATCTTACTGCGCATCATTTTGGCACCGAAGTTTCCATGACAATGACATCCTAGCAACAATGCTGATTAGAATGTTCTTCTACATTCTGATGGAATGTTTGGAGACAAGATGGAGGATGGTTTGCTGGGTTCTGTCCATCTGTGGCTCTGTGTCAGTTCATATTATGTACAGTACAGTAAATGGCATTAAAGGCATCGTCTTTGGTCCAGCTCCAAAACAAACTATAGGAAACTGAAATAAAACGTACTATTGGACTCAGACCTTTGTCGAAATAGTATTTCCATTGTTTTCAAAAACTTTTAGCATTTGCTTGAGTCTGCCATTGATTCCATTGTGCCAGGCAAACTCAATCAAACACAGAAAAGTATTTCAAAAGATTTCAAATACTATTCGATCCCAGGTATGCTTGGACTATCTACTTTGAGGAAGTGTAATTCGAGTGGATAATGGTGCAAACATTGTTAACTGAACAAAATACAGGATTTAATCAATTTAGTCCCCCCAGGTCCCCTTAAAGTCAGGCCGTCCCTACTGTTGTGTAAAGTATTTGGATATGATATTGTCAGTGTTGCAGAATAAGATATTGAAATGCCATTCAAAATGGCCGTGAACCAAGAATAACTGTAATGTCGGCTTGTTGAGTGTTGCATGGTACCACATTCTCTTTCCCTCCTTTTTTTTTTTTTTTTACTATTAAACTGTAAATTGTGATTTAAAGAAGAAAATGACACAATATGCAGATTTAGATGGTTGCCAGGATACTGCAGATATTTACAGGGATTTTTTAAAGGCACAGTCTGATCAAAATTGCTTTGTTATCTGTGTTTGGAGTTTCGGCACATGCCCGGATTGGTGGTAAACAATTGCTGCATCTTAAAATGTTTGTGTCAAATCTATTCAAGCATCCTGTATCTTTTAATAAAGGTGATTTAATCAACAGCCCTCTTGTCTGAAGAGTGAAGTCTTTGTCCTGTGTTTTTAGATTGTACTGCTTTGGTGTGTAATTCATGTTAATGCTGGTGTCAGATGAGGTTCTGGAGCGCTGTGAACCTAACAAAGCTTCTCATGGATCCGTATCCAGGATTTCTCATGGATCCGTATCCAGGATTTCTCATGGATCCGTATCCAGGATTTCTCATGGATCCTTTCACTGTTGAAGAAAACGTACAGATGCAGATAAGTGAATAGTATTAATGGTGTATCACATTGAATAGTATTCAGTATGATATACACCATTAAATAATTGTAATCGATAAGTACAATTTGTAGTAAAAACAAAAACAAAAAAAAAGGTCTATATCAGTGGTTACATTGTGTTAAAGAATACTTACTACAGGGATTATGCTCCTGGCTCCAGTTTCTCCTGAGTGGCACTGGTGTTGATAGATCTCCACTGTTGATCTCATAATGTCTGCCTCTGTTTCCTGCCACCATCTCCTCTATCTTCTCCAGCAGCTCTGTGACCTCAGTGCCATCACCCCTGTTCTCATTGTTGAGGACATGATACCTGTTCCCACATTTCTCATCAAGCCGCTGGAGGGCCCCTTCATTCTCAATGTGCTGCTCAATGGTTGTGTCTCCCATAAGTGAACAGCACTACAGTGTGACTCCAGACTCTCTCACTATCCTCTACAGATACTTTCTCCTCATCTCTCAATAATAAGTCTACCTGTAGGACCAGGATTAATGCATGAGGTCCTGGAGGGCACAGAGACACACTGAGAACAATCTTCTGTTTAACCAGCTCAGGAGTGTACTCTGGAATGTCGATCACAGTAAGCTGCCTCCCTGCTACTTCTCCCTGTCTTTTCACACACTGAGTAGTTCTCCCTCCTAACCCAAACTCCTCTCTGTCTGGGATGGTGTTTCCTGCTGAACTCAACCCAACATATGTATCCCTCAGCAGCACAATCCTCAGCTTCTGGTTGGTTTCTGTCAATGGAAATTGGAAAGTGTTTTTTTCGCTTGTATGACGCAATGACGGAAATGTTGGATATACTGTCCTGTAGAGTATTGGTCACATTCAACACATGATTTAAGATTTATCGATTGTGGTAGTTATAGGTACTGTGTATGGAAAGCTTTCTGATTGTGTACTTACTTTTGGGCCATCATGTATCTGATTGTGTACTTACTTTAAAACCCAGCTCCCGGTGTGTAAATTAATGTCAATTACCACGGATGGTGGGCCGCTCGAATGGATTTATTGCCAAGTGCAGGCAGGACGATGCCTTCCCCGACTTCCTTAATTACCACTTCATAATACACCAACAAGCATTGTGTGCTAAAATGCTAAACATGAAAGAGATAATGGATGTGGCAACGAAAATCGCCTGTTCTATTCGAGCGAGACCTCTACAAAGACGACTGTTCCGTGCACATCTGGAGGAGGCGGACTGCAACTACTCTGACATACTGCTACACACTGAAAATTCCTGCAGAGATTTCGAGAACTCTGTCCGGAGATAAAGGACTTTCTCCTTGACAATGCAGAATATACGCAACTTAATGACAGTAAGTGGCTGCTAGACTTGGCATTTTTATCTGATCTGACCAGGATGCTGAATGACCTTAATTTAGAGCTGCAAGGAAAATAAAAAAACGTGGTCAATATGATCAGCTCAGTTAATGCTTTCAAACGAAAAATGCAACATATGCTAGCTACCAGCAGCTACTGTCCGGACTATGCAACCCTGGCTGACTCCATTCAGTGCAAGTCTCCATTCAGAGTAAGGTATGTACTCAATGTATATATATATATATATATATATATATATATATATATATATATATGACTTCTGATGTCTACTTGCAATTGATCCTTTTTTCCTTTTCATTAAAATGTGCTGAATAAATTTAAATGCTTTTTAGTGCTTCCTGGTAAATGTGGATTATATCTTAAAGGCACAATCTGGGATTTTCTGGGATCTGGGATAATGCTGTTCAATAATCATTTAAATTCCTGATATGTATATATATACATATATATACATATATACATATATTACTCCCTCTATCCCTTAACCTGTTTTCTCATGGAATATTTTGGTTAAATATTATAAATAAATTGGTTTTCAGAACTCACTCTTGGCCTCTTTGTCCTGTCTTACTTGTTATGTTCTGTCTTTATTTGCTATAGAAATTGACCATAGGTTCATTAGACAGTGTTCCTAGAGATGATTGCTCATTTCTCTCACATCAAACTCTCACACACACACACAGGCGACACAATTTGGGACAACTATTCCAATCCAGTCTAGCCCTGGACTACAATCATAACCAAAGGAATATTAATCTGTCCTCTTCAATACACATCATGTATGTACTGTAGGCTTCCCTCTATCAGTCAAGACAATGCATAACCTGTTGACTTTGTTACCACAGTAGATATCACTTAGACACACACCTAAGACACACACTTTTTCCAGGTATGGAAAGTGACCACCATGAGAAGGTTAAATAAAGTAGCAGAAGTCAAACAAACACCTGGTTCACCTGGCCTTATCACCTGTAGATGCCACCTGTGGCCTTCCCATGACTTCCACTAAAACCACTGCTGGCTAATACTATGGGTAGAACTAGCAAGCCATACCCAAACATGTACATTAGGTCTATATGAGGTCATACAGTGTCTTCAGTATAAGCTGTGTCCTAGACTGTAGTAGTTTATGCCATCATGAGGTCATGAGGGGGTCAAAGTTCAATGATATCTGGCAAAGACAAGGAGAGGAGGTCAGTTGTGGTCACCCATACTCCTGTATTGAATGTCCCTGATATAGAGGTATTACATAAACGTTACATAAAACTTTTATTACATAAAAGTTGTTTTACTCAAGGACTGCAATTTATGTTGATATTTAATTATTATCGCACTTAGAATTTGATTGGATCTACACATTTGTGATTCTGAGAATATTTTTGCACTAACTTTAATGGACCAGGTGTTGTTGCTCCTTACTTGGGTGGGACATATCAGAATGTTTTCCAATATTGTAGTTGGAGGTTTGTTTATTTTGGTTCTATTTCTGCTACTCTTTTATCACCTGCAAGCCCCCCCCCCCCCCCAACCTCCTGCTTGGCTGCTCGTTAGCCTACAGGTAAATAAAACCCCAGTGGACAGCCCCACAGTGCATCTGTGTCTCAGGGAGATCAGTCAAGCTCGTCCGGTCTAACAGGACGCATAAAGACCACTGTACTCTCTCCACACAAAAGGCCTTGTCCCTCTCTCTCTACAGACTCTCTGCATACCGACGCAGACTGATCTAAGAGAAGCAGGTAAATAACTCTTTGTCTCTGTCTCTGTCTCTATCTCTGTCTCTGTCTCTGTCTCTGTCTCTGTCTCTGTCTCTGTCTCTGTCTCTTTCTCTCTCTCTCTCTCTACAGACTGCATACCGACACAGACTGAATTAAGAGAAGCAGATAGATATCTGTCTCTCTCTCTCTCTTTCTCTCTTTGTCTTTCTCTCTCTCTCTCTCTCTCTTCTGTACTTTCTCCTCTTTGGCACAATATGTGACCAGCCAAGCTAAACCTTGTCTTATCGAAATCAGAAGAAGGCAGCCTGAAATATGGGTAATGATTTGAAAAAAAAACTGTTGCTTAGTTCAATAAAAGTGCAATAAAAGAGGAAGTCTACCTTATCTTACACTTAATGTTGCCTCTGAATGGATGTAACATTGGTGTCTTATCAGGAGACCAGTAATTATAATTCTCAATGCAGAGGGTTAGGGCACCACGATAGAGGTCAGGACGAGAGATTACTGTATATACACAACTCTGTTGTTATCCGAGCGTGTCTACTTTCTGATTCACCTTGCATGTGAGTGGGGGCGAGTTGGTCACTAGAGGGAGATAAAGGATAAAGGTTGCTATTCCTCCAGTTTAAACCATATCTACACGTAAGTCTGTTGGGAACACAGAAAGATAGAGGACGGTGTAGTTTTCTATTATCAGACAATGCTGCGGAATACTCATCTATAGAGAGAAGTCTCATGTTTAATCATTGTCAATATGTACAAAAAATAAAATAAAATAATTCTCTAATAAAATGTATAATCTAAAAGTATGAAGAAATCGTTGTTATTGCAGCAGTTAAACTTGAGTTGTAAAACTGTCTGGCGGGTCATGGAGAGTTGGTAGATTTCCAGCCAGTTGCTGAGAGTGCAAGTGCAGTTACCCACTTTCACATTCATAGACAGTGTGAGAGAGACTAGGAGAGGAGGCTTAAGACTACGGAGATGTTTAAATTTCAGTTACATTTATTTAATCTTGGTACATCAGAACATACATAAAATATGTCACAAAATATTAGAAAGACAGGTTAAAATATATACTCTGTGGACACCAGGGGAGGGTGGTGGTGGTGGTAGAAATTGGAGGGCGAGCTCACACGTGTTTGATACCATTCCTCATTCCGTTCCATGCATTACAATGAGCCTGTCCTACGATTTCTGCCTCCACCAGCCTCCACTGATGAACACAGCATCATCAATAAGTCCTGCACCCCTGCCCTGTGACATACCTGTCTGACCTTTGACAGTCAAGCATGGATGAGTCCCCTGGCCTTGAACCAGTTTCACGTTTTTCTCCCTAATGTTAGAGGTTAGGATTTGTGGAGGGTTAACTAATCATAGATCAGTGCCGATGGTGCAACCACCCACCTGATCTGATCTTTGAAATTTGACCCAGAATGTGATATACCTGTATCTGACCTTTGACCCAGGATGCATTTGGCTGATTTACCTGTACTGTATGGTTTGGTGATATTTGGTGATATACCTGTACTGTATCTGACCTTTGACATTTGACCCAGGATGCGTTTGGCCTGTGCACTTGGGCTGGTTCTGGCCCTGGTGGAGCTGGGGGGCTCCCTGCTGCTGGGAGCCTTCAACATCAAGACCTTCGGAGACAAGAAGGCCTCCAATACCACCATTATGGACCTCATCACGAAGGTGGGTCAGTCAGGTGATGTTAGTCAGAACCACAACAGTCTGTTAACAGCACCCTCATCATCACTAAGGTGGGTCAGTCAGGTAATGTTTCTCAGAACCGTCAGATCGTTACTGTGTAGGTTAGAGTTGTGTGTATGACAACTCTGTTAACAGCACCCTCATCATCACTAAGGTGAGGTCAGTGCCAGAACATCACAGAGGTCCTGTAAGTCATAGTTGTGTATCTGAAGCTCACACCCTCATAGACATCATACACAAAGTCACGTTAGATGCACTTCTCCAAACTATGTGTTTATAAAGGTTGTTATTATGTAATTATCATGTTATTACTATGTAATTACCATCTTAATATTTCATCTCAATGTAGATAAGTATAAGTGGACTGTATATGAAGGTGTAACCAAAACCATGTCTATGTCCTCTTGATACATGTCTTGATTCAGTGGGAACTGAGACTATAACCTTTTCTAATTTCTACGACTCCTCGCGTCCTCTCCTCCGTCCTCCACTTGCATCCTCTCTTCCGTCCTCCACTTGCATCCTCTCCTTCGTCCTCCACTCGCATCCTCTCCTCCATCCTCCACTCCCGTCCTCTCCTTCGTCCTCCACTCCCGTCCTCTCCTCCATCCTCCACTCCCGTCCTCTCCTCCATCCTCCACTCCCGTCCTCTCCTCCATCCTCTCCTCCATCCTCTACTTGCATACTATGTTCCTCCCCTTACATATCCTCCTCCATTGCTTTTTGAGGATGAAGTGAGTGGAGGACGGAGGAGAGGACACGAGTGGAGGACAGAGGAGAGGACACGAGTGGAGGACAGAGGAGAGGACACGAGGAGTCACGTTCCTAACAATTGAGAAAAGGCTATAGAGGGCTAAAAAAAGTGAACATTCTGCCATTTTAACCGTAATATACAGTATATAATAGACACAATGAGCCATAATCCAATATATATGTTTCATATGTTTCAACCCTCTCATCCAGATAGTGCACCGGTATGACATTGTTCTGATCCAGGAAGTCAGAGACACTGACCTATCAGCAACCAAGAAACTGATGGAGCATGTCAACAAGTAAGAGATGACAATACCCCATAACCAAACTTGTCTTCTATTCGTATTGATACCCAGTATGTCCCAAAAATATTGAATGGTGCCCTTCCTTGTCTTTATCAACCAGTAATATGACTTTATGGAATATGGTAAATATGGAATTATAAATATAGTATGATATATGATGGTTCTGACTCCTTTTAGATTTGATTAGTTGATCGTATTGTGTGAGGTATGTATATTTTAACCAAACTTCACTACTATGCCCATTAGTACAGTGTCCCAACACTACTAAATGGTTTTCTCTCTCCTTGTCTTAATCTTAATAAGAAGCAAGAGGCACTACTTTGCTTCGTTTGAATATCTAGCAACAATGTAATGGAATAACGATATGTAGCAAAGGAGACAATGAAAGGAAGTGTATCAATCAGATGTAGTGTAATGATATTAGGACTAACTGTATCCTATTGTCTTCACCAGAGGCTCTTCCCCCTACGTGTACCGCCACATCGTCAGTGAACCTCTGGGCCGCAGCACCTACACAGAGAGATACCTTTACCTCTACAGGTAGGTCCGACAACTGACAGAGAGAGATACCGCTACAGGTATGTCCTACAACAGACACAGAGAGAGATACCTCTACAGTTAGGTCCTACAACTGACACAGAGAGATACCTCTACCTCTACAGGTAGGTCCGACAACTGACACAGAGAGATACCTCTATAGGTAGGTCCTACAACTGACACAGAGAGATACCTCTACAGGTAGGTCCGACAACTGACACAGAGAGATACCTCTATAGGTAGGTCCTACAACTGACACAGAGAGATACCTCTACCTCTACAGGTAGGTCCTACAACAGACACAGAGAGATACCTCTACCTCTACAGGTAGGTCCTACAACAGACACAGAGAGATACCTCTACCTCTATAGGTAGGTCCTACAACTGACACAGAGAGATACCTCTACCTCTACAGGTAGGTCCTACAACTGACACAGAGAGATACCTCTACCTCTACAGGTAGGTCCTACAACAGACACAGAGATACCTCTACCTCTACAGGTAGGTCCAACAACTGACAGAGGGCTTCAATCAGATAAATGTGCACCTTTACTTAGTTGTACACTGTGTACTTTCCTTCACTCCTAGAGAGAAGATGGTGTCTGTGGCTAAGAACTACACGTATGACGACGGCTGCGAGCCCTGTGGAACCGACACCTTCAACAGAGAACCCTTCGTCGTCATGTTCTCCTCCGACTACACAGGTACAGAGAGGAGGAGGAGGGAGGGGTTGGGGGAGAAAGAGAGAGAGAGAGAGGGGGGGGGGGGGTTTGGGGGGTGTGGGGTGGGGGTAGGGAGTGTGTATGTGTGTGTGTTGGCAGGGGGAAGAAAGAGATTGACTCTACCCTGCTTCATACTATCAGAGATACTTTTCTGTATACAGTATGCCTACTCAAGACCAACCATCATAGAAAATGGTGACGTGGATGTGGGAGACCCTCTGTGTTTCTATGACATACTTTGAATGTCTAACTTTCTTTACCCCCTCTTCTCTTCTCCCACTCTCTCTCCCTTTTTCCCCCCCTCTCTCCCTTTCTCACGCCCCACCCCACCTTTCTCTCTCTCTCTCTCCCTACCTCCGCTGCCAGCTGTGAAGAACTTTGTCCTGATCCCCCAGCACACGTCTCCAGACTCTGCTCTAATAGAGGTGGACGCTCTCTACGATGTGGCCGCCGACGTCCGAGCCCGCTGGAACACCAACGTAACCATAGAGCACCATGCCACGTTACGCCGACGCAACCATAGAGCACCAGGCCATGTTACGCCGACGTAACCATAGAGCACCAGGCCACGTTACGCCGACGTAACCATAGAGCACCAGGCCACGTTACACCGACGTAACCATAGAGCACCATGCCACGTTACACCGACGTAACCATAGAGCACCAGGCCACGTTACACCGACGTAACCATAGAGCACCATGCCATGAAGTAGCGCAATATGATGGGTCTATAAAATACCATATACTGCAATTGGATATTGTTATGACTGCACTGTACAGTACCATATAATGCTACTATATCTGTATTATTTGTATTACACCTTTATTTATACAGGGGTGTCCCACTGAGATCAAGGTTTCTTTTTCAGGGGACCCCTGCTTACATTACAATACATTACATTAGAATTACATTGCATTACTACAAACAATACATTACACTAAATTACAATACATGATATTAACCTACATTACAAACAGTTAGACACAATTAACACGATATGATCAATGATGACAGATCCTTTATCAAGGTCTTAAACCGACCGAGAATAATGTGTGTTTAGAGTACCATAGAGTAGTACCATACACAGGGGAGGCTGGTGGAGGTAGAAATTGGAGGATGGGCTCATCATAAAGCATTCCATGCATTATACAATGAAGCCATCCTCCGATTTCTACCTCCACTAGCCTCCCCTGACTATACAGTACAGTAGAGTAGGGCAATATAATGTATGTATCAGAGAGTACAGTAGTGGAATGAGATGTGTCAGTGCTTGGCTAAAATAATTTAAGGTTAGGGTTAGCAGTTTGGGTTGGCCCTGTAGTGTGTAAAGCCCCTAATTCATCCATTCTTCCCCCGTCTCTGTTCCTGTCCCTGCTCCTCTTCTTAATCTTCCGTCTCTTCCCCCTCCTCCTCCTCCTCCTCCAGGACATCGTGCTACTGGGGGACTTCAACGCTGGTTGTAGCTATGTCACTGCCTCAGAGTGGCAGTATATACGCCTGTTCACTGACAAGAGCTACCATTGGCTGATCCCTAACGACGCAGACACCACCGTGTCACAAACCAACTGCCCTTATGACAGGTGAGAACATATACTGTACACGCGCGCACGCACACACACACACACACACACACACACATATAGACATGTACACACACACATGGACGCTCGCGCACGCGCACACGCACACACACACACACACACTACTCACCCTTCCTCTCTGTGAGCAGGATTGTGGCCACCACTGATATGATGAGAGGGGTCATCCCGGGGTCGGCTCAGGTGTTTGACTACATGACAGCCCTGAAGCTGAACCACAGCATGGTAAGACCCAGTCTCACTTCTCCGTAACCTCTGGGCACTAGGATCAATTTGCTCTCCCCAACATCCTAACCTTACTGCGAGCAAGGCCAATGCAAAACTGACCCAAGACCATCTGATGCAGTTCAATTACTTCTGCATCTGTGCACAGTCATCCTCTGATAGGTCTCTTCTCTCTCTCCGTCTCTGTCTTTCTGTCTGTCTGCCAGGCATTGGCTGTCAGCGACCACTACCCTGTTGAGGTGAAGCTGATTGGCCACAACTGAGCTCCCTGACCACACCTCCAGGATGTGTTACGGGGTCCATAACAACCAATGGGCAGTCTCTGTACTGAACCTGAACGGTCTAACGTATTCATATGAGTAACTAGGTCAGTTAAGTTTCATGTCAGAATCCAATAAAAGTCAGTCAAACTGTGTTCTTGTCATTGTGTAGTGTGTTGAAAGAGTGAAGTGTAAGGATATGTCACATGGTTACTGTTGATCCTCAAGGGCCACCATAGTTCATGTGAGAGGGAGAATACACTAGCTAATTAATTTGTTTTGATAATGCTAACATGGTTGTCATCTTTGCCAGTCATCACTTGTTACATGAAACTGATGGGGGGGAGGGGGGGTGGGGGGCTGGTGGAGGTGGAAATCGGAAGAAGGGCTCATTGTAATGCATGGAATGGAATGAGGAATCTAACAGCTACACTCCCCTGGGTTAGTGAGACTGATAGTTGACCTACTGTTTACCAACGCTATCAATGATGACAGAGTAAAAGCTGTGTGATGTCCTCCAAAAATAACATTTAAAAAAAAAAACACGTCTGAAATGGTGTCATACACTTACCGATCTCAGCACTCATTAGGATGTCACACTCACTAACGAATAACCAGAATAACAAATGTCATTTAATTAAAGTATATATTTGCAAACAATCAGTTCAGACAATGCAAAGAAAAATATTGTAACCTAAACTGATAGACCCATTGTTAATGGCTTGAGGCAAAGGGGGGGGGGGGGGGGTGTACCTGAAAACAATATGGTGGACACTAACTAACAGGGATTGGCGTGGACCAGCCCATCTATTTCAGAGATGAAGAGAGGACGCCACTTTGTACTATTGGGACGCACCCCGGGTTACAGTCACATGTTGGTTGTGGACGCCAGAAGGCATCCTCTCAAGGGTTAGGCACGCTAATGTTAGAGACCTTTAAGGCTCTGTGACAACACTCAAATCAACACACATCCTTTCTTTCCCCTCCTCATTCTCATGGCATTACAGAAAGGGACATGGACAAGAAATGTCAAAACCATGTTGCCGACACCTATCAAACTGTGTTAGATCAGTGATAATCCATAACGAGAAAGAAAATAAGTAGAGAAGGAAGGAAGCACAGATCAAAGGGAGGGAGGGAGAAAGAAAGAAAGAAAGAAAGGATGGATTTTTAAGTCATTGTCGCTGAGTTCGTGTGTGTGTGTGTGTCTTCTCTCTAGGCCTTTCTCCTCTTCAGCATCTCCAAGTACATGCGTAGAGACTTCTGGATGGAGTCTTTGGTGATGAAGGTGACAAAGTTGGTGATGTCAGCCTCCCTGTTAGACAGCAGCTTGTCGATGGTCTGTTTCCTCATCATGGACTTGGTGATCTGTCTGGCGTGGTCTGGAGAGAGGAGAGTTTAGAAATTATAAACATGATCCACAATGTGGTGGCCATACAGTATATTGACTTACATTATCCCCTTTAGAACCTACTAGGCCCAATACATTGTCTTATTGCTAGTTTGATATGAGAAGGACCAGACCAAAAGGGGGGGGGGGGGGGTCCTAATATACCAGTGGAACCTAAACCTAATGCTGTCACAAATGGATGATTTACATCAATAGACCCACAATGCTGTACAGATGATGTGCACATATTGTGCCACATATTGTGTCCGACCCCATTTATGAGTAATACAAACAGACTGTTTCTAGAAACAGGGTTTCTCTCTTCTCTAATTTCCCTTTGGGCTTTTCTCTTCATGTAAACACATGAAGACACAGACACAGGTTCTGACCTGGGATGGCCAGCCACTTGGTCATAGCCTCAGTGGCTGTGGCCAGGACCTGGTCCTCAGGAACCAGCCGGTCCACCAGGCCAATCTTCAGGGCCTCTGGAGCGCTGTACAGTAGGCCCAGCTCCAGAGCTATCTCTGTGGTCCTGTGGCCCACCGTGTTCGAGAGAGTGTCCTTGAACCTGTGGACCACAACGCAAACACAACATGAACACAACCGCATTTATCACAAGTCAGGGGAAGCTGACCACACACTCACCATGATGTCATCAAACCTGGACCGGAAAAAACACTAACATTCAATTGGATTCTATTCCATTCAATGAAGTTTATTCACACCCAAAGTGGGAACCATAGACGGTCACAACAATTCTAAAGCCCAAAATAAATCTGCTTATCTCTGTGCATACATTTTTACATGCTCGGAACTTCATCAGGGTCTCAAATCACAGCAACATCATCGTTTCAAAACTCTGTATTGTGTCTATGCATAGATGGTTGGAGGGCGGGCGGGTGTCTCACCAGAAGGGCGCCACAATGCCGAGCTGCGTCTCGTTAAGGCCGATGCTGTAGCGAGGGTTGTCAGCCATGATCCTGTAGTCACAACCTAGAGTCATCAGACAACCACCAGCTGGACTGGAGCCCTGGAGAGAGGGAGGGAGGGTGGAGGGGCATATAATCAGAATCTCCTTTGTGAGTTTAATTTATGCCCAAGGTGTATACCTATTTATGCCCAAGGCTTTAGGACAAATGTAAAATACTACAGAATACGAATAATACTACTTATAATGATGCATTTATTTTGTATAGTGCTTTTCTCAGTACTCAAAGACACTACAGAGAAAACAAGAATAGATAGATAAATAAAAAGTAAAATAAAAGCACAGTCAGTAAAAACAACAATAACAAATAGTTAAATATTAAAAGCAAGTTTAAAAAGATGGGTTTTAAAGGATGGTTTAAAGGAGGAGAGCATGCTGGATTCTTTGATATGGTTTGAAATTAGATTTTTGACAGAAATTTGATTGATCACTGAGTGTTGATTGACTGACTCACGTTAATGGCTGCTATGGTGATCATGTTGGAACCGTAGAGTTTGAGCCACATCTCCTGAACAGCCTTCCAGAACTCTCCACAACTTTCCGGACTCTTCCCATACATCTCCATGATGTCCAGACCCGCAGAGAACACCTTAGGAAGGGTCTGTATGACGAGAGAGAGAGTGAGAGACACACACACACACACACACACACACACACACACACACACACACACACACACACACACACACACACACACACACACACACACACACACACACACACACACACATTAAGGACTGTAGTGTGGGTGGTGGCCTTACTGGGGGTTTGGTGGATAACTATGAATATGAGGGATGTGGAATGACCGTGTGTGTGTGTGTGTGTGTGTGTGTGTGTGTGTGTGTGTGTGCTGACCGAGGTAATAATGAGGCCTCTGCAGCTCTTGTCCATTTCCAGTTTCTCCAGGCTGATGCTGAACTCTGTCAAGAAGTCTAGACTCATACTGTTGACAGGGGGGGACTGCATCCTCAACACTGCAACACCTGGAGAGGTGGGGGGGGAGAGAGAGAGGGGGGGAGAGAGAGAGAGAGAGAAATTATATATGTTTGCTACCATTGTCTGTCTGTGATGCAGGCAATATATTTCCATTTAGGAGCAGCAGCTTCACTGTGAGCAGGATTCTTATTCCTTTGTATTTCTTCACACCAGAGCTCTCTTACCTGTGCTGCTGTCCAGATCCACCTTGATCTTGGATGAGGTAGAGTTGTCCCTCTGCTGGAAGGCAAGGTAGGGCGACATACACACTCTCCCATGCCTACTGTGTACTGACAGCTGGGACAACAGACCTGACATAGGCAGGACAAGCAGGGGATTTCTTATTTCAGCAATATTAAAACCACAACCACAACAACACAGCGAGCTAACTAACTTCATTAGATAGACAGGTCGTTGAAGTTCAGTAAAATTACATTGACAACACATTATGCGTGTAGCACTGTCAAGATAGATCTATCCAATGTATACTTTGTCGCAAATAAAAATGTCCAAAAATGGTCAGAGTTGCAACTTTTTCAGGCATTTAAAATAAGTTAACAACATTTTACGTAGCTCAATAGCTGTAGCTAGTTCACATGCATCAAGTCAATTGAAGCAAAAACATCAAGCTTACACCGACATAACTTGACAGAAGCACGGAGGTTGTAGCGTTCTATGACCTTTGTTCCATTTTCTAAAAACATTGGCCAGCGAAGGGGGGGGGGTGGCTGCAAACCGTGCAAGGTAGCAGCCTAACAGCTGTTATTTGTGTGTGTTCACGGAATGGGCCTTTAAAACCTTTGCAAATTATTCGATAAGCAATATGGTTAGGGTTAGGGTTGCCTCTAAGGGCCAGGTGGCAGCACATACCTGAGAAGCCGTACTTGGCAGTATTCCTCAACGCATTAGCCATCTCGTCCCTTGAAGTTGACTCGGTCCACGGCTGCTAGCTTCCGCAATAGTCACGAAAGGGGTGCGGCCAAATGTTCATTTCTGGCAGTGGATTGGATCTGAAGGGGAAAACTACATCAGTAGTTGATGGGGATTGGTCTAGATAAAAGTAGTTTTTGTTGAGGCGGGCTTATGGGTTATTTTGAGGACACACGCAAAGACAAGACACACTAGCCAACACGAGTGCGTTGATCTGTGCCTCCTACTTTCAGAGTCGATGGAGTCGATACTTTCTCGACTCCGACTCCAAAATAGGAAACTGTCCCAAAATGACTAAAACTGTCAGTTGTGTGCCTGGGCTAGGCGGTACAGTGGGAGAAGATTCCATTCCCTTCAAGACATTCCATTCTCTTCAAGATGCCATTCTCTTCAAGACATTATCTACCGTTTTTGATGTCTTAGACATGAATTAACAGCGGGAGTCGATTCTTCACCTTCCCGACTCCGACTCTTGTGACTCTAAAGAGTCGAGAGTCGTCTATTTTGGGGTCGACTCCCCACCACTAGATGTTGCATGTGAATACACCACACTGGAAGAGAATATGTTTTCATGTGTGATGGCCACAACTATATTACAGAACTGTGTTATTGTATCTAAACTGATATCAATCAAATCAAAGCAGTTGATGTTGCAATGTTCATTTGTAATATCAACCTCAGATATAGCTCCTTATCCTCTACAGTACCCGCAAAGTGTTACCAATAGTTACCTGCAATGTTTCTTGAATGTGGCTCTTCCAGTTACAGTATGCATTGTGTTACA
The DNA here is from genome assembly GCF_951799395.1 of Argentina silus. Lineage (NCBI taxonomy): Eukaryota > Metazoa > Chordata > Actinopteri > Argentiniformes > Argentinidae > Argentina > Argentina silus. Next base: position 14,355,345 of record NC_139663.1, read on the forward strand.
GTGCAAGTACTGTATGCATCTAACCGGTTTGATCATGTGGTTCTCAGAGCAGATAATTGAAGAGGCAGCCTTTGAATGCCATTCCTCAAGTCACAGTGCTCTGGCTCTTTACATGCATGTGTTTAATTTGACTCAACGAAGAGAGGAGGTACAGTAGGTGAACTTTTCCTCTGACTGATCTTGTTGTTTAGTTCACTTTCTCTGGGTTTTATTCACGTAGGGCAGGTGTGGGTGCAGGCTTTCTTAACCAAACAGTAACACACCAGATGTAAGTCACTAATCAAGTTGTTGAGCGTGGAGCAAGATCCCAAGACATTTCACAATGTCAATTACAACTGTATGTGATATAAGAGAGAAATACAATTTGATTTGATTTGATTTGAAGTGATACAAGGCTTCATTCTTTGAATTGTTGAACCAGATGTGTTATTGCTTGATTAGAACGAAAACAAGTGCCCAGATCGGCTATCTGTGGATAAGATAGCACACCCCTAACATAGAGTACTAAGTTTTCATCCATGTTTGATATTCTAGAACTGCTAAGCATTGATTCCAGAATGAGAAACATGTTTCACAACAACAGTCTCATCTAATGTTTTGATCAATCAGTGCTTCAGACTCAAGAGAGGAGAACAGACACTAGGAGAGAAAATCGAAAGCAAATATGGCCTCAAATCCTGGTGAGCATTTATAAGTATCTCCTATTGTATCAAGCAGGCTACAATGGTATGGTTAGTTGTAAAACTGTGCGAAATACAATCCATACAAATAAATACAGTAATTGTGTGAAACAGATTTTACAAATTATAATTATAACAAATCAAACTTAATATTACATTTTGGGCCCAAAATTAATAAATGAATAGCTGAAGCAGCATAGTAATTTAACTATACAGTCTAATGTTACAGTAACATTTTTTTACCAAAGCATTACAGTAAGTGCTAACCAGGGGAGGCTGGAAGAGGTAGATATTGGAGGAGGGACTCATTGTAATGCATGGAATTGTAATACATGGAATGGAATGTGCCTAGATGTTGGTCTCTGCCTACATATTCCATGCATTACAATGAGCCCATCCTTCTACCTCCACCAGCCTCAACTGGTGCTAACCACTTTATTTTCAAAGACAGGGACCGCCCGGGAGCTGAGGATTGTGCTTCTGGGGTTTAAAAGGGCTGGGAAGAGTTCATCAGGGAACGCCATCCTGTGCAGAGAGGAGTTTGAGATAGGGGAAACTACTCAGTGTGTGAAGAGACAGGGACAAGTAGCAGGGAGGCAGGTCACTGTGGTCGACACTCCAGGATGGTGGATGAATCTTCCCATTGAGTATACACCTGAGCTGGTTAAACAGGAGATTGTGCTCAGTGCTTCTCTGTGTCCACCAGGACCACAAACTGTTCTCCTGGTCACACGATTGGATTTATCATTTAAAGAGAAAGAGAAAGTATCTGTAGAGGGTCACATGAAGCTTCTTGGTAAGGGGGTTTGGATACACACTATACTGCTATTTACCTATGGGGACTATCTGGAAGACACAACCATTGAGCAGCACATTAAGAGTGAAGGGGAGGCCCTCCAGTGGCTGGTTGAGAAATGTGGGAACAGGTATCATGTCTTCAACAATGAGAACAGCGGTGATGGAACTCAGGCCACAGAGCTGCTGGAGAAGATAAAGAAGATGGTGGCCGGAAACAGAGGCAGACATTATGAGATAGACAGACAGTTATCACAGGCAGTGGAGGAGAAGAGGAGAACAGAGAAAGAGAGAGCAAGAAAGAGGCTGATGATGGTGCAGAAACAGATGGAGACCCTCAGCTCACTGGATGGTAGGATTTTTTTCATTAATTAACTTCACGTATCATACCTTTAACAACAAAGTATAGATCAAAGTATTAAAGGCTATGTGCATTCAAATCGCAGTAAAAAACAACACATCTTCTGAATTCATCTGATTGTTTACATTTTTCTCCCAACCCCTTAACTTAAATTAAAAGCCTTCCTTAAATAGCCTTACTTGTTCATCAGTTCATCAAGATACACCACTTTCACTTAGCAGCATGGTCACTTAGTGACGACAGAATCAAACTCTGGGACGAAAGTAGTACATTGTAATCAGTGTATGCTAGAATATAGACTGATAAAAATTAAAACATTGTTGTTATCTCTGACAGGTGACTCCCTTCATCTCTCAGAGCTGAGGATTGTGCTGCTGGGGTACAAAGAGTCAGGAAAGAGTTCAACAGGAAACACCATCCTGGGCAGAGAGGAGTTTGACTCAAAGAACACTACTACTGATAGTGTTGTGAGACAGGGAAAAGTAGCAGGGAGGCAGGTGATTGTGGTCGACACCCCAGGATGGTGGCAACATCACCGCAATCAGATGAAGATAAAACATGAGATTACGCGTTGTATGTTTATCTGCCCCCGAGGACCACCAACTCTGCTCCTGGTTATCCGGTTGGATGTCTCATTCCCAGAATTTAGAGCAACAGTAGGTGAACACTTGAGGCTTTTTGGTAAGGGAGTGTGGAGACACACAATAGTGCTGTTCACCCATGGGGACTGTCTTGGAGACACAACCATTGAGCAGTACATTGAAAGTGAAGGGGAGGCCCTCCAGTGGCTTGTTGAGAAATGTGGGAATAGGTATCATGTCTTCAACAATGAGAACAGGGGTGATGACATTCAGGTCACAGAACTGCTGGAGAAGATAAAGGAGATGGTGACAGTTCTGAGTTTGGAGTTCTAGAAGCACCTCTCTGAGTTCTGATATAAGCTCCCCATAGAGTACCGAGGTGTGTTGTTACCTCTGCCTATGGCGAAATTTGCAAGGAATTTGAAAGTGGACACAGGAAATATGTGAGCTCCTTGGTGCTCTTTAGTCCAAAGGCCACCTGCTCCTAAAGGCTTTAGAAAAGGCACTATTATGGCATTGAGCTAGGCAGCGGTCATAGGGCAAGACGGCAATTCATTTTGATACATGTACTTCGTTGAATCCCAAAACTTGAGTCAAGATTGGGAAAACGTTGGGACACTTCCCAGCAACCTGTTTAAAGTTACAATTTGTTCAATTGGTCAACTGACAAAATATTCTTTAGCAACATTCTATTCAGAATAGAACGTGCTAAGGAACATTTTGTCAATTGAACAATTGATTTTTTTTTTTTTTAAACCACTGCCTAGTTCAAGCCATAGAGGCAACAGGGTAGGAAAGGGTGGCCTTTGCACTACTAAGATCCATCCATGAGTCTTTGGGAAACTCAGGATCAAAAGGAATCAACCCACCAAAGTTCCACCAGCAGAGGGCAGATCTGTATTCTTTGGCTGAGTCAGGTGTCAACCCAGAGAGAGATAAAGGAGGAGATTTCTAGTCTTAAGGAGCCACCTGTCAAAGACAGTAAACCACTCTCTGCCTATATGCTGCTGGCATTGACATCATAGAGGGAGAGCCTACGAGCCCTTTTGCTAGAATTTATGTTGGTTTATAGACAGACAAGCAATAATATGCATACCATTAAAAAATCACATGAATTGTTCTGTATTTTGTTGGGTAATTAATTCTTCCTCTCTTCTCTATCTTGTTTTGTGTGAAGTGTGCGGTGATGTTTATGTGCACTTTAAATAAAGTTTGATTTGATTTGAATGAATGGCTTAGTTGTGTCAATACTGCATATATCCAGTGGTCTTTTTTCTAGATTAATTGATGTTTAACATCAATAGATGCTCCTTCATGGACCTTAACCATATACAGTAGATAGATAGATAGATAGATAGATAGATAGATAGATAGATAGATAGATAGATAGATAGATAGATGTATTGTAATCAATAGTTACCTAGTGTACAACCATGATTGCAGCTCTAGTTACAGTGTGACATTGTTATAGACAACGTAGGTATGCACACAGACATCCCTCAGTGCCAGCCAGCTTCCTCATCAAACCAGTTTGATCAGTGCTTATCAGTAAGATGAACTGGTGAGCTGTCTGAAGTTGAACGCCACGCCTGCATGTGAGGTAGTCTAGAATGAACCCAAACAGAACCCAAGGACTAAACTTTCATAATGTTGATTTGATTTGGTACAACAAGGAGAGGAGGTAGGTGAACCTTTCCTCTGGCTATTGAAACTGTTAAGCTACATTTTTCATAAATGGGTGGTTTGTGTGGGTGGGTGGTTTTCTGAATATTCATTTTTCATCCTGAACAACTATAGCACATTCTATTTCAGGTGCATTATTTTCATTTGGGTTTATCAAATCCTTTGTGTACACTTATAAATTAAGCCAAGTCATTGTGTTCCTCATGCCAGCAGAGGTATTAAATTCATACCTGGTTACATATGGAGGTATAAGATTGTTCGACCAAATCATGTCAAGTTGAGCAAAATACATAACAACAGTGGCTGAATTAGAGGGATTAGTTGGACGTGGGTTTAGCTCTATACTCTATAACTCTATATAACTCTATAATTACAGTAGCTGATGGTGATGGAGTACAATATTCAAATTGATAACGCTAATAACTCATTTAATAGGACGAAAAGTACACGTTTCTTAAGGAAGCTGCTAAAGGCTGTGTTATCAATGTTTGAAATGTGAAATGTGTAAGTAGAGATGAACAGGTAAAACCTGAAGTGGTGACTTACAGTCAGTAGTCATCCATGTTTGGTGACATTCCACACCTGGTCCCGATACACTGACACCAGAATGAGGAAAATGAAAAGTCTGATGTAATCACCTGTTTTAATCAAACAGTGCTTCATCCTCAAGAGGACAGTAGAGACACAAAGAGAGAAAAACAAACACAGAGATGGCCTCACCCCCTGGTGAGTACCAATCACATCAATTGGTAGAGTATTCTTGTAAGTTACACTGCTATATAATTAAGTTCATAAAGACCATTGCTTTGAATTAATTCATAGCAATTGTATGAACCAACGTGTTTTCATGTTCAACAAATCGCACCATTATTTCATTTTGGGCCCAATATTAGTATATGAATAGTTAAAGCAGCGAGAGTTAGAGTAAAGTTTTTCTGAGGCATTTTGAGTTAACGACTTTCACTTGACTTTTCATTGACAGGCACCCCACAGGAGCTCAGGATTGTGCTGTTGGGACACAGAAGGGCTGGGAAAAGTTCATCAGGAAACACCATCCTGTGCAGAAAGGAGTTTAAGTTAGGGAGAACTACTCAGTGTGTGAAGGGACAGGGAGAAGTAGCAGGGAGGCAGGTCACTGTGGTCGACACTCCAGGATGGTGGAGTAATGTACCTGTTCAATACACCTCTGAGCTGGTTAAACAGGAGATTATGCTCAGTGTGTCTCTGTGTCCCCCAGGACCCCATGCTCTCCTCCTGGTTATGCGAGTGGGCTCATCATTTAAAGATGAAAAGAAAGTGTCCGTAGGGAAACATCTTGAGCTTCTCAGTGAGAGGGTATGGAGTCACACTATGTTACTATTCACCTGTAGGGACTATATGGGAGACACAACAATTGAGCAGTACATTGAAAGTGAAGGGGAGGCCCTCCAGCAGCTTGTTGAGAAATGTGGGAATCGGTATCATGTCCTCAACAGTAAGAACAGGGGTGATGACACTCAGGCCACAGAGCTGCTGGAGAAGATAGAGAAGATGGTGGCAGGAAGCAGAGGCAGATTTTATGAGATAGACAGAGAGATATCACAGGCAGTGGAGGAGAAGAGGAGAACAGAGGAAGAGAGAGCGAAACAGAGGCTGATGAAGGTGCAGAGACAGAAAGAGACGCTCAGATCACTGGATGGTAGGTTTATGTCTTTCATTAATGACGTTGATGTTATGTATCAAACATGTTCACAGTCTGTAAGATTCCCAATTAATAAAAAAGAAAGAAATATACCCATATTATACCTACCACAGACCTGAACTAGTTTCATAGCCAAAGGGAAGCCCCGCCCCTTGGTTTGCTATAAAGCTGAGGGATGGGGCTGAAGAAGATTGTAGTTAACTGTTGAGGGGTTAACTTAATACCAAACCTACTGATAGTATCTTCCTGGCAAACAAGTCTAACTAATTAACAGTTGGCTAGAAATGATACTCTTCATATATTTCTGTGACAGGTGACTCCCACCATTTCTCAGAGCTGAAGATTGTGCTGCTGGGGTCCATAGAGGCTGGGAAGAGTTCATCAGGAAACACCATCCTGGGCAGAGAGGAGTTTAGGTTAGGGAGAACTACTCAGTGTGTGAAGAGACAGGGAGAAGTAGCAGGGAGGCAGGTCACTGTGGTCGACACTCCAGGATGGAGGAGGAATGTATCTGTAGAACACACCAGTGAGCTGATAAAGCAGGAGATTGTGGATAGTGTGTCTCTGTGTCCCTCAGGACCCCATGCTCTCCTCCTGGTCGTACGGGTAGACTTTTCATTCAGAGATAAAGCGAAAATATCTGTAGAGGAGCACACAGAGCTATTCAGTGAGAGGGTTTGGAGTCACACTGTGTTGCTGTTCACCTATGGCGACTGCCTGGGAGACGCAACCATTGAGCATCACATTGAGAGTGAAGGGGAGGCCCTCCAGCAGCTTGTTGAGAAATGTGGGAACAGGTATCATGTCCTCAACAATGAGAGCAGGGGGGGTGGCACTCAGGTCACAGAGCTGCTGGAGAAGATAGAGCAGATGGTGGCAGGAAACAGAAGCAGACATTATGACATAGACAGTAAGTTATCAAAGGCAGTGGAGGTAAGGATGAAGTCAGAGAAAAAGAGAGCGAAAGAGAGGCTGATGAAGGTGAAGAGACAACGAGAGACCTTCAGATCACTGAACGGTAGGTTTGTCTTTTATTGATGTTATGAAGTTTACTTGTTCATTTTAATTGTTCATTTTACAGTCTATAATTAATTTAAAAAATGAAAACAAATATACCCAACTATATGAGCAATATGTATGTCCCATATAAATACCTTAAACCCATAGTCCAAAATGTATTTACAGAGCCCCACCTCTTGGTTTGCTATAGAGCTGAGGGATGGGGCTGGAGAAGTTTGTAGTTAACTGTTCAGAGGTAATCTTAAAACAAAACAAATTGATAGTCTCTTCCTGGCAACCAAGTCGAACTCATTACCACTGTGGGCTAGAAATGATACTCTTCTTATATTTTTGTGATAGGTGACTCCCACCATCTCTCAGAGCTGAGGATTGTTCTGCTCGGTTACAGAGCAGCTGGGAAAACTGCATCAGGAAACACCATCCTGGACAGAGAGGAGTTTAGGTTAGGGAGAACTACTCAGAGTGTGAAGAGACAGGGAGAAGTAGCAGGGAGGCAGGTGACTGTGGTTGAGACTCCAGGATGGAGGAGGAATTTATCTCTTCAACACACTTCTGAGCTGGGAAAGCAGGAGATTGTGGTTAGTGCGTCTCTGTGTCGCCCAGGACCCCATGCTGTCATCCTAGTCATACGGGTAGACTTTTCATTCAGAGATAAAGAGAAAGCATCTGCAGAGGAGCACCTGGAGCTTCTCACTGAGAGAGTCTGGAGTCACACTATGTTGCTGTTCACCTATGGGGACTGTCTAGGAGACACAACCATTGAGCAGTACATTGAGAGTGAAGGGGAGGCCCTCCAGCAGCTTGTTGAGAAATGTGGGAACAGGTATCATGTCCTCAACAATAAGAAGAGTGATGGCGCTCAAGTCACAGAGCTGCTGGAGAAGATAGAAGAGATGGTGGCAGGAAACAGAGGCAGCCATTATGACAGTGGAGATCTACCACCACCACTGCCACTCAAGAGAGCACACAGCAGGGATTTTAATCCTCCCAGTTGTGAGTATTGATCAATTAAGTTAAGAGACAGACAGGGACCAGTAGTAATATAAACATTTGTGTTAAAACATTTTCAAATAAGAAGACAACCAGATAATGCATACACATTCATGGATGGTACTGATTATTTATTTCATAGGATATTATACTGAATACTTTTCATCTGTATGTTTTCTTCTACAGTGAGTGGATCTGCCAGATCTGCGTGCGTGAAAAGCTTTACATATCAATCCATGAGCAGCTCTGGATTCGGTTCTTTGTTTGGATCTCAGCGCTCCAGAAAGTCATCACTGAGTTCTGGTGTCGGCTCCGAATCTGAGAGAAGCTCAGGACCACGATGGCTCGAACAAGCAAAGTCCCTCAGGCGAAGAGCAGATGCTGAGACTGAAGCTTCATCAGACGCCCACCCAGAAAGAGACACATCAGAAGGAGAGAGACACCGTATTGAATTTGATATACCTGTCCTGAACAGATGTAGAGTCCCCAGGCGTAGAGAAGGTCTGAATGCTGAGGATGAACAGATGTAGAATCCCCAGGCGTAGAGAAGGTCTGAATGCTAAGGATACAAAGACTAAGAGCCAGAGAGATACACACACTTATTCCTTGACCAACTGTTAGTTTACCCTGCTGAGGTCCGTGCCTAGGGTGGGGTTTCCCTGATAGAGATGTGTCCTAAGATGTATTGTGAGGAATGTTGACTTGGCCTCGCAATCTAAAGCAGATTTAGGCAGCATCCATACAAATCTTTGAATTGTTATCAGCAACTTTATCTTATTGTATTGTTTTACAATCCCAATGCTTTATTAAATGTATACAATATTTAACATGAAATCCAAAATCCTAAAAATACAATGTACAGGATATAGCATCTTGGTTAGAGTATATCATACTGTATAGTATATGATTCTCTAACAACGATGTTTTTAACGACTAATTCACTTTTTTTAACCTAAAACAATACTGTTTCAACACATACAGAGTTAAATTATGCCTCTTGCCATGTTTGTGTATGATTCTTTTCTGAGTCAATATTTAGTTTAAATTGCAGACACTGTACAGAAATGTATGGCTAATCAGCAATATGTTGCTGTCAATTGCATCAATGAAAATGTCTATCCATGCTCACATAAACATTTTTTACAATATGTGTAAATTAGTTACTGGATTTTATCAAATGCATGCTGTCTGTATGTTTTATGGGTTGTCTGTATGTGTATTTCCATATCACATTGAATTCAATCTTTGCTTTAATATAGAGTCCATAACACATCCCCTAAACAGTAGTTTTAAATACCATTGCCATGAACGTCAGCAAGAATGGGAAGATTTTACTTTATTTATTTATTTATTTACATTTTCCTCTAGAATAAGTGGAACTAAGCTAGGCCTATTATATTATGCTTTCATGTGTCATCATCTCGGCTCATATTGTATCCTTGCACATCTGTGTTAAAATAAAGTAAACCAATCAACTGAATAACTAGCATGCTATATTCATTGGTGGTCCTAGAAATTGATCTCTGTTTGGGAATAACCAGAGATGGCATTATATCGCGCTTCAGGATGCCAAAATACACACGAAATAAGTTTGAACTACAAAACAATATCACTCAGAACTACATTTCCGCTCTCTTGCTCAGTTTCCGGAATGTGACTACACACAGGAGGTAGACGACTGGCTAGCTGTCAAAATTAGCAAAACTAGCAAGCTAATGTGTCAGTGGAAGACAGTGGTCTCCAGCTAAATGAGTGCCAGTGGTCTTGGTAATAGAGAGGAAATTAGTGTTTTAATATGGTGCTTCCACAGTAGCGAACCCTTCAGACAACACCCAAGGAATACATATTCCTCGACGTTCCTCTTGCTCTAGTGCAGAAACAAGGTAGGTTACAAAATATTCCTGAGCTAGCTAGCTTGCTAGCTAACATTAGCTTGAGTCTGACAGCTAAGCTAGATAGCTGTAAATGTAGCGTTCTTCCATGACCCTGCCGAGTTTTCCTATGTAACGTTACGTATACGTAAGTGTTATTTCTTACCCATGTATTTTGCAGCACATGGTGATTAGTGGTGAAATGGGTAGCCTGTTATAACGTTAGCCAAACTAGCTAGCTGAACTAGCTAGCTGTTGGTTTGTCTAACCATCATCAGATAGTCAAACAGTGGCTGTTTGAATGAAGTGAAATCTTCAGTACAAACACGGGTTTCAAAAGTAGCTGCATCTGACACAACCGGTTGGTCGGGACAACAACTACTGTGTTGTTGTCACTGTTTAAAAACTTTGACAGATGTCAACACAAGCAAAGCTAGTCAGATAGGGGATGTAGCCATTGCTGTGACACTGGTTTAGCTTTGAGTTAGTTTACTTTATACCCACATCTACTTTAGGCGACAGTACCACAGTCAATTCAACTACAGAACCTTAGCTGGCTGGCTAGCTAGCTAGCTAGCTTATAACAAGTCATGCTGTAAAACTTGGCCTTGCACTCTTGTCCAGCACCAAGGACAGTTCTCATGGCAGTTCATAAGCTTCTTGAAACCTTTTATTGGACTGTCGACACACAGCCTACAATAATAGTAATGAAATTAGCTATTGATGTAATAATCATAAACAGGTGTGTATCCACTGGGTCCAAAGCAATTGATATTGGTGTATCTCTGTCATGAATAATTGATATTCTCTCCTCCTATTGGCTGCTCGCAGGTGTTAATAACCGTTTCTCTCCTCCTATTGGCTGACCCCAGGTGTGAATGACTGACGTGGTGCCCCCCACTGCGCTCAGCGAAGTCCAGCTCCGCCTCCTCTGCCAGGATGACATAGACAGCGTCAAGCTGCTCTGTGGCGATTGGTTCCCCATCGAGTAAGCGCTTCACCCCATGGCCGACGATTGGCCAGCTCCTTCTCATAACCTAATAACCTGCAAATTCTACTCATTCTGTACTGTATATATATGTCCTGTGTCTCTCCCCCCTCCCCCAGGTACCCAGACTCATGGTATCACGACATTACCTCCAACAAGAAGTTCTTCTCCCTCGCTGCCACCTTCAAAGGAGGCATCGTTGGAATGATCGTGGCCGAGATCAAGGGCCGGACGAAAGTACACAAAGAGGTAGGGGAGGCTAGACGGCTGTATGAAAGCTAATTGACAACACATTACAAATGTTATCATTTTAGACATGAAGAGGTTGTGTGTGTGTGTGTGTGTGTGTGTGCATGGGGGGTTAGGGTTAGAGAAGGGGGGGTGTCGTACTCAGCAGGTCATTCAGTGCATTTCCAGTGCAGTTTATCCCTGCTGCTATGCGCTCCCTTTTGGAAAAGTGGTAAATGGAACACTCTGACATTCCAGATTCTGTTTTTAGTCTGTTGCTAATTAGACAGCAGATCTAGATGTCCTTGACTGATTTAGTTTCCATGGAGGAGAGGAGAGGAGAGGGGAGGGGAGGGGAGGGGAGGGAAAGGAGGAGGAGGAGGAGGTGGTGGTAATCAAGGAGTGAAGTGGGGGAGAAGAGGGTTAGAGAGAGGAGGGAGAGGAGAAGGAGAAGAAGAGGGGTGGTGGTGAGAGAGAGAGAGAGATGAAAGCAGTGGTACATAAAGTTGAAGACAGGTGACCATCGGTATTGTAGTTTATTTGGCCCGTCCTCCGATTTATACCTCCACCAGCCTCCCCTGGACTGGATGGGTGTAACATTGAGACAACCAGATGGAGCAACAGCTTATACATGCCTAGTCACACCAGGTCTGTGAAGGACAGTGAACCAGGCCAGATGGGAGACAACTTTACTTTATGTTCAGTTTCAGTTGAGTTTTACAGGGACAATGCACACTTACTTTTAACATCACTGTAAATGTGCCGGTTTTAGCCAATTGGCTCATTTTCAGCTGTAGTCCCTGGGCAAGTGTTTAATAGAACCACTATACTAGGCCTGTTGTATGTTTAAAATTGTGTGTGTGTGTGTGTCTCGTCATCCATCTCTAATCTCACGTTTATACTCCCTTAGGATCTGACTAAGTGCCCCAGTGTGAGTTTTAGTGCTTGTTTTATGGGTGTGTGTGTAGGAGTGTGTAGGAGTGTTTCTAACTCGGTTTCCCTAGTGTGTGGGAGTGTTTCTAACTACATTTCTGGCGTGTAGGTGTGTTTATAACTGCATTTCTGGTGTGTAGGTGTGTTTATAACTGCATTTCTGGTGTGTAGGTGTGTTTATAACTGCATTTCCGTGGTATGTAGGTGTGTTTATAACTACCTAGCTGGTGTGTAGGAATGTTTATAACTACATATCTGGTGTGTAGGTGTGTTTATAACTGCATTTCCGTGGTGTGTAGGAGTGTTTATAACTACATAGCTGGTGTGTAGGAATGTTTATAACTACATACCTGGTGTCTAGGAGTGTTTATATTTCCCTGGTGTGTTTATAAGCCCTCCCTGGTATGTAGGAGTGTTTCTAACTCCATTTCCTGGTATGTAGGAGTGTTTAGAACTACGTAGCTGGTGTGTACTGAAGGTGTGTTTCTAACTACATACTGCATGTATCTGGTGTGTCTATAAGTGTTAATAACATCTGTAGTCCCTGTGGGAGGAGTGTTTTTTTAACTACATAGCTGGTGTGTGTCGGAGTGTTTATGACCCTCCTTGTACCGTGGGAGTGTTTACACGCGTCTGTGACCCCTCCCTGTGTTAGGATGGCGACATCCTGGCCTCCAGTTTTCCTGTGGACACGCAGGTGGCCTACATCCTCAGCCTGGGTGTCGTCAAGGAGTTCAGGAAACACGGAATCGGTAGGAAAACACACGCTACCACAGCCTCGCACCCACACAGATGATTTGATGGATACTTCCACTTCCCCTTTCTTCCCTGCGCGGGGTTCTGTGCTGCTCTACACGCACACACACACACACACACACACACACACACACACACACACACACACACACACTCCCATATACACTCCTCTCTCTGTATTCTTTTTTGCTCCTTTTTCTATTTATCTCTTGTAACCCCCCCCCCCCCCCCCTCTCTCTCACACACACACTCACTTCTCTCTCTCTCTCTCTCTCTTTCTCACCCTCTCTCTCTCTCTCTCTCTCTCTCTCACCCCCTCCCCCCACCAGGCTCCCTGCTGCTGGACAGTCTGAAGGAGCACATCTCCACCACGGCCCAGGACCACTGCAAGGCCATCTACCTGCACGTGCTGACCACCAACAACACAGCCATCCACTTCTACGAGAACAGGGACTTCCGGCAGCACCACTACCTGCCCTACTACTACTCCATACGAGGCGTGCTCAAAGACGGCTTCACCTACGTGCTCTACATCAACGGAGGCCATCCGCCCTGGACGATATTATATCCTTTAGGAGAGGTGGATGGGGGGGGGGGCCTGTGTGTGTGCGTGCGTGTGTGCGTGCGTGCGTGCGTGCGTACGTACGTCAGTGTCTGTGTGTGTGTGTGTGTGTGTGTGTGTGTGTGTGTGTGTGAGAGAGAGAGAGAGAGTGTGATCTTGAAAGTAACCCCATATGTTTCACATGACCCCCATTTGAAAGCCCTATGCTCCTTAACTGATTCCCACTGACTACATCCAGCACATTGGTTCTGCCCTGGCCAGCCTCAGCCCCTGCTCCATTCCCCAGAGGCTCTACCGCCAGGCCCAGTCCCTCCTCCGCAGCCTGCTGCCCTGGTCCGGCATCGCCTCCAAGACCGGCATACAGTACAGCAGGACCATGTGACCCACCGGTGGGTGGGTGTGTGTGTGTATGTGTGTGTATGTGTGTGTCTGATGAGTACAGAGAGGGGGGAGGGGGAGGTAGGGTTTTGAGCTGTTCGTTTTTGCTGGGTTCTGTATGTGTATTGTGTGTGTGTGTGTGTATATCATGTGTGTGTGTGTCCGTATGTGTGTGATGTGTGTGTCCCTATCTTACCTATCTAACCCCCTCTCTTCTCTCGCTCCCTCTCGTTCCCTCTCTCTGTTTCAGGAGTGCAGTATTTTGTTTCTCACTGGAGTCTTCCCCTGGACACACACACACACAAACACACTGAACCCAGCAAAGACTGAGGGCTCAAACCCCTGCCCCCCCCCTCCTCTCTGTACACAGCTGTCACAGACTATGTATTATACTTGTACATTACATATATATATATAATCTAATATATAAATCCACATATATATATATATAAATATATATATATAGATATGCTGTCAGTAGTTTATCGCCCCTCTACTCCTGTGTGGATCCAGCAGTTCGCCAGAGTTGGGAGTCAGTTGCATTTCAACTCAAGTCAATTCAGGAGTTTAATGGGAAATTCAGTTCATGAATTGAACAGCCCACATTTGAAAAACAATGGGTTTGTTTCCTGCGTTCATGAGTTGAATTTCAGTTGACTGAGTTGAAATCGGGCGTTGAGCCCGAATCCTGCAGTCCGCTCCTTTCTACACCTGGAAGTTTGCTGCTGACATAGAGAACCAGTCTTTTGGTTTGTCCAGATTTTTAATAATATAGCCGAAATTAGATTTTTACTGTATGTCTGCCTGTCTGTTTATATTAGAGTTTAATTAAGCTAGGTCTACGATGGTAGAACTCCCCCCACCTAGAGGTGTGTGTGTGTGTGTGTGTGTGTGTGTGTGTGTGTGTGTGTGTGTGTGTGTGTGTGTGTGTGTGTGTGTGTGTGTGTGTGTGTGTGTGTGTGTGTGTGTGTGTGTGTGTGTGTCTGAATCAATGTTTGTTGAAGTTGCCTCTAAGCACTGATCTAAGGTCAGCTTTGCATAGAAACCCCTCAAGCATGTGGTTGGGATCTTAAGGACCGAGCTGACCCTGGACCTGTGCTTAGAGAGTTGTGGTCAGACACTTCCCCACCCAGCCCCACTCTGTGTGATTGTTTTATAATAAAGTCTAGAGCCTGCTGTCCCTGAGTCAAATTCACACTCACTCAAATTCACTTCCTTGAAAACAACCCATTGTTTTTTATGAGGATTATTTTTTTTATTTTTTTTAAATTCATGAATTGATATTTTAAATTCACTTGCACTGAGTGAATCAAAATGTCGAAATGGACACCAACCCCGAACGACACACACTATTTTGACATTGTAATTCATTTGTCTTAAGTGCAGGGTGTCTGAGAGGGGAAGGTTTTTACAAACGGAGGGTGTATTCCAGGAATAATGAAAGTAGTATTGATGTTGATGGGTGAAACTACTCAGGGTGACCTGTCTGATTGCAGAAAAAAAGATCTGCAAAACTCAAATGACACTCTATTCCAGAGGAGGCTGGTGGAGGTAGGAGTCGGAGGATAAGCTCATTGTAATCTATGGAATGGAGTGAGGAATGATATCAAATACTATTCTCATCCAGCCTCTGTTCCTCTATATGACTGAATCCGTACTAGTAACTCAATGTCCGGTGCAAATCTCTCTTTGACCTCAGTGCGTGATTTACGTGAAAGTCGGATTTACGGTACACCACTGGTGTACAACATGGGCCATAGGAGGCCAAACTAGTGCACTTCATAGGGGATAGTGTGTCATTTGAGACATTGCCACAGTATTCACCCAGAGGTAGTTTGTGTAAATACAAAATATACAATGTCCTTTTTTTCCCAATGGCTGAAGAATGGATGGTTTTTAAACTAATGTTTGTGATTGCAACTTGAGCTGATTTTTATGTTGTTGTTTTTTTGCATTTTTTTTATTTTTAATCTTTTTGTTTGTCTGTTGTCTTTTATGTTAAGGATAGATAGATAGGTACTTTATTGATCCCCGAGGGGAAATTAAGGCGTTCACATCACAAATAACAACAACAGAATAAAGTGACAATAGAATAATAGAATAAAATAGACTTCTGAAACGTTATATACAGTAAGAACAGTCCAGTATGATTTAACATCCCCCAGCCCGACTCTGATAACTCCCAGCCTGACTCTGATGACCCCGATCGAGCCAGCCGTAGGAGGAGTTGTACAGTCTTATTGCGGCAGGCAGAAAAGATCTCCGATAGGCGATAAAACTTTCATGTTTTTAAGGGATTATTTCAAAAGCACTACATGACGTTTTCATGATTAAGGGAATACCTTAGTAACCTTTAAGCTGATTTGTCCATCACTTCAAAATTACTTTTATGGATTGTATTTCAATTGCCGGAAGAGAGATAAAGTGAATTTTCATCCCAATTGAAATAAAGAATCATACAGTAATAGGGATGTAATTTACGATATGACAATTGATGATACAATGATAATAATATAATTGTAAAGTATTACTTGCTTACAGAAATCAATCATTCTATAAAGTAGTAATGATATTAATGTATGCAGACCTTATCCCCTAATGAAAATGTGGTGTTATAGCGCCCTCTGCTGTTCACGTTGAGGGAGTGCCTCCTATCAGACCACTGTAACCTCTTCAGAAGCTGTTCTATATCCCCTTCCTTTCTATTTGTTTGATTTCACATGTACAGTATTAAGTACCCAGGCTATTTATTACTTCCGTTCATTTGAAAGTATATCCGACACTTGCTACTTCTTTTTTTTCTCCTTTTTTTTAAAATCACCTGCTATTTTATCAGCAGGCATCCGTGTTGACATTCATACCGTTTCTGGTTGGTCGTGCATCTATCTGTGTGTGTGTACACCAATCATACATGTTCAAGATGTTTGAAACCAACAGCTCAGAAGAAAATATAAATGATTTTTCAAAGTCATAATGTTGTTGTTGTTTGTGGGTGTGGGTGTGTGTGCGTGCGAGAGAGAGGGGGGGGGGGGGTGTGTGTGTGTGGGTGGGTGTGCGTGCGAGAGAGAGAGAGAGAGAGGGGGGGGGGGGGATGCGAGTTGAAGCATCACACTGCCTGATTAAAATAACCATTGATTTGTCATTTGTATTTTATGCAAACAAATTTAGTTCACCGCAGTAGACCACATAGGCAAAGTAGCTTTAGGCCTACTAAGTTGTAGTAAATCATTGATCACTGAAATAGAGTCGTGACATGTTCAATGACTTAGGTTAGGATTAGGGGTATTTGGCTTAACTTCTAATCAGTTAGCTAGGTAAAAAAAAAAAAAAAAAGCTCTGATATGACTAGCCTGTCTGAGGACTGAGGACTGTGAGGACTGGGTGTTACGGTACTCTGTGGAACTCTCTTTGATGAGTTACGGTAATGAGTGTACTAGCCTACTCCATGATGTCACTGCTAGATCAAAGAGAGTGGGACACGCTCAGACAGAGAGAGAGAGAGAAAGCGCAGTTAAAGCAACATTCACTGTTGTCGTGTTTGTGCATAATTATTGCGACCAACAAATATTTGGAGGTGTAAAGGAAAGGCTTACAATCAAAATAGAACATTGTCAGCCTCTTTTAGGAGTTACTGTCATTGTTGGCACAGAAGAACAACTCTCCTTCATTCCCCTGCGAAGTTCGGAAAAGGTGAGTGATGTGCTGCACTTCGAAGCTTCAAAAACATTCATAAACAACGTTGTTTCAACTGTTGCACCCCGACAGGATCGAAGCAGTTGCATTATATAAACAAAACAAATAAGCCTATCTTGAATTGATAGCATAGAGGTATGAGCTGTTTTTGTTTTGTCATAGTCCAGATAATAGTTCATAGTTAATGATTTCTGGGTTGTACGCATTGGTAGTATGGGTGATTTTGTGAGTCCAGTTCTCTTGAATAGCCTAAATGGATCTAAATTACTTAAATAATAATAACCCCCCCTAAATGACGGGGGCGGGTGGATAGGTAGGACAGAAGCACGACACATTACAGCGTTCAAGGCTGAAAGTAATTTCGCTTTCAAAACTATACGCTCTTAAATTGGCGCCAACAGCTTATTGTGTCAAAATTGAACGATTTCCGTTGGTTTAGGAAAAGGAACTAATTATTTTTCCTCTTACATCTGTGTGTGATTGCCAAACTGCTGAAGTTGGACTGGAAGTGCATTCATTTCCAACAGGAGGGCTCGGGTGGGTGGGTGGGCGGTATACATCGACAAACAAGGTGGCGTAACGCCATAATACACACACAGTGTAATCATGGGAGAGAACGGGTCTAACGTTTGTCCAGTAGGTCCTGCAGCTTGTCCCTGTGTATAAGTACGATCTACCTTTGATATCAGAGGGTTTTACAATGTTTAAACACATTGTACAAATAAGGGTACTTCCTCTATACTGATTCTATAGTGAGGGAGTGGGAGAGGACATTGGTGGATATATGTTTTGAAAACTCTCTCAGACATTGTCAGTACACAACCACAACTCATTGCCGTTCAATAAATCTTTAGGGGGATTGTGTGAGCTATGCCTACATGTAGACCAGTGGAGGCTGGTGGAGGTAGAAATCGGAGGACAGGCTCATTGTAATGCATGGAGTGGAATATGGAATGGTATCAAACATGTGACGGAAAGAGGAATGGAATTAATTTCTTCATTCCATACTATGCATCACAATGAGCCTGTCCTCCGATGTCTACCTCCACCAGCCTCCCCTGATGTAGACTTTCCCTATTCAACCCTCTACCCAGTAACCTCATCCACAATCCGCATGCTAGAATAAGCCTACATTATTTTCAGACATTATTTTCAGACAAGTTAAACCTACTTTGGGAAATATTGTTAGATCCATCTTTATAATGTCATTACTGAAAGGCACTAGAAAGATTGGAGATTGTATTTATGATTTATTTAGGAGGGAAGAGTAGAGATTCTGATCTTGTCTGGGCTGTTATTGGTTTACACAAAAAAAACATCAGCTGGTGTGTCTGTACACAGTCAGTCCTCAACATGTTTTTGCTTGTTCACTTGCCTGAGCAAAATTCAGCAAGTAGGCATTCTGGTGTGCCTCTCAACCCCAAAAACAGGAACTGGCTTTTTCTTAGTTTTTTCTTTGTTTGTTTACCACAGCACACTTTGACTTACTGATATAGTTTAGCTTGGAGACTATATAGAGGGTAATATAGATAACACTAAACTCTCAGCGATTTTACAGCCTTTGTGTTTGAGTGTCTGGTCGCAGTGATGGTTATAGATAGATAGATAGAAGCTTTCAGGACAGATGCTGTTATGCAACATGATATGTGGACATGGTCCCCAGTGGCTATTGACGCCAGACTATAAGGCAATGAGGGAGGGATGGAGGAGGGGGGGAAGGGAAAGAGAGAGTGAGGGACAGGAGAGAGGGTGATTGAGAGGGAGGGAGGTAGAGGATTATTTTATTTTTTTAATTGTCGGTTGATTTTTACCTGAAGTAGTTTATAGGTCTGTATCTGACCTGAGACCAGTGGGCTGTGTCCCTATAGTTTTACCTGACACAGTTTACACCAGTGAGTGCGTTCCTATAGTTTCACCTGGGGTAGGTTATACCAGTGGGATGTGTCCCTATAGTTTCACCTGGGGTAGTTTACACCAGTGGGATGTGTCCCTATAGTTTCACCTGGGGTAGTTTACAGCGCTGTAACTGACCCCAGACCAGTGGGGTTGGTCCCAACAGTCTTTCCTCTACTCCTCGCGTCCTCTCTCCTACCCCCAAGGTGAGGGGGAAATTCCAGCTCTGGAATGGCACTGTTTATCTCTCTGTAGCCCTGAGGTCAGGAACGTATACTTGTGGGAAGTCAAAGGTCACGTTTCATCACGTCTCAGGGACAAGGCTGAAAAGAGCCGAGTGTGCAACACTCCACCATGGTTAAACAGACACTGGCTATGAGAGCCTCCACCCATCCCCCCAGCCTCCACCCATCCCCCCAGCCTCCACCCGCTCGGTCACTCTGTATTTATTTACCTACCTACCCTAATGTGAACACTCTAGTTGTATTACCAGTTCTAAATCGTTACAGTTTAACACCTACAGCTCGATACACTTAGCCCTCACTGACACTACAGAGCTGAGCTGTACTGGGCTCCACCGTACAATGTGAAAGGAAGATGACTGAGCCTGGATCAGCACAGTATGGTTTGGGTCGACCAAGTATTATGTAAACCCACTAAATGTGCCCTGCAGAACTATATGGAGCTTTACACACGACAGGACCGACCCGAACCATATTGTGTCCTGGCTCAAACATTGACACATCTACACACACACACACACACACACACACACACACACACACAAGGGTGTTGTGGGAGAGGCAGTCATTGTACTTTCCAGCACTGTTTCAGCAACTATGGTGGAGCCTAGCTCAGCTCAGCTCAGCTCAGTTTGGCTCTGTAGTGTGATTTGGTGTCTAGTGGATTTGATGGCTGCAGGGTATTGCAGTAGTCAACAGGTACAACAGAAGCAGTGATATCGTTAGAGGTATCAGGTTACAGTGTGGCCAAACAGGAACGTATCTATAGTGAGATGATGGTGTTGATAGTATCTCTGATACTATAGTAGACTACAGGAGGAACTTATAAGCTCATATTACTACCTCTACTGAATCTACCAACAAAGCATTTACACTACGCAGTAAAGGATGGTTTTCATTAGTTTAAAGGGGAAAAAGTAGATACTTTCAGGGTTTGATTATAAGGGAGGAAAACGTAGGATGGTATTCTCAGTGAATCATGCGTTCAGTAGTGCTTTCTTGAAAAGTGCAGCCTCATCCTCCTATCATTAACTGGTCAACATCCACTCCTTTGTGGACAGTGAGTGGACCTCCCAAGGAAGCTGACCGACTTGATGATGCAGTATCTTTCCATTGAGGCTAATATACAGCCACAGGCACACACACACACACATACTGTACACACACACACACTCGAACACACACAGACACAAACACACACACCTACACCTACTCACACACATACACACACACTCGAACACACACACACACACACACACACCTACTCACACACACTCGAACACACACACTCACACACACACCTACTCACACACACACACACTCGAACACACACACACACTCGAACACACACACACCTACACCTACTCACTCACACACACACACACACTCGAACACACACACCTACACTTACTCACACACACACACACACACACACACACACTCGAACACACACACACACACACACACACACACACACACACACAAACAGGCAGTGTGCTGCAGGTCGTCCTGCCCCAGGCCCCAACAATAGGTGCCTCTGTGGGGGTGCTGGGGCTTCACAACCCCCACTGGAGGAAGAGCTCCATGCTTCTATACACCTTTTTATATCAATACAAAAACCAGACGCATTAACAAAACAAACATCAATAAAACCATAAGGGTACACAATCATCTGGAGAGGGGGAGTTGCTAAGGGCAACCGTATGCAGCTTCAAAAAGATGGGCAACTGTCTCTGGCGGTCCTCTGTGGCTCAGTTGGTCGAGCATGGCGCTAACAACACTTAGGTTGTGGGTTTGATTCCTGCTGGGACCATATATACTGAAATGTATGCACTCACTGTAATGTAATTCGCTTTGGATAAAAGCGTCAGCTAAATGGCATATATTATTATTATTATATGACGTCTCTGACCTCCTAACTAAGAGCAGGCATTCCCATCCGGAATACTTCTCGGATACCTAATGCAAACACGCAGAGTAGGATTTACATTCAGAGTAGGACTTAGTGGAGGCTGGTGGAGGTAAACATTTTCTACCTCCACCAGCGTCCCCTGGTACGGGCGCGTTCATTTCTGCATCCAATAAGGGTGACGACATCGGGTGACATTGAAATGAATGGCTTGCTAACGAAGGCCCCCGTTAATTTTTCAGTCGGCTAGGCTAGGCTAGGCTAGCCTGGGAATCAATGTTGAGGTAATAATATCAAGCAGGAGAGAAAGCCTCTTCAGCCCAGACCTGGAGCACCTGTAGGGAGGTGAGTCATCGGTCCAGCAGCACACACTCTGGATGCCTGGAGGACTCTCTGAGACCAAAGGCAGCAGTGTCGTTGCTTTACATCTGCCGTCATGGTGCATTGGTGCTGATGCTAGAAGTGTTTGGATTGATGTAATACACCTGACATGACTCATAGTACAGAATGGAGAGAGAGTCTGGAGAGAGAGAGAGAGAGACATTCACACACACACACACACTCGCCTATTCAGACAGAAACAAGCTTGTTCTACCGTAAACTAACAAGAGGCAAGTGGTTTCTGTGACCCAGTGTTGCAGGTCAAGGACCCTCCTAGCTGTGTGTGCGTGTGAGTGTGTGCGTGCGTTCATGTGTGTGTGTGCGCGCGCCTGCCTGCCTGCCTGCCTGCCTGCCTGCTTTGGCCAGATCCCCATCTAGACAAAATGGCTCTGCCCAAATGACAATAAGACAAAGGCTTATGTAACACAGGCGTTTTACTCACCACCCTTCTATTGACATCTCCAGCCCCCGTGTGTGTGTGTGTGTGTGTGTGTGTGTGTGTGTGTGTGTGTGTGTGTGTGTGTGTGTGTGTGTGTGTGTGTGTGTGTGTGTGTGTGTGTGTGTGTGTGTGTGTGTGTGTGTGTGTGTGTGTGTGTGTGTGTGTGTGTGGTCTGCATGTGGCCCTTATCAGGCTCGTCCCCACATTTGCATCCATCAGATCCCTCCCCTTCCACACAGAACAACACACTGTGTGTGTGTGTGTGTGTGTGTGTCTCACTATCCTCCTTTTCTTATGGCTGAGTCCTTCTCTTATTAACTGTTTCTTCCTCCCATTGCTTACTTTCCTTTCTCCTTTGTTTCTCTCCCTCTCTCCTCTCCTCTCCCCCCCCCTCCCCCCATCATCTGTTGCTCTACAAGGGAACCTATGCAGTATGTTGTAGGGTTCACTCATTAACATGGCTTACTGTCATAGTTATGTTTGGTTCAACATTCCCAGCGGTTGATGCAGGCTAGAAACGTGGCGTAAAGGCTGGCCCGGCTCCTTCGTCTTCCTGACAGGCAATGGCGCCTGTTCTACACGACGCATTTCTATCTGAACGTTCTGGGGCGGTATTACAGTAGCTGGTGGGATGCTGGGACGTTGTTTCCAGCCGTTGTTCAGAGACAAAAGAACGCAGGAAACAGGAAGTGCCTGCCAGGCACCTGGATACCACCTTAACGACATGTTGACGACGTTATACCTGCGATGCTGTACAACACACCGCACACAACCTGTAATTACTGGAGGCCCTGCCCTCCTCCCCCTCTCCACTCCTCCTCCTCCTCCCCCTCTCCACTCCTCCTCCTCCTCCCCCTCTCCACTCCTCCTCCTCCTCCCCCTCCCCCCTCTGACTCTCTCCTTTCTTCTCTCTCTCTCTCTCTCTCGTTTTCTCTTTCTTACACCTCCCTCTGTTTTCTCACTCTCTCTCTCTTTCTCTGTTTTCTCACTCTCTCTCTCTCTTTGTACCATGCTTCTCTTTGCTCTTTCCTTGCTTCTCTCTCTGACATAAGCCATTCCCCTCTCTTCCCCTCTCCTTCTCTCAGGTCAATCCTTCCTTCCTTCAAGCCATCCCTAACTCCTTCTGTCTCATGTGTCTCTTGAGAAACCTTGGTCTTCTCTGCTGATGTCATTCAGACAACTGGTCTGTAGTCCTTGGACGTGTGTGTGTGTGTGTGTGTGTGTGTGTGTGGTCATAATCTCTGTGCTCTTAGCCATGTTACCCGGGGCTGTGTCAACACTAAAATACTTGGCTTCATTGCCTGTACTCTCTACTCTTGCCTTATCTCTCTCTCTCTCTCTCTCCTTCCTCCCTCTCTCTCTCTTTCCTCCCTCTCTCTCTCTCTCTCTCCTTCCTCCCTCTCTCTCTCTCTCTCCTTCCTCCCTCTCTCTCTCTCTCTCTCTCTCTCTCTCTCTCTCTCCTTCCTCCCTCCTCTCTCTCTCTCTCTCTCTCTCTCTCTCTCTCTCCTTCCTCCCTCCCTCCCTCTCTCTCTCTCTTTGCAGTGGAGGTAGACACTCAACAACAGGATGGGAGGTGAGAGGACTTATTGTCAAACCCAAGAGACGTGTGTGTGTGTGTGTGTGTGTGTGTGTGTGTGTGTGTGTGTGTGTGTGTGCCTGCGTGCGTAAAAGAGGAAAAGTTGTCTACATAAATATCTTCCAGTGCTTTTCAGGTCATGTCAATGACATTATGATACCAGGCTCTGTGTTGTTGCAGTAGTTGTAGTCGCTGTGAAATGGTACATGGTATTACATACATCATCAGATTCTAGTTGCTTTCCTGGTAGAATAGTGCTGATAGTTGTTTCATTGTCATGTGCCTGATATGCTTGCATCACCAAAGTCGTGTGTGTGTGTGTGTGTGTGTGTGTGTGGCCAGTATTTGCCTATGTCAGCTGGTTCACTAGGCTGTTCTGGTCAGAGGCCATAGTATGGCCATGGAAAGTTCCACCACTGAACACTATCACAGAGGTCTAAGCCTGGCGTGTGTGTGTGTGTGTGTGTGTGTGTGTGTGTGTGTGTGTGTGTGTGTGTGTGAGGGAGGGAGGGAGGGAGGGAGGGAGGGAGCAGTGTTTGTGTGCAACCTATATTTGTGTTTTTTTAATACCCTCTATCAATATTTCTGGTCAGACAGGTTTGGCCAGATCTAGAATAACAAAGGCTTATGTAACACAGGGTTTACTTACTATCCTTCTGTTGAAATACAATCGTGTGTGCGTGTGCGCGTGCGCGTGTCTGGCACCAGGATGTTAGTGTGAGGTCTCTGGGAATATTCCGGAACTTTCCCAGACTGACCGGCCGGGCACTGCTGTTGTTTCCCAAATAGTTGGTAAAAAAGTGTGTCTGTGTCTGTGTCACAGTGGGGATAACCCCTCCAGCAGTCAGTGTCTTTTCTACCGTATCTCCTGAATGGATCTTGTTGACGTTATCTAGTTAT
Source organism: Argentina silus (assembly GCF_951799395.1). Lineage (NCBI taxonomy): Eukaryota > Metazoa > Chordata > Actinopteri > Argentiniformes > Argentinidae > Argentina > Argentina silus. Next base: position 14,379,885 of record NC_139663.1, read on the forward strand.
GGTCATCTGGACCTCCAGCAGATCGAGGGGGATGGTGAGGGGGTGCTGGTTATTGGATTTGAAGCTAAACCAACGTCCTTGTCCATGAGTGTGGTCAGGGTCAGGGACAGGGACACACAGTGGGTGTCAGTCTGGGAAAGTACCGGAATATACCAGACCCTCACACTAACATCCTGGTGCCAGTCTGTACACAAATACACACACACACACACCAGCACATACACACATTCCAGTGCACACTCACTCACACACACACACACACGGGCTGGATTAAAACCCTTATACACACACGACAGATTAGGGCTGCCCAATATATCATACAAATATATATACTTTGCTATATCCAATGTATATTGCCCAATATTTCATATAAATAATCCAGGAATCCTGCAAGAGGCTTTAATATCCTGGTAAGAGGATGCCATATGGCTTGTCTTTGACACTCACTCAGTAAAACAATTTTTATAATGGAAAATGGAGTATAATGGAAATAAGGAGTGCGTGCGTGTACTAGCCTAACTGGTCATAATGGGTCAGTAATGGGAGAGGTGTGCGTGTGTGTGTGTGTGTGTACGTGTGTGTACTAGCCTAACTGGTTATAATGGGTCAATAATGGGAGAGGGATGTGTGTGTGTGTTTGTGTGTGTGTGTGTGTGTGTGTACTAGCCTAACTGGTCATAATGGGTCAATAATGGGAGAGGGATGTGTGTGTGTGTGTGTGTGTGTGTGTGTGTACTAGCCTAACTGGTCATAATGGGTCAGTAATGGGAGAGGGATGTGTCTCCTTGTGTCTATTCAACCCCCCCTTCTAATTTGACAGCGGAGCCAGTGATGTAATAGCCGGTGATGTAATGCTGCTGGAGGTGAATAAGGGGTCTGTTCTCTCAGGTCTCCACGGCAATGACCTGCCAGCCAGCTGATTGGTGTTGCCATGGAAAAGGGGGGTTCTGAGAGTGTGTGGCGAGGTCACTGATTGGCCACACAGGGTTTTTGGAGAGGGAAGAAGAAGCATCTGAAAGAAAGGTGTTGGGAAGTCGTGTTCTTTAATGACGTTGTGTTTAAGAGGCATCTGAAGCCAGAAGGAGGAAATTAAGAGACGGAGGGTAAAAAAAGGAGAGGTAGTTTGAGAAAAGGTGAGGAAGAGAGATAGAAAGGGAGGAGGGAGAGAGAGAGTGAGTAAGTGAAGTAAGCATTTCATTACCCTGTTTACACCCCACTGTACAGTATATGATAAGTAAACTTTGGAGAGAGAGAGAGAGAATTATTCTTTCATCATTATTCTCTCTGTTGTCATGACACCCTCTGTCTCGCCTCTCTCTTTTGTGAACTGTTGAGGAGGTCATTTCATCCTGTTTTGACAGCACATGCGCACACACACACACGCACATGGACACGCACACACCTCTCCCCCGAATTTTACCTATAGCCACAGTTTTCCTCTCTCAGAGCAGAGGACACCAACAGTATCTCTACTGCCTACTCACGTTCCCAGACACTCGTTGCCCAAATGCTCGGAAGGTCTGGTGGACCAATATGTCAAACTTGGCCCCTTCATTTACCCAAAGCAGCAACCCCCCCCCCCCCCCCAGACTGTAATGGTCCTCAGCTCTTCCCTCCTCTGTACAGGTGGTTGATTCCTCCCTCCAGCTTCCTTCTGTTGACACCGCGACCCTTCCTCCCGGGACATGTCGTCTGAAGCCACGCCCATCCAGGGGTCGCGCTCTATGACCCCTCCCCTGATCTCCCGTTCTCCGGGGTCCCCCGTCTCCCCGGTGTTCCCCGGGTCCCTGCGCCCGCCCATCTGTCGACAACGAGACCGCTCCCCCTCGCCCATGAGGGGCTACCTCATACCCAGCCCTCTGCCCACCAGACGCACCCGGACCTGCTCGGCGTGAGTACACACACACACAAACATACGCATGCACACACACACGCATGCACACAGACAGACACACACACAAACATACACACACACACACACACACTGTATAAGTGTGTCTGCATCTTTGTATTTCAAGATTTGTATACTCTCTCCCTCTCACTCTCTCCCTCTCACTCTCTCCCTCCCTCCCCCTCTCCCTCCCCCTCTAGGTCGGCTCGTGCAGCGGAGGGGCCAGCGTACACTGGAGTGTGTAAATGTTTCTCCCGCTCCAAAGGACACGGCTTCATCACACCAGCTGACGGAGCCACCGACATCTTTGTCCACATCTCTGAGTGAGTGAGTGAGTGAGTGAGTGAACGTGTAGTCTTGTGTGGTAATTGTGATAGCACTCACATTGCCTAATGGACATGGTAGATACAGGCTAGCACCCCCCTACTATTCAACACACACACACACACACACACACACACCTCACACACGCTGTGAGAATGAGGAGTCATTCACTCTAACACTCACAAATAAAGTGAATCATTCTCCCATTCTCCAATTACGCCCACAGCAACAGTCTAATTGAACTTGCACCCACACACACATTTCTCTCCTACAGAACAAAAAAAGAGGCCTTGTCCCCTTACACACACACACACACACACACACACACAGACTGTATGCCTAACAAAAAAAACATACCCCCACCCTCCACACACACACACACTCGCTGGGTTTTGTTATGTGTAGGAGTACAGTGGCATAACACACACACGAGCCTCAGGGGGGTGTGTGTAGGAGTGAAGAGGAGAATATCAGATGACCTTCAACAGGTTCCCTCTGTTATCAGCTACCCACCAGTCCACACACGTGCGTGCGCACACACACACACACACACACACACACACACACACACACACTTAAGTCTTGTATACAGAGATCCAGTTAGTCTCATTTTATTTTCCTATCGATTTGGGGGTGAAAAGTGTTCTGCAAAAGTTGCGTGTGCGTGCATGTGTGTGTGTGGAAGTCTTTATGAGAGTGTGTGCGTGTTTCTGTGCGTGTGTAACTCATGAGAGTGTGAGCGTCAGCTTGGTGTCACGGAGTGCTTTTCCACCCTCACCTGCCAACAGGGGAGGCTTGAGTCCTTCAGTCGTGGCTGGGGCTGTGGAGCCTGGGCTGAGCCCACCTCCGCAATTTAGACAAAGGCTCTCTGTCCTTGACGGCTGCGAGAGTACACACAGTATACCCTAGGAAACGCTCATACAGTCGCGGTGGAGGAGAGAAGCTGAAAAGAACTGTTGAGTCACCCCAACACGTGTTTCTCTTTCTTTCTTTTCCCCTTCCATCTCTTCTTGCTCCCCCTCCCCTCTCTCTCTTTCTTTCTTTCTCATCCCTCTTTCGGTGGCTCTGCCTCTCCCTCTCTCTACTTTTGCCCTCTCTGCTCCCAACTCTCTCTCTTTCTCTTTCTTCCTCCTCCCTCTCTCCCCTCTCTACAGTATTGAGGGGGAGTACGTGCCTATGGAGGGGGATGAGGTCAGCTATAAGATCTGCTCCATCCCTCCTAAGCACCAGAAGATCCAGGCCGTGGAGGTTGCCATCACCCACCTCAACCCAGGATCCAAGCACGAGACCTGGGCAGGTGACGTGGTCAGCTCCTGAGACTTCCAGGACCGAGGGTGAAGGGAGGGAGGAGGATGAGGGAGGGAAGTGAAGATTGAGGGGGATGGAGATGGGTTAGGGACCAGCTTGCTTAGGTAGCCTCCTTTTCCTCATCTCCTTTCCTTCATGGAAGGGGCCATGAGTTTTTCATGACCACATGACCTGACCAGAAAAAGTCCAGTCCCCTCCATGCCTCTCAGATTAGTGATCGTGAAGGAAAGGAGTTAAGGAAAGGAAACAAGGGAAGATGATATTCTGGAGATCATGTAGTTCTACTGGGAATTTCTCTGGGCTTCATCTCAATAGTTCAAAGTGGCGTCCTCTCCTCCTTTCCTTCCTTTATTCTCTCTTCATCTCCTTTCCTTCCATCAGACTGATCTTCAAGAATCGGACGAGTGAAAGCAGATAGTCTGGTGACCAGCTCCTTGCTTTTACCCGTCCTGTGGTTTCTGATCAGTATAGATGAGGGAGAGGAGGCTAGGAGAGGAAAGGAGTCCACTTTAGACTATTGTAATGCATCCAGGGGGGAAGTGTGGACAGGGGAGAGAAATAGGGCCCTTTCAGACCCTTTTTTGGTGTTAAGATTTATAAGGGAATGGAGGGGTTGCTATTAGAATGGGAAGAAATATATCATTAAACAGGAACATTTATCAAATAAAGCTATATTACTGAAAATCTCTACTGTTCTCATGTAGTTCTTGATAAAGGGATTGACTCTTAGTGAAGATCTCTTACCACTGAGATGTTCACTGATTCTTCTCTGTCAAATATAGACTCTGTTGTTGTCAAGAAGATAGAAAAAGAAAAAGCCTTACTGTATAAATTTAGGGACAATTACAATTTTCAGCAACAGAAGTTGCATTTTTTCCAAATGCCTAGTTCTCGCGTTTTAAACAGCAGAGTTGTCTATTTTGAGTTATATTATTATATGGGACCCTGCCTACTTGTGAGCCTACTGCTAGATTACATAGCCTGTATTGTATCTAGTTAGTAAAGAGAAATAAACTTATTTCAGCACACGGTTTGGTCTTTGTCTTTTTTGATTAACAGAATGGATGTCAGTGTTTATGTAATCGAGTTGTTAAACTCACTCCTCAAGTTGAAATACTCTGATCTGCGCAATCGAATTGCTAGCAGCTTTTCAGTGGTGTAGCTGTGTTCCATCAGGTATTTCGGCGACGGTCATGTGTGTTGGCAATACAGAGGACATGTTTAAGTCTCTTGTGAGCTCGGAGTGCAAGGAAGCAATAATGATTGCTCCTAAAGACCTCTTCACCCCTACTACCCCCCCCCCCCCCCCCCCCCCCCGTCTTCACCCCCACTTCCCCCCTGTACAAGTTCTCTCCTGTTAATAAAAAAAAAAAAGGCTTCTGGCATTACGACTGCCAATGGCCCCTGATATGAGCATTGATTACTTTGTCTTATGATGTCTGTTGGATAGATGATTCACTTACTTAAACAAATGTATTTGTTGTAAGTCGCTTTGGATAAAGGCAACTGCCATTCTCTTTCCGCAAAACCTCTGAGCAAATGAGATTTGAGTATTTAAAAAACACAAAGATGGAAAAATCCTTTTAGGACATTGTTACATCTCCAAGTGGTAATCTTTCAATAACAAGGTTGTGGTTTCCTGGACCTAGATTAACCCTAGTCCTGGACTAAATCACACTTTCAGGGTTAGTTTACCGGACACAGATTGATCTTATTCCTTGACTAAAATGTAGCTTCAATGGAGATTTTCTATTGAACATGTTATTTAGTCCAGAACTTGGCTTAATGTGTCTGGGAAACCAGCCCCAGATAACAAGGTGTTGTTGAGCCCTCTCGACCAAATGAAAACCACAAGTGTGTAGCTGGCTCCATCTTCTGGCCACCGTTGTGTATGACACCATCTTTCTTTTAGATCAAGTAATGGTCAATCTAAAAGTGCTGTGGTACTCAAGCCCTCTCGTTGACACGTCACCTAGTTTAGGGCATCAAAAACCAGCAACCTTCTAGTTACTGGCCGGCTAATCTCACCGCAAGACTACCAGCAGATCATGCTATAGTCAATATTTGGATAAAGAAGTCTGCTAAATGCCGTAAATGTAAAATGAATAGATATGTGAGAATGAACATCAGTGATTATTCCATTGACTGTACAGCAGTTACGTTACAGATCCAGTCTGGTCAGATCAGAGATTTCTTCCAGCAGGGGGGGGGGGGGGGGGGGGGGTTTATATAATTTCAAACTCAACAAGACATTCATAGATTACTAAACACCTTGGCACTGTGTGAAACTCAAACCAAAAGAGAAAGAAGCAGAAACTTCTGGAAACATCAGCAGAAACACAACGGAGCCCACTCCCAAGTACAGAGATTCATCAGGGTTACATTCAAGTTGTCTTTTCTTTCTTTTTTTAACAGTAGAAAAGGCATAATTAGGGCTCTATTTTCAGCCAAAACGGATGCAAGCCCAAACGCAGGTGTATTGGCAATTTGTGTCGGTGGCAACAGGTGAAATTACAACCGTGCTGGAGCACTGCCTCACCTGCGCTCAGGTAGGTGGAGTAGCGGTAAATAGAGGTGTGTTCATGACAACCAGGTCAAATGCCATCAGGTGCACTGAAAAATTCTGGTTTTGAATATAGCACTTATATTTCAGACACACCTGCTAACGCTCCCGGCAGCCCCCTCATTTGCGCTAAGACCGGTTTTACGGCTTTAAAATAGAGCCCCTAGTCTTAAAAGGACCTCCGCCTCTGAACTGAGAAATCCTTCCATGTTCCAATATGGTGAACTTGGCCATATTCAGTCTGAAAAGTCTTAATGGGATCCTGGGGGGGGGGGTTACAGCTGGGAACATATAAGATATTTACAGTAAGGGTGATATAGTCAGTACTAAGTTATGGTTAGGGGTAAGAGCAGGAGATAAGGTTAGGACCACCCCAAGGATCCCACCTAGCATCTCCCGCAGTCAGTCAGGGTGGTGGTGCCCCGTAGGTCTGTGGTGTGTTGGCCACGCCGGAGAGGCGTTCGACAGTGCTGGCCAGTCTCTCCAGGTTGTTGTTGATGGCCGACAGCAGGCTGAGCAGCGTCCTGTCCATGCTGCTCCTCATGTTGGTCAGCTCTCTCTGCAGCATATCGTAACCCTCGCGGTGGACCTGAACCAGGGCCGACAGGTCCTGAGGAGGAAGTTGGACCTGGATGTGGGGCTGGATGTCTATGAGGGGGATCTGGGCCGTAGCTTGGCTCACCTGGGGTGGGACCGTCTGGGGTTGGACCCTGGCCTGGGGAATGCTGGCCTGTGATTGGTTGATATGGGGTATATGGGCCTGTGATTGGTTGGTATGGGGTACATAGGCCTGTGATTGGTCTGCCTGGGGTATATAAGGCTGTGACAGGTGTACTTGGGGCCTCACCTGTGTCATCTTAACACGTGGTTGTCTTACTGTAGCGTGAGGTGTACTAACACCGGGTTGGGGGGCGTCAACTTGAAACGCACCAACATGAGGTTGTCCAATGACGTGAGGTGCACCAACAGGCTGTCCAATGACGTGAGGTGCACCAACAGGCTGTCCAATGACGTGAGGGGCACCAACAGGCTGTCCAATGACGTGAGGTGCACCAACAGGCTGTCCAATGACGTGAGGGGCACCAACTGGCTGTCCAATGACGTGAGGGGCACCAACAGGCTGGCCAATGACGTGAGCGGCACCAACTGGCTGGCCAATGACGTGAGGGGAACTAGCATGGGGTTGTTGGTTCATTCGAGGCAGAGTTGTGTTGGCTACATTCACGGTGGGCGTGTTGACGTTAACACGCAGCACCTCCACCCTGGGTTGTAGGTTCAGCTGGGATGTGGAGGGCTTGGGGTACGGTTGGGCTGGAGGGCCTACGTTGACATCGTCCATCCAGCCTAGCGGACCTCTGTCAGAGGACGGTGGGTGTTCTTGATCATCACTGGAGAACTCAGTGAGAGGACTGTCCGCCTGGCGACTGTCTGTGTCATCACCATGCCACGGGCCTTCTCCTGTCTGGAAGTCTACTCACAGACAAGACAAAGAAAGGACGTGTTATGTTATCGAATGCCCTAACGTGTCAAACTACTTTGTATCACATTACATCAAAACACCTATATCGTTGATGGATAGATCTGGATATGGGGTCTCAAGTAATTAAGCTTAAAAGTTTCTAATTAACAATCACCATGGTTGTCTGTACAATTACAAAACACCGACTAGAAAAAAACGAAGATAACACATTATTAGGTTATTATAAAAGGCTACCTACCAGTAGACTGAATCTCCTCCCCAAATAATTCCAACATTTTAACTTTTAGACTTTTCCTCTCCATGGCGTACTCCGTCTCCCCTCTGTCGGGGTCGCCCCTCCGTTTCAGATCGCTGTATCGCCTCCGGCATTGAACGGGGCTTCTTTGGGTTCCGTGCGAACACGCACTGACCTTCGCCGCTATCTCCCTCCAGGCTGCATGTATAAGCGCGAACCGTGGGTTGCGGGATCCGCACGGGTCTTCAAACAACAGTTTATGTCGCGCTTGCACCTCACGTATGAGTGTTTGGAGTTCTTCGTGGTTGAAACGCTTGCTTCGTTTTCTCCCGGACGAGTCTTCTTCATCTGAGTCCATTTTTAACCGGGTAACGACCGAGGAGGGCAAGACTGACTGCAGCCTTGCAGACGCTAAATTTCAGGAAACAACACAATGCGTGCTAGTTGCTTATTGCGGCTCAGTTGAAGGAGAGAACAATGTATTTAAAAAAAAGCTACAAAGCTGGAGTTCAGTTAAAGATGATGAGAACATTATCAAATGTGAAAAAATGCGGCCAGTGGTTACAAACGTATCAATTCTTTCACTGGATACATTTCTCAAACAGTGCGAGCTGTTGGATCCAGTGCGCTACCATAAGTGCGCAAGCGCCGTTGAGAGTGCTCTTGCGCAGTATTTTGCTCTCCCGGAATGAGGTAGCCTCCGCTTTGTGAAATGTGAGCCCTAAATACAGAACTAGACGAAATGGATGCTGCAGATACTTTATAGCCAAACTTACGAGGTCCACAATGGAATACTTGTATAATAAAGGGACATCTACTTGTTTCTCTCATGCTTTTATTTATGCGTGTGTGCCTTATGTGTGTTTTAATTGATTTAATTACAGGTAATAATCACGGTAGTGATTTCAGTTGAGATGTGACAAGTGTTAAATGTTAACTGCTAACCCCTAAAATGTTGCAGTATAACAATGATTATGCTTATTCCAGTCAGAACACTCACATCAGTTTAACCATTTAATGTAATATAATAATATTATTATGCTTATAATGATTAGGGAGAACACAGAAACTAAGCAAACAACAGTAGTTCAGCATTATTGAAAACTGTTATGAAATCTGTCTTTAATGCACAGAAGGACACAACAACAAATTATCATACTGAGGAAAATAATATTTACAGCTTTCATTGAAAACAAGCTCACATTTCTAAATGAAATATGACATAACAGACAACACTGCAACACTGAAATGAGAGGTTGGTTGGACTAACTCAACATGTGACAGAAATGAAAGTGTTGTTGGCGAGATATACATACATTATATAACATAACAGAAAATCTTCAGCCATCACTATGGTAACAAGTGTGTCTGACACCTCCTCCTTATTCCAGATTGACCCCTGACCCCCTACACACTAGGTGGAGATCTGAGAGGATTGGACAGATGAAAATGACACTTTGGTTGTGTTCCAATAGTCTCTCCTCTGTCCCTCTGTTCCACCCTCTCTCCTTGCTTCTTCCTCAAATGCGTTGAGAAGATCCAAGGTTCCTCCTCCTTAGATACCCTCCTCCGATGCGTTTTCAGAAGGAAGCGAGGAGAGAGCCGAGAATATAAGAGTGGCGCTGCAACACGCTGTGAACTTGGCGGTGCCACGATGTAAACATTTCATGGCAAATTAAATGGGGGTTCAAACCCGGGTCTCCCATGTGGAAGACCCAAACGTCATGCCATCAGGTCGGGAGGACATCCTCAAAGTCCGAGGGCGACACTGATAGTTTTCTTGTCTCAGGCAGGGCTACCTCATCACGAAAGCGAGATTCCAAACCACCTCCGCTACAAGTGCATACTGTGTGCAGCAGGGTCGGTCGACTCATGGTGGGTCTGACTCCATTCCTCATTCCATTCCATGCATTACAATGAGCCCGTCCTCCAATTTCTGCCTCCACCAGCCTCCCCTGGACTACATGGCATCTTGGCAAGTCCCATGGAGGGGTATGACAACGACAGCTGGCATCTGTCTGTCTCCCTGTCTGTCTGCTAGACAGTCTGCTTCATTCACACAGATGAAACACTAATGTGGCCTGAATCCTAATTAAGTCATGTTCTTGGGAAGTAGATGATGGGATGGGATGGGATGTGCGACGTTTTCCAATCAGTCTAGACTCTATCCTAAAGGCTGGAGAGGCGTAGTGTCCAGGGTCTGCAGCAGCAAGTCCCCCCCAGGTAGAGGTAGGCTTGAGATGCGTTCCACAGCACTAGCCAGCCTCTCCAGGTTACTGCTAATGGAGGCCAACAGAGGCTGCAGCGTCTTCTCCAGGCTGGTGGTAGTCTCCGTGAGCTCCCGTTGCAGCATGGCGTAGCCCGCCTGATGCACCTCTGCCAGGGCAGCCAGGTCCTGAGAGGCAGGGGGGTGGGGGTGGAGGTGGATGAGGGGCTGGAGGTTGATCAGAGGGACGTGGGGGCGGATGAGGTGTCCCTGGCCCTCGGGGAGGGTGAGGTGTCCCTGGCCGTCGGGTAGGGTGGGGGGAGGGGGGTTTGTGAGGGGGAGCTGGGGGGTGTAGGTTTGGGGTGGATTTGTGTGGGGGTGGGGGTGAGGTCCGTTTACGCCGGTTTGGGACGGGCCGTCTTGACACTGACAGTCTGTTTGAGGGGAAACAAAATGTGATGTTATTTATTTGTATTTCAACTATTTAGCATTTCCCAACTTAGTGTTGTGATGGTGCTTTACCCAGCCAATTCAACTGGTCGCCTTAATTCGCATTTACATTTATTAATAGGACTTGCTTAACATTCACATAACTTTTATATGGGTAGTGCTTCATTTGCTTGCCCTATACCCTACAACAGGTGAGGCTAAAGAAGACATGTATTCATAGGACTTGTCGAACCCTCATATAACTTGTATCTGGGCCACCAAAACACAGGTATTTGTATGCATTAAAGGTAGACTCTGGGATATGACGTCATAGCAAAACGCTGTCAGTGGCTGAGATGTAACAGACTACAGAATAGAGCGTGTTGCTACAGAGCGACGTCATATCCCAGAGTATACCTTTAAAGCCCCGACAAATAAACAGACTATAGCGGCCTATGAATTACCTGCATCATGTTCAGTTTTCACTGAGGATTCCAACTTGCTGTCTGTGGTGTCATGGACTGGTGATGATTCATGCGTTGTCATACGGCGCGCCCATCGGGAATTGTATATCGTTATTCCCCCCCTCCGTCGGAGATCACTGATTCGCCTTTTGCACTGGAGGGGTGTTTTCCTGAGCCCAACAGAGCTCACCCTCTCCGCTACCTGCTGCCAGGCTAAATGGGCACTTGAAAATCTGTGTGGCCTATTCGCAGAGCCATATAAACTGACCCGCCGTGCGTAAACTTCACGCAGTAAAATCCTTGTCTGCTCCCGCGTGAAGCGAACTCGTGTCTGTGGTGCCGCTTTTAACATGTCGGTGTGTGAAGCAAGCACAGCATGCGATCAGGACATCAATAAAAACAGAGCATCAACAAAAACACAACATGAACTCAATGGAAGCTATTTCCGCATGCGGAGGAAGGGTTTCACCCGCCGCGCTCTGATTGGATACACAGCAGTCACTCACTTCTCGGATTGCATTCAGCATGTGTAGTGTTCTCAAACGTTTACAAATGCTGCAATCAAAGTCCACTTAGCCCTCATGTAATGCCCAGTCGACTGGATGATTGTCGCAAATATTTGTACTCAGTCATAAAGGCCCTTCTCTTATTAGATTGGACAGGACTGACGATGCCAATAATGAATACACACACATACACACACACACACACACACACACACACACACACACACACACACACACACACACACACACACACACACACACACACACACACACACACACACATCTTATCTCGCGCCCATGGAGGTGTAAGGAACACGCTCAGCCAATCCTGTCAGACTACTGGCCTGAGTTTAGCTTGGTGGTGAGCTACTAGGCTACTAGGCCTTAGTGGAGGCTGGTGGAGGTAAAAATCTGAGGACAGGCTCATTGTAATGCATGGAATGGAATGACACATTTTAGCTCAAATGTATTGAACAATACAAAATATCTTGATTATACCAGTAATGCTCCACTGAGAGACATTAAATATAGTTGGCAAGCAATTCAATACATCTATGTCAGTGGAGTGTGAATCCCACAGGTTCTAACCAGGGTCAAATACTGTCCATTATGTCAAATACTTGAGGTGCGCTTGATTTAATTTGCCTGGTACAATAGCACCAATGGAATAGTTCCAAAAGTGAAAACTACAAGCTAAATGAAACACACCTCAAATGCTTTCAAGTATTTGACATACAGTAGTATCCCTCCTAAAGACCGCTTCATCCCTCCTAAAGACCGCTTCACCCTCACTACCCCCCCTATACTAACCCTAACCCTAGAGACCTCTTCATCCCCGCTACCCCCCCTGTACAAGTTCTCTCCTGCTATAAAAAAAAAAAAGTATTGTTGTAAGTCGCTTTGGATAAAGGCGTCTGCTAAATGCCATGAATATAAATTTGACCCGGGTCTGGTAAATACACATGTAACCCCTAGTGTGCACGTTTACCTAGTGGAGTCATTCATTAGTGTATTCTGATTCAAGGTTATTGGCTTCAGAAAAGGCTCTGCACTGTTCTCCTATGTTCAAAACCTGTTGTAAGGACAATTATTTCTCCAAATTTAACCACATTTGTCAGTGGCCATCTGAGATCTGAGCTAGTTCCTCTCACTGAACACTAGATGTCACTTTTGAGCCTCACTCAGCTCTTTCATGGGTCACATGCCCTCTCTTTGTCTGTGTGCATGTCTGTTTGTGTGTACCAACCTAACTACACGTTCTTGTGTTTTGGTACGAGTCTGAACAGCTCAGGCCCTCCTCCCGCATCCCCCCTCCATCCCTCCCTCCTTCCTCTCGCTCCTTAAAGTGGTCCATTGTTCTTTTACAACCTGCGGGGTCAGAGGTCAACAGCACCTCAGGCCATTTCTCACAAACACATGTACTACAGGTCCCGACATAGAGGGGTTTGACCCCTGAACTCTGACCTCGTACCTGGGAGGCAAGGCTGGGTTCAAATCCATTTCACTTCAGACAAATTCAAGAGGTGAATTGAGACAAGGAAAATGGATTGGAGATATGTGTCATCTGTTTTCACAGAGGATGTTTTTTCTCTGAATTGTAAATAGAACAGAACAGAACAGAACAGAAGAAGTAGAGTACATTTACATTTATGGCATTTAGCAGACGCCTTTATCC
>NC_139663.1:14400465-14402965 GCF_951799395.1 Argentina silus
GACAGCTTTGGAGAAGACCCATTAGTATCACTGGAGCTGGTCCTCAAGTCCAGCTGAGGGAGGGAGGAGGGGGGAAGAAAGGAAGAGAGGGGTAATTTTTAACCTTGAAAATCTGGCTGTGGAATGGACTCGTTGGCCAGGAAGTTTGTCAAGGGGGAGTAATTTCGAAGGCCCTTTTTGATCCAACGTGTCATTATTCAAGGACTTGTAAATGTTTTCTTTTCCCCCCCAACACTCTACTTTCTCCGACGTCTTACCCTCCATACAGAGCTAGTCCCCAGTCATACTAAACTATCAGAAAACAGCTAAAAACATATACGTCTAAAATCACTGCCTGATTTGATCCGTGGAATTTGGGCGTGACTTTTGAAACAACCTAGCAACTGAACAATACAACCTAGCAACTCAATACGAAACCTCGTTTCTAATTGGCTAAACGGTCGAATGGACTGTGAAAAGTTCATTCCTTCGACATTTTTTTGTCCGTAAAAAAACATGATGTAACATATGAAGCGGGCACAGACAGACCCTTGTCATCTCCGTTGTCCGTCAACGGACGACTCCGATAGAGAAACCATCGGCTCAATCCGTAATTAACGGATAGCGTAGTTTTGTATGGCCTCTCGGCCAATCACAATGCTTGTGTATATTGCTCAACTTTATAGCATGCATTGTATTTCGCTAAACTGCGTAAAGGCATGGCATGGTAAACCTACCATCATAGAGCTTTCTTATGAGGCTCAGATAATGTTAATGGCTTTTCTGTTCCCTCCTGTTCAGTGGTCCTTGCCTGCCCTCCACCACAGAGCTGTGTGTCTGTAGCCAAGCTGCAGGTGAACGCCTCAGGCTACGCTAATTGAGGATCTGGGTCATTAACTCCCTTGTGAATGTTTGTGTGTGTGTGTGTGTGTGTGTGTGTGTGTGTGTGTGTGTGTGTGTGTGTGTGTGTGTGTGTGTGTGTGTGTGCGTGCTAGCAGGTGGCCTGCTGTTGGATCAAGAAAGAGAGAGGGAGAGAGTAGAGTTCCCCTTGTCACAGTTCAAGGGTGAAGGGGCCCCTCTTGCTATTTATAGGGCCATGATCAAGATGGCCATCATTTGTGAGCACTGGCCAGAGGTTAGGGGTCAGGGGTCAGGGGTGAGGATCTGAAATGACAGTTTATTTTTAGTCTAAACAAGGCTGCTATTTAAGGCTACATGAAGAGGCGGCTGGCTAATTACAGCACCGTTGGTTAGGCTGCCACCCCCAGCACCAATTGCAGCCATATGCCGCCAAACTAGGGGGTCTGCCCCAGCCCCTGCCACCACCGCTGTCTCCCTGTCTACGTGTGTGTGTGTGTGTGTGTGTGTGTGTGTGTTTGTGTGCATTTTCACATAAACGTGTAGACACGCTTGTGTGTGTGTGTGTGTTTGTGTGCATTTTCACGTAAACGTGTAGACACGCTTGTGTGTGTGTGTGTGTGTGTGTGTGCATTTTCATGTAAACGTGTGTGCATGTCTGCGTGCATTCATGTTAATTTGTGAGTGTGTGTGTGTGTGTGTGTGTGTATATATACATTTATGTGTATTTGTGTGTGTGTGCATTTTCATGTAAATGTATGTTTCTCTGTGTGTGTATGTTACACCGTGGGCTGTTTTTCATGTGGCGTACAGTAAGTGCATGGTGTCTATGACCCTTTGATCTGGTGGGTGTCCACCTATACACCTACCCAAGTCCACTGGTCCACCTCAGATCCTCTTGGATGCTGTTTGCACCACGCCCTCTGTAACCAATGGTATGGTTCCGCAGAGGTCACTGTCTCCAATTAAGGTGCACTTTCAAGATGACATCACAGGCATGAAATCCACATGAAAGAGCTGAAGTGCACTCTATACCCACTTCATGTATTTGATTATTATGCAGGTACGTCACAGGGGAGGCTGGCGGAGGTAGAAATGGAGGACGGGCTCATTGTAATGCGTAGAATTGAATGAGGAATGGTATGAAACACGTGTGTTTGATACTATTCCTCATTCCATTCCATGCATTACAATGAGCCTGTCCTCCGATTTCTACCTCCACCAGCCTCCCCTGGTACTGTACATCCTCTGATATACAGTATATGGAATACAATATACAATATACAATATTCACTCACTTCTGGGCTCAACATTAGATGCACAGGACTCCCGTACCCACCAGTAATGGTTAGTCTCTGGTATGGTAACCTTGAACGTGAGCCAGGGTAAGCTAGAATACTTAAAGAGAGGCTATAGGATATTTGCATATTTTCAGCCACTAGTTCTAAAATCAGTGCTCACAAGGCCCCCGAAATAGAAACAAATAAATAGTGTTACCTGATTGGACAGAGAGGGGCACACAATGAGCAAATGTTTACTCTCTGCAAAAGTTTGTTGGCTTTAAGCTAAAATGCATGCACACACACACACACACGCGCACACACACCTTTTGTACACATATACCTACTCCCTATCCCAAAGGATGTGGGTTCAAGCCCCGCTT
>NC_139663.1:14415465-14495465 GCF_951799395.1 Argentina silus
TCGCAAGCATCTCTGTTTCTATCGGAACACAGACACACGCACACACACACACACACACACACACACACACACACACACACACACACACAGCTGACCTCTCCCTTGCCTGTACTGTTCTGTGATAGCTATTTCAGTATTTCAGTTATGCTAGTTTTCTCATTCTCTTCTTTTTGCTTTATGAACGTATAGAACTAGCATCATGGTGAGCCTTAGCATTTGAAGCTAATTCTACTACGGCTTCTGTGTGTCTGTAACTGTGGTTGTCCGTTAGTGAGTCTTGCGTAGCCATACCCCCAAATCACTTTGTTCTCACGCCTCCTTTGGAGGTCTGGAGAATTTTAGATTTGCCGATCTCGCTTGGATTGAATTAGACAGAGCGATGGGAGAATGTGGCCGCAATTTCATTGAATGTCACATTCCAAGAACCCTCCCCCCACATGTGTGTAGAATGGTTATTTGCTGTTATGTGCATTGCCTTTTCCAACCAGGTAGGACTATTTTACAGAGAGTTGTTGTCTATGCTAGCTTGCAACAGTGAAGAAAGTAGAAGAAAACTGGACGGAAAACATTTATTTATTTATTTTTGCTCCGCCCAAACAAGGTTTTTGACTGGTTTGACGTTTCGCAAGGTGTCACTAATTAAACTAAATGGGTTTCCACCCCTTTGTAACTACTTTCTCCGAAGGATTTCCCCAAGGTTAACCATTAGTTAGTAAACCACATCACTATTTACTCTGAAACAGCTCAGCCAGGAACCGATGACTGACATATTACATTCTCCACAGTCTTCCCCATGCATTTCAACCTACCGGCCCGGGAATGTTTTTTCTGCTCTTCAGACCAATTAGTTAAATCCTCTCTCCAAAGAGGGTGCATCTGCATCCAGACCACCAAGAGGAGGCTTAGGACAGAGGAGGCGTCCCACTGCACCCAAAGACTCTGAGATTAACCGGGACAAAAGACTAGGCTGCTTCTCCACACCTGTGCTGAGGGGGGACATAAACCTACTGTTTACACACACACACATGCGCGTGCACGCACAACACACAGCCACACACATGCGTTCGTAGGCAGGCCTGCAGGCATATACACACACACGCACACACACACACACACACACACACAAACACAAACGCACACACACACGCACACACACACACACACACACACACACACACACACACACACACACACACACACACACACACACCACTAACCAAATACACATCGGCAGGTTTCAGTCAAGTGATCTGAGACCAGTCTGAGAGCTTCCCCATTCTCCCACCAAACCCCATGGTCATCAATCATGTACAATTAGAGCCCAGTGTCACAGCAGAGTCTGTACCGAAGGAGAGGTGACATAATATCAAAGAGGTGTGTGTGTGTGTGTGTGTGTGTGTGTGTGTGTGTGTGTGTGTGTGTGTGTGTGTGTGTGTGTGTGTGTGTGTGTGTGTGTGTGTGTGTGTGTGTGTGTGTGTGTGTGTGTGTGCGTGCGTGCGTGCGTGCGTGCGTGCGTGCGTGCGTGCGTGCGTGCGTGCGTGTGCTTGAGACAGAAGGAAGAGTCCAACACTGTGAAAAGAAGGTTGTGTCACCCCATATGACTTTAAAGGCCAATGAAGACGCTCTAGACACCCTTAAGCTCAGAGTTGGGATCAAATCACAGTGAACACACACACACACACACACACACACACACACACACTCTCCCTCTCAATCTTAGATTTGTATGGAGCATGCAATTTGCCTCCTCCAATAAAGTGCTGTGTGTGTGTGTGTGTGTGTGTGTGTGTGTGTGTGTGTGTGTGTGTGTGTGTGTGTGTGTGTGTGTGTGTGTGTGTGCGAGCCTTCTTAGCAGCTGCTTTCTGCTGTGGGAAAATCACATGTTGCTGATGTCTTTATCCAGGCTGCTGTTTTTAGATAATAATTCCTTCTCACTATAACAGATATTTCTCTCATCTGGCCTCAAAACCCTGTTGGTGAGGAGCTGCATCTGTTCCTGTGTAGTGTAGGCCTTATTAATTCTCTCTGAATGCATATTGTAGTTAGTATGTCTGTAAGATATCATTGAAGAGTTGTACATTTCTCATAATTATGTCCTCTTTCAGTGGGGAGCAGTATTGGGCAGGGAGGAGAGGGGGTTGTATTTAGGCAGCTGTAAAGCAATGGCCCCTCATGGGGACCAAGGGTAAAGTTCAGGGACTGGTCGTCATCATCAAGGTTATGATGCGGAGGGCAGAGATCAACATCACCAACGCGACAGAGTATTCTATTGTCCATTATCCTCTGTGACGAAAGAGAATGATGAAGCGAAAAATGATTATGACAATTCTGAGATGATTATTTCGTCACAAAAAATCGAGTCCTCTCTGACGCTCTTCAGAACTATACGGGAACAATGCAGATTTTGTTTGGATTTGATTTGAGACGCCATATTGACTTCTATTGTTCTATAATAATCACCCAACAATAACACCCTTTATTTCGTTTAACATATTTTTCTACAAATCCACTACTACTAAAAACGAATAACAATCGACAGCAGTCTAAAAGGGATCAACGTTTTCTTAATAAATAAAAACACGATAAAGCACAAGTGTCTAACGAAACATACAATTTACATAAATTCGGACATATAATGTTCAACATTTATTTACCCCTCTCAAATGAAAATGGTGATTTGGTGCTGATTAATATTCGCCCATAATTTTTTACCCTCTCAATAGAACTTCTAAATAATAATGCACAGAAAAACATAGACATTATCAATAATTTAGAAAATGTACACTCACCGAACACTTTATTAGGAACACCTGTACACCTTCTCATGGTGGAGGTGGTGTAATGGTGTGGGGATGTTTCCAACATCTTGTGGAATCAATGCCACGAAGAATTTAGGCTGTTTTGAGAGAAAAGGGAGGCCCTACCCAATATTAGTATAGTGTTCCTAATAAAGTGTTCGGTGAATGTATATTGACTATGCTGTTTTTAGATTAGACTTAGCAAACACGCTACGGGCTTAATAGTCGATTTGGTAAAAAAAAATCTATTTATCTTGACAATCTTATGTTATTGAGAATGATTATTGTATATACATATTTGAAAACATATATTTACATATGTAATTATCGCATCTTGATTTGAACATAGCTCTTTCGTTTGGACTTTATTTCATAAGATGACTGACAAGGTTAATTTCTTTCCCTAGAACACAAGTCGACTGCACGAAACAAACTAATTTACGGGTCTTACACAATTCTAAATTAATTAGTTTTCTAAATTAATTATGATAATGCAGAATTACAGTTATTCTGACTGTCGCTGAAATAATGTTAATAAAACACAGTAGCATTACTGTGAAAGTAGAAACTGCATTAGCAAAATAGAAATGAGTGGTCCACACGTGCACTTATAATAAGTTCTAATTTCTCCCGGGAGCCCTCATTTTAGTTTTACCATCGTGGCTACGGCCATGCCGCGGATGATTACTGTAGGCTAACACAAGTGTTATAAGGCTCAAGTTGCGTTTGCCTTGGTAGAGAGGAGCACCCGGGAACCTCCAATGTCAAATTCCCCTCATTTCTAATTCAACTTAATAATCAATTTGATCAAATTAAGCTGTTCTTCACTGGGCCCAGGAGGCTAAACGGTGTTTTGAAAATCATATGGAGACGCCAAATGGACTCTATAATTGGAGCTGGGGGTCTGACTTCAGCCAAACCCCACCTGAGATTCGATCCAAATCTAATTTCGAATTTGTGATAAAGTTGAATGCTACCTTTTTCTCTCAGCCTGCCTCAAATGGAGTTTACGTGGGATGAGAGCGGCAGAGACATAGGGGCTGCACATAGGGGCAGAGACCTCATGCTATTTTATGACGTTCATACCGAAACTCATTCATAAGTTCACACTATCCAGCTCATTCACATTCAAATGCTCCCATACTGTATATTCATGCTTTGTCTCATGTTGTCTCACACAGTCACTCCAAAACAGTTCACGGTCGAATGCGTTCATATTAATTTCACTTACACTTTCACTCTGGCAAGTGTGCTCCTTTAAGCTGTTGGCACACAAAACAAGCACACTTACATAGCAATTCACTCAAATCCTCTCAAACATAACATACACACACATGCACACGCACACACACAAATGCGCACACACACACACACTCACACACATACACACACACACACACACACACACACACACACACACACACACACACACACTCACTGACACACACACACACACACACGTGGGAGGGGGAGACGCCGTGCAGTCTGGGCTGAGTTCAGGAGTATTGTTATTAGGGTTTTTTCCCCCCTGTGTGAATAAAAGCCACAGCAAGGACACATCCCTGCGCCATGACTGCAGGGCTAAGCTTTGTTCTCTCTCTATAATGCACAGATAATTACAGTCTTAAAGAGAGGCAACGTCTCCCCCCTCCCTCCCCCCTCCCTCCCACTCATCTGTCCCTCACCCTACACCCTGGCTGTGACATGAGTCCTCAGCTCCACCTAGATACACACCTAGACACACAGGCCCAAAACAGCCACCATAGTGCCAGGTCGAGTGTGTGTGTGTGTGTGTGTGTGTGTGTGCGCGAGTGTGTGCGAGTGTGTGTGTTTGTGTGTGCAAGTGTGTGTGTGTCTGTGTGTGTGTGTGTGTGTGTGTGTGTGTGTGTGTGTGTGTGTGTGTGTGTGTGTGTGTGTACGTGAGTGTGCGCGTGAGTGTGTGTGTGTGTGTGTGTATGTGTGTGTACGTGAGTGTGTGTGTGTGCGTGTGTGTGTGTGTTTACATCACTCCGTCACAACCTGCTGTAGTGGTCCTGGACATGTTTGAAGCCCACCCATCCATCAATCTGCAGTCGTTTCCTTTACTGTCTGGCACCAATAAGCCATTGTTCTGTTGTACAAGTGAACGCATTATAATAAAGACACAGAGGGAGGAGGTGCTGCCAGGATGTTAGGCAGATGTTCAACAGGAGACAGTGATCTACATGAAACATGCTGAGATGGACAGGGGGGCTACCCCCACCCATACACACTTGCACGCACGCACGCACGCACACACTCACACACATACATGCACGCACGCACACACACACACACGCGCGCGCGCGCATACACACACTCACACACATACATGCATGCACGCACACACACACACACACACACACATGCACGCACACAAACACACACACACACACACACACACACACACACACACACACACACTTGTTATCTGATCTCCTACACAATGCTTCTATCAGAAAGCTGTCCTGACAGCCCAGCTGGCAGAGGCAGATGAAGTAGTTGGTACAAGGGGATTCCCCCCTCCATGCTCCTTGGCAGCGCAAGTCACCTTCCCCATTGTCTGTTGCTCGGTGACAAATTGCATTTGCAACAATCACAATGCGATGAGCATGTTATAGACAGTCTGAGTTACTGTACATCAGAATGGTGCTCGGTGTCAGGGGAGGCTGGGGGAGGTAGAAATCAGAGGACAGGCTCATTGCGTGTGTTTTGATACCATTCCTCATTCCGTTCCATGCATTACAATGAGCCCGTCCTCCAATTTCTACCTCCACAAGCCTCCCCTGGTTGGTGTATACAGGGCCACAGTGGGACTAGTTAGTGGTGTGGTCATATAGGGACTTTACACACTACAGGGCCTGTGCTGGCTTAGATATTTTCCCTTCACATTGTCCTTTTCAGCACTCTTTCAGCAACTATGGTGGGTGCATAACCAGGCCAGCCCGGTACAGCTCGGCTTGGCTCAGATCAGTTCGGCTCTGTAGTGTAAATGAGAGTTTAGAGGCTTGGTAAAGATAGGGCTGATGTGGGTTATATACACAAGGCTAGACCCTAATTCGCACTACAGAGCCAAACCGAGCTAACCAGACCAGCCCAGTACAGCTCAGCTCTGTTCAGTAGTGTGAATTAGGGTGAGGTGTTCATAGGCCAGAATCTGCTGAGGCCTCACGCCATTGGCCTTCTGTTGGAGGCACACCGAGACATACAGATCATGCGGTCAGTGCAGCGTCACTCCAAAGAGGCCACGCCCCCACAGGGAACAACTGTACAAATCTCTCGCATGAGCCCATGGAAACAGCGCCGATTTCAAGAGCTGAAAAACCCATATTTGTTATTGTTCAATACAGTTTGAGTCGCTACTTTAGACGCTATGTCCGTGATTATTTCCAGACGTTGGCCCGGTGGAATGTGCCAAATAGTTTCAATGCGAGCCGATGGGAGATAGGGGTTTCTGCCCCCTCTGGGAACGTTGGGGGGGGGGGGGGGGGGGCTGGTTGTGATGTAACAAAGGAGCTACACGGATGTTCCGACTGTGTGTACACATGAGACCGTACATTCCAAACACAGAGTCACATGTGAACGATTGAATCACATTACGTTTTTTGTTTTTGTTTTTTTTACTCATGATGTTTTTTACCTCAGAGACTAGGCCATACTTCATGACTCATGGAATTCCAATATGACATGATGCAGCGGTAGAAATTGGAGGACATGCTCATTGTAATGCATGGAATGGAATGAGGAATTATATCAAACATGTACTGTATGTTGGATACCATTCCACATTCCGTTCCATGCATTACAATGAGCCCGTCCTCTGATATCTGAATGAAGGGCTGAATATAATGACATTTATGGAAAATCGTTTGGATTCTTCTAGTTAGGTCAGATAGGTCAAATAGGTAGCAGTGTAGCCTGTCATGTTTAGTGTTCCAGGGGAGGCTGGTGGAGGTAGAAATCTGAGTAACGGCTCATTGTAATGCATGAAACGGAATGAGGAGTGGTATCAGACACGTGTCTCCATGCATTAAAATGAGCCTGCATCTGATTTCTACCTCCACCTGCCTCCACTGGTGGTGACACACCTCCCTTAATACAACCCCCCACCCTTCCCTTCAAAGAAAAGAAAAGGGTCCACTGATTTTAAGCCTTAAAGTTGCCTTATAATTGTATTTAGTGCTTCTTTTCAGAGTTCAAGTGCACAGTAGGCCTATAGGACACACTGACAGTATAGTTCAATGCCAATTGACCTTCTGGCTTGATGTGAATAAAAAAAACAGTTGGAGTTGGCACCATCACGCGAGGAGGAGGGCGTGCCCGACAGTTACAGAGGTGAAATCAGAGTGTGGGGAAGAATGTTGGCGCGAGATGAAAGCGCAGACAGGGATCTATAATTCTCGACACGTCATTATTTTTGGCCTAATAACACGGGTCCTCAACAGGAGACATGCAACAAGCCTGTACTGCTGAAGAAGGAAGAAGAGTGCCAATTCCCCTCTCTCTCTCTCTCTCTCTCTCTCTCTCTGTCTCTGTCTCTCTCTCTCTCTCTTTCTCTATCTCTCCTTCCTCCCGCTCTCTCTCTTGGCACTTAACACAGTCAGCGATAAATTGTACAGTGAGAATTTCTCAATGGAGCTTGTTACGACTTCTATTCGCCAAGAGAGAGAGAGAGAGAGAGAGAGAGAAAGGTTGTTATTGTTCACATTGTTACATGATAGAATCAAACAAGTTTCAAAAGCTTGACTCCCCTTGAGCAACTGATATTACCCTCAGAAATTAATCAATTAATCAATCAATAAAAATGCCTGCTACTCTTCTTTTAATAATGCAATAATAACAACAATCTACACACATGCTATACAGGCCTAGAGGACAATAAATAAACAATGTGTCTTTTCTTCCATCGGCGAGGTTGGTTTCGAATTCACATTGCAACCAGAGCTTCTGTCAGGGTTCTAGAAGGGTACAGTACATGAACATTCCATCTGAATGTACCGAGATTGAGCTGGCGCCGCGGCGTCCTACAAAGGATGGTGACAAGCGTTCAAAGAGCTGTCACGTCAACGGAAGATTAACAACAAAAACGCGGACAGCCTCTAGGCAAATATGAGATATCTACATTGTTCATATTGTCCCCTCAACTTTCCTTTAATTGACACGTTTTAAACGTGTAAACTTGTTCCGAGTTAACACAATATACCGCTCATACTAAAGTGACTAAAACTGTACAGGAAAACACTATCGAGATGAGGCCTATGTGCAAACAGTTGATTGTGTGTTTTTTATGAACATTAAAAAGATAATGAAAGACTCCCCTCAAATGACAGGGACATGTGAAAGGGATTTAGTCGCCTTTCTTGATATTGCTCCAACGAAATCTAGAGGGATCTGGCCTACATATTATACATGGAGACAAAATCCATCTTCAATGGACTCCACTTGGATGTATCAGGTTTCTTTATCTTGCCTACGTGTTCTTGCATTCTTATATTTAAAAAAATATGTGTTTAAAACAGATAGGCCGAGGCTACATCTTGTTTTTAGAAGTGCCTGTGACAGGGCCGTTTGTACACTGTTGACTACATTCCCTCCTTGCGCAATAAATATTTGTTTTCACTTCAAAGTCCTTTGGTTCGTTGTTTTTGTCTCTGTTGCGTGACTTACAGTAATAACTGTAGCTTCCAAAATGAATCTCCCGGGCCTGCCTGTTTGAGTCTACCCCAACCTCATAAACAAAGCCAAGTTGTGTATTGTCATTTCTGATACTCAGTGAGTTTTGAATTGAATGTGTGTTTTTCTTTTTTGAATAGCTTGTGTCTGCGTTCTCAAGGGTTTAAAGAGTAATTTAATTGATAGGCCGGATCTTGCCTATAGGCCGATAAGACTTACCCTCTTATGTCAAAATGATTGCGTAGCCTTACTTGTGTGTAGCTTCACATCTTTATAGTTACAATAAAAATACAATAAATACTTAATTATTTCTGGATTTTATTATCATCGGATCTACTGTAGGCTGTATGCATTTGATCAATTTCAACTGCTCTGCACCGTTAGACTGAAAACTACAGTTCGTATTCCATCTAATGAGGTTACAACGTGCTTATACACATCGACCACGATCCTTTAGACAGAAAGATCATTTAAAAATACACAATTCCAAACGGAGAGATGCTCTGAACTTGTCGTTTAACGGTTGATTTATAGCCTAGCATCCGATTACCTATACATCCGCCTCATGCCACGCGCCGTCAGGTTTATCTAACCTACTATCTCGATCCATCTGTCTGCAACCTAAAGACATAAATTGCACTTGACATGAAGAACTATTTCATGGATAGCATTTCATTGTGAACGTCTTCTTTCATCACGAGCTAGATGATTGCTGGGGGCAGTGGGCACCCTTCCACCTTAAAATAAATACATAAAAAACACGATAGGCATTCAGAGAAATGACCATTCGTCATTTTCTCTCATTTAACCAAATCCAACGGTGTTTACCGTTAAATGTATTTCTTTACGAATAGCCCTAGTGAGAGCTTAGCACGGCAGGACCCATTGGATGGGCCCATTGTTTAGACTGAAGTAAAGAGCTTATGAGGGGATTTTAGAGCCAGACATTAATTGTATAGGCCTATTGATGGCTCTGCATTTTACTTTCTCAATAAGGATGTTGGCCTTATATTATAGTGTCAAACTCGGGTTGCATCAAATCACAGGGTATGAAGAGCAGCGTTTGTTTTTAATGACAGACCACAGTTATTAGCGTGCGTGTGTGTGTGTGTGTGTGTGTGTGTGTGTGTGTGTGTGTGTGTGTGTGTGTGTGTGTGTGTTTGTGTGTGGGTCTCTGATTTTGGGTCGTATCCGATGCACGCGTAAATTAGATTTGCGCAAAAATGCAATGAACTCAAGTTTTTCTCCTTAACCCATAAAGTATATTGCCCGATAAAAGCGTCGCCTTCACGTGCCTTTTTTCAACACCATTGCTCCGAAAATAGGCCTAAAGATTAACTCTACTATGATACGCATTGGACCGTATTGGATCATGGATCGTTTTACAAATGCAGCCTAAACAAGCACTTTAAATCAACAATGTATTTTCTTCAATGCGGACCATGCAAATATACATTATCAATCGATGCCGTTATATTTTATTCGTCAACAAATTACGCCTGTAACATCACTGGTTATTATCCTCCCACGTGTGCGTAAATGTCATTCCCTATCAAGAACTCGTGCCTGGCAAATGTGCGATACGTTGTTTTAATCCTAGTAATATCTCCAGCCATGGATCAAAAAATCCTAATTAACTAACATATGTCCACTATAGCCTTCGTTACAGCATGAAAACGTTCTTAAAATGATATTTATACTATGTTTCTAATCTCAATAATGTTATTTCTATGCGTAATTGTGCCCAAATTCTGTGGCTTTAAAATCTATTTTCGCCAAAACCGTAAGACCAAAATTCACGTAACCCGTGTTGATCAAGTTGAATATGGTCTGGCCTCTGGGCAGGATGACATAGTAGGCCACCGCAACCAATGGGCGGACGCGCTCGTGTATGCCAAACGAGGTAGTAACGCGTTCAATCCATATGTACAAAGCGTTCGGAGAAACGGTGGTGGTGTGGTTCCCCTTTCACATCGAGTTCTGTTCAACGGTCGATAAACGACGTTCGTTTGGATCCAGGGAAAACGGAAGGACTTTGGAGAATATTTTGTCGGTTTCTTCTCTTGTTCCTGTTATTGTTTTGAGGTAGCCACCGTTTAATGGATGTCATGCATCGTTTCGCTCTGTAGCAGATTCTATGGTGCGCTTGACTGTGCATCGCGTTTATGGACCCCTCGCTTAATGATGACTATGAGTTCCATGTCGGACAGTTTGGTTGCCTCTGACCCCTCCAAGTCGGCCTTTCTGGAGTTTGGGCACGGCTATCCCGGCCACCAGCAACACTCCCCTGGCTTGTCCCACAACCACTACCCCGTCCACGGCTTACATCCCGTCGGACCCTCGCAGCACGATAGCCCCTTCTCTTCCAGCGCATCATCGTATGGTCGCCCGCTCGGCTACCCTTACCACAGCACGGTAAGCGCGCACCACCCGGGTTCCTACCTGCAGTACCAGCACAGTAGCCACAACCACGCGCTGGGAAACAACCGAATAGAGGAAACAGGTACGTTTCAAAGCGAGATTTTGGTGTTGAGATGTTCTATTGTGTTCTTGGTCTGATATGGACTTTATTTTGGCGAGCAAATATGATAATGAATTACTTTTCAATTCTCAAAATTAGACTTGTAAATATTGTATCATAAAAACAATAGATTACGAAAGAAATATAGGCGATTCAGTGTTTCAAATATCATTACGTCACAACGAATAAGGACAGCATCTTCCTCGCAGAACTGTGCCTAATCGTATTTGAACTATAACCAAAGGTGTGTTGGTATCAGACTATCACACTGGTTACAACTCAGTCTATACAGATCAAATGCGTAAATGTTATCAAATATCAATGAATAAGGTGGATAATGCATAATAAAACTTAATTATGTAAACTTAGAAAGTATAAAGACTTTACTCTTGCACTTGTTGATTTTCCGGTGGTATATCCTACATGTGGCCTTCAAAGTGATATTCCCACCAGCAACTTTGTGACATGTTTTTAAAGCTCACAATGGGCACACAGGTAAAATTCCTGAGAATCGACTATAGGTTGTTTGCGACTATAGGTTGTTTTGCGGGTAAAGGAAGAGAGTATAGGCTATAGGCCTATGCGAGTAGCTTCATTTACGCCTTTGAATAAGCTTATCGGAGATTAGGCCTAATTAATACGGTCATAACCAGGCGAATAGGGTCAATTCGGAGGGTTTATGGGTGAACGGGAAGTGTTTTATTGGGTCGTGACTAAGACAGGTCGCTGTCTGCAATACGGTGAATGGGAAAGTGGATGATGCCAGAGAAGAGAAGTGAAAACCAAGCCATGCACCAGACATTTGTCCTGTGGTCTCCCACAAGCTCAAGGCCCACAGAAAACATGTAATCTCTAAACCATATTTCCTTTTGATCTTGAATCCACGTTATTGCTGCTGTGACCTCTCGTTATTTCATTAGTGGGGACTCACAGTCGTGAAAAAGGCCTACTGAAACGCACTCTAAATCCATACTGATTTTATCAAGTAGAAAATATGCTATTAAGAAAAGGCTATACAAAACAAGAAGGGATAGGCCTATTGTAAAACGTTAGGAATACTGTCCCGATGGTGAACTTTGCACACTGATAGAAATACCACCCCCAATCGAAATTATGTCAGGCTATCATTAGTCCTATCTGTGGTGTGGCCAATTAATCAGTCATGAGTCATCACTTTGAATGTGGTATGCTGTTCTATCCGCCTCACCAAACCCTTTGCGGTTCAAAGAGAGTCATTCGCTAATTGCCTGTGGTACACGGTAAGCAATTGGAATGTTTATCAGGTGTCTCGAGACACTGAAAAGGACAATTTTTCACTTGCAGTGGCGCGTTAGTAGGGGTTGTGTTGTGTGGACATTTAGATTAAACATTGCAGAGTAAACTTAATAATTTCTAGCTGCAGCCTATTCAAAAACTGTATGATTCTAATAATAATAATAATAATAATAATATAATAACAATAATAATAATAATAATAATAATAATAACAATAATAATAATAATAATTATTATTATTATTATTGACTGTACTGTTGTTATCATCATTACATTACTATTTAGGACTATTGTTAAAAGCTTCTTGAAGTGATATACGTAAATATTCGCTCATTTCCCGTGGAGAAGATAGCAGAGATTAGGCCTATTAATCAGGTTTTAGTGGGACATATTCAAACCAGCCACAATATATGCCATTCAGCTGACGCTTTTATCCAAAGTGACTTACATTACAGTGAGTGCATACATTTCAGTATATATGGTCCCAGCAGGAATCAAACCCACAACCTAAGCGTTGTTAGCGCCACGCTGTACCAACTGAGCCACAGAGGACCGCAGAGGAGCCACAACCTACACGTATTCTACTCAACGTTGCAGTGCACAATTTTGGAAAACGTTGACAACTTTGCATAATGGTTCTATGGTTTAATACATTTTCACACAGATTCTATGCTGTTTATCTGAAGGACTAATCCCCATACACTGTACGTTTGGTCGTATTACAGATGGAATAGTTTCATAGAGTCACGTTACTATAAGCGCCTTGTGTGGCCTTGCACAGCTGTTAGTCTAAGCACTGGTGGGTATGTGCAAACGTCATAACAAAAGCCGTAATGGGGAACAATATTCAGTAATGCCAACGACCTCCCGCTGTAAGTCCTGCAACACAAGGTTGTTAAAAAATACTTGTTGTTGCAAAATAAAGTTTAGGACACAGTCCTATGAAAATAACTGTTTATTATGTATTATTATATATTATTATTTATCATAATTTATGATTATTATTTGTTATTATTATGTATTATTATTATTTACTATTTATTATCTATTGTTACCTGTTATTAATATTAGAAGTAGTATTAGTAGTATTATTAGCCTATTATTGTTCCGTTATTATGACATTATTGTGAATTGGATTTACCTGGATGGAAGAATATGTACAACATTTTTTTTGTTATAATGTTGTTTAGCCTATCTGTATTACATCTGATGTATTTGTAACCGTTTTCCAGATCACGAGAAGCCAACTACGGTGATTGAGAATGGAGAAGTTCGACTGAACGGGAAGGGAAAGAAGATCAGGAAACCCCGGACCATCTACTCGAGCCTACAGCTGCAGGCGCTCAACCAGCGCTTTCAGCAGACCCAATACCTGGCGCTGCCTGAGCGCGCCGACTTGGCGGCAAAAATGGGACTAACTCAAACCCAGGTAGCGTACATATTTACGTGTTTATTGTGATCTGATCATTTCTCTGTAACTGCTAACTGCTCAACTTACATCTGAGAGGTGTAATGTGTGTTAGGCTTATTCGGGCCGGTCAAAATGTCCCCTTTAGGCCGACGGTCTTACATTAGACTAGAACATCATTCAAAGAGAACAAGTGACCACAAAACTTAAAAAGATTTTTTTTAAAAATGGCATTTTAATCAACCTAAAGAATGTCATGGGAATATGTATAGGTTTATGGCTTGGTAATAGGAAATAATGTAATGTGTTACAATGCATTTATTCATAATATACAGTGTTAAACCAGCACTTGAAGGGTATTATTCAAATATGATCAATTTGACATTTGCCTTAATTGTGACAGAGCATTTCCTAGTAATCTTCCTAAGTGAGGTTTACTTCATCTATGTAAAGTTGATGTTGAACCATACTGGAAAAGCTGGCGCTGGAATTCAATCAAACCTGGAGTGCAAAAAAATAAATTGTTCATCTAGCGAACTGTAGCACCACAATGAGATTTGTTTGATGGGCTAATGCTTACATCTATGTTGTTGATTCACATTAAAAAGGTGCATTTTGGCATGGAATTTTGTCAGTAAAGGAATGATGATATTTCCTCAATGTCACTTAAAACCAAAAACATTTTTATCAATCAAAATGTGCTTTATGCCAAAGGTGCAGTAATGGCATGGGCAGTCTCATGTCAATTCTAAAGCTTTGTGACTACACTTTTTGGTGAAAATTATTAACAAAGTGTACATCATATAAGGGGTATAACTTTGCCTGCCTACGCTTGTGTGCGTTCCCATCTCATATACGTGTGTGTGTGTGTGTGTGTGTGTGTGTGGCACACTCTCATTCATATTTAACTGCAACAGCAATGCCCTTGAGCGTGCATGCCAATGCCCTCCTTTGGCAGCGTGGCAACACGCAACATAAGAACGCGGGTGTAACTCCACCCGGTGTAACATGTCCCCTCAGCTTGGCCCCTGTTAGCTCTTAATGACTCACTCACCCCCGCTCTCACTCCTTTAACAACCTAGAGGTATCACTCCCGTCCCCATCTCCCATGCAGCTCTAAGGGGTTTGCTTTAAGTTTTGAAGTTTTGAACCTCTCTCTCAGGTAAATAGTTCCTTTGGTAACTCCTCACCACTCAGCAGGCAGAGCTAGATCTGTCTGAGGCCTCTGTGCGGAGGGGGGGGCCTCTGTGCGGAGGGGGGGGGGTGACCACGGCCATTTTGTCTGTCAATAGGAGTACAGTGGAAGAGATGGTAGCAGCTTGTTATCGTGTCACGTTTGGTATAGTGAATAGTGTGAGGCCTATATCGGCCAGACACCCCTCACACTTTCTTTGAGAAATCCCCGGTTTCGACACATTTGTTTCACATTTACAAAAAATATGCAGTACTAGTCAAAAGTTTGGACACACCTTCTCATTCAGTGGTTTTTCTTCATTTTTAAAAAAAATATTTTCTACAGTGTGGATTAATATTGAAGACATCAAAACTATGAAGGAACACATATGGAATTTATGTAGTAAACAAAAAAGTGTTAAACAAACCAGAATATGTTTTATATTTTAGATTCTTCAAAGTAGCCACCTTTTGCTTTGATGACAGCTTTGCACACTCTTGGCAAGGTGTGTCCAAACTTTTGACTGGTACTGTATTTATTTCTATTTTGTGCCAACATTTATTTTACATTTCAGATTGATATTTTGTGCAGACATTTTCCACTCCATTTAAAATGGCCTGGTGTTAAAAAGACTGCCTTATAGGTCCAATAGTATGCTGTAGTTTGTGAGTATAGCCCAATGGAAATGCAGTTAAGGTGAAGTGAAGCCAAAACCAACTTTCTCCCTTTGGGGATGGACAGTAAAGTTATATTCTATTGTTTTTTAAAAATATGTTTTTGGGGCATTTCAGCTTTATTGGGATAGAGACAGTAGAGATTGACAGGAAGGATGGGAGAGAGAGGAGGGATGACAAGCAAGACATGTCAAGGGTTGGAATCGAACCAGGAACCTTGCGATTATGTGGTATGTGCATTAGTGTGCTACGCCACTAAGCGCCCCCAAGTTATATTCTATTCTATTCTGCTCTGCTCTGCTCTGCTCTGCTCTGCTCTGCTCTCCTCTCCTCTCCTCTCCTCTCCCCTCCTCTCCTCTCCTCTCCTCTGCTCTCCTCTCCTCTCCTCTCCTCTCCTCTACTATATAATACTCTACTTACTGTGTTCTACTCTATTCTACTCTACTCTACTGTATTCTACTCTATTCTAGTAGATGTATTCTTCACTACTCTACTCGACTAGATTCTACATTATACCAGCGCAGCAGTATGTGAAAACTGAATGCCGTCTTTATCCCAGGTTCAGCAGGCCACAGACACAGAGATAGGAGAGATACAGCCAAAGAGAAAGGTCTAAGTAGAACCTTGGGGATCAGAGACTATTCTCCTTGGGATAAGTGACTATTCTCCTTGGGATAAGAGACTATTCTCCTTGGGATAAGAGACTATTCTCCTCGGGATAAGAGGCTATAAGAGAATGTGAATGTGCAGGTATAAAAAAGAAAGAAAGGTGGCTCTCAGGTCATCTTGATATGGCGGTAATCCCCCTGTTATTGTTACACAGATAGATACAGATAAGTGGAGGCCGGTGCAGGTAGAAATCGCAGGACAGGCTCGTTGTAACGCATGGAATGGAATGAGGAATGGTATCAAACAGGTGGGATCGATACCATTCCTCATTCCATTCCATGCATTACAATGAGCCTGTCCTCTGATTTCTACCTCCATCAACCTCCCCTGATATAGATATGTGTGCATACTGTAGGATTCATATGACTGCCCGCTATAGAGACTGGAGTGGTTTGCCGAACGCTTGACTGTGGCTTCAGGTGCAGGAGATGAGAGGCAAAACTTGAAAAAAGGGAGTCTCAACACACTCAGGATCAATGCGGTAGCAAGATTTTCGTCAGAGCAGAGAAACACACACAGTGCTAGAGGCCTCTTCTGTCGTGATATACTGAAGACTCTGAAGTCACTATGGGATGTTCATGAAACCTCATGGACCCAAAAAGGGAATCTATATCCACAAAACAAGTTGAGAAATATAAGTCATCGTATCCCACTACTCGAAGAGCATCTGTGAAGTTTTTTAAAGGTTTCGCAGAAGCTTCCTCACTTAAGTAGTGCTTAATTTCTCCCAGCAACCTAGTCTCAAAGCCACAAGAGAATAGCCACTGTAAAATCAATGTTTGCAGGACAATCTTCTGTGCGTGAAATAACAAAAATCGTTAATTGAAGAGCTCTGCTGGTCTAGGGGAGGAGTGGGCCTGGATTGTCAAATGAAATAAAGTAGTACTTTAGCTGAGAAGCTTTCGGGTAAGTTACCCGTGAAGCGCTGCCATTTATTTTTATTTTTTTTGCTAATTATTGCAAATTGTTGTTGCGGTAATATTTGCTAATGCCTTCCCCCAGTAACCACTCAAAGTTAATGCCTAACCTTAACCACTCAAAGTTAATGCCTAATACTGCCTAACTGCCATGCAAGTCATAATTAATGTAACTCTAATGTAACGTATCTTACGTTTTTGACATATTTTACATCAAAACAGGTGGTCAAACGCTGGTATAGCCAGATAATACAATCCCCTAGACTGTATTTCCTGGTCTGCAGAAACGATCCCCCAGAATGTAATAATTTGGAGACTATGCTGTCCAAAGCCATTTAGAGTGGATGGCATTACGCTGTGGCTTTTGTTGTTGTGTGGATCCAATTTTTTCTGCTGTGTAAGCCAGATGCGGTATTATATATGAAGTGGGTTTCATAGATTTAATGTGTTCAGTACTTAAGTGGATGAAACCACTCAAGAGACTTGTTGACTTACAGTAATGTGTCCCAGTAACACACACTTCAATCTTTTATGGTAATGGATGTGTTTTCGGTGGTAAGAGCCATCTTGGATTTAGTTTAACTCTATAGTTATGCCATGGCTTGATTTTCAAATGACTCATATGATGGCTCTTATTATGACATTCATATTCCTTCTAGAATGTAATGCCATATTGATGCTATACACGCACGTTGGATTGACAGTATACATAAGATGGAGGTGAATAAGAATGTGATGCAAAAACATACATATTGTGCACATGAAAACATACACACACACACACACACACACACACACACACACTCATGGACACACTGACACACACACACACACACACACACAAGGACACACACACACACACATTGACACACACACTGACACACACACACACAGAGACACACTGACACACACAGACACATTGACACACACACTGAAACACACACACACACACACACACACACACACACACACACACACACACACACACACGACACACACGGACCCCACGAGCGTCTGTAAAACTACACACACCACCACCTTCTTTTTCCTAAAACCAATTTATCCAAACACTCCCTTCCTCCCCCCTTCTCTCCCTCTTTCTCGAAACACCCTCTCTTTCATCCAATAACAGCATAAACTACTTTGCACCCTTGCAAAATGACGTTGATGTGCCATGCTGATTTTGAAAGAATAGAATAGAAGAAGCATTTATCCTCTTAACTAACCAAACCGCTCCCTCTTGCGAATCCAGCTATTGGTCGACCTAAAGTATCATTTAGAGTGACATATTGACAGATAATAATGGGGGAGGACATCTCTTTAGATGTTTAAGTAATAAATATGCTTAATAATCAGAATCACTTGTAGTATCCACCTCTGAGAAGCAACCAGCTGGTATCATGGGCAGCCATTCTATGCCAGAAGACTCGCTTGACACACACACACAAACCAACTAAGGAGAGTGGCTGGCCCAAACTGTACCACACACACGCGCACACACACACACACACACACACACACACACACACACACACACACACACACACACACACACACATACACACACAGACATCCACCCATCCACACACACACACACACACACACACACACACACACACACACACACACACACACACACACACACATTGAGGTCAAGTTGGTTTTGTATAGGGCAGTGGTATATCAGGCATGTTTTTTTGGTCTAATTTCTTACACTACAGTACTTCATTATGAAACCGTTAAGACTGAAAGCCTCTGGCAGCTCCGTGTTGCTGTTGAAATGTAAAACCAATACTTACAATAATGGTCACACACATTAACAAGATGTTGATTGACGTTTGGGTGGGAAAAACTTTTCACGATGTTGCATTATTGTACCACACTGAAGGCGAATTCCCCTGGTAACGACATTGATGTTACTTTTTTACTTTTTTTTATCAGTACTCTGATTATTATTATTATTTTTAATGTTAAGGTACATTTTAAGTTAAAACACACACTCGCGTCTCCTCTGACTGCAGGTTAAATGAACTCAAGACACCTCAACAGTAATTCTGTCATCGGTGTGTTTGGCTTGGTGTTTTGTGCCAATCTCTTAGGCTATTTCATTTGTTCCATTTATGAGCGCCATAAGCAGATATCTGGCAATCTGACTGGCGTTTTCCACTCATCTTTACCGTCAATTGGAATACATAATGAGATTTACTAGAGTGTTTTTTACGACGCTGTGGGTGTCGCGGTTCGGTTAATGTCTCTCCTTCTCCATATCAAAATATCTGTAAATTCCCCGCATTGTTTGGTGTAATTGACAAAACAACCCTTAACGGAATGCCAAACCCCATTGCTTCGCCTGTCACAGTGTTTACAGTTATTTCCCCTGGCAACCCACCCACCAGCTGTATCATTTGTTTCCACTGATGTAGGCTATGGAGGGTAAACTCAAGTAAACTCAGTTTATCCACCTCTTTTTTGTGTGAAAAGGGTTTAGGCTACCCATCCACATATGCTGCTACGTACCTGGGTTTACCGACCTATTAATTCACGACGTTTAGGGTTGTTGTTGTTTTTACCACAAAAAAAGGCCTAGGCTATACATCGCTATAGATTTTTCGTGTATTTGACATAGGTCTATAGGCCTACCATATCTGTGAAGGTCTGCTTTCAGACCAAGATATTGTTCCCTGAGCGAGAAACATCTATGTTCATGGTTTCTCGGCTGAGGCTACGGTCATGCTGCCATATTGCCTAGAGTTATAATCCCTGCATACCATTTAACGCTCAATTTGCCTGAATGCTGGCAACAGACAACAGGCAGCATAGCATGCCAATTATGGTAACATAATAACAACAACAGTGAGACCAATGAAATAATAATACACAGTTAATAATAATAATAATTGTTATTATAAAATAATAATAATAATAATAGTAATAATAATAATAATAATAATAACCGTATGTTTGTTAACATTAAGCACATTTTCTGTCTTTTTCAGGTTAAAATATGGTTTCAAAACAAACGCTCCAAGTACAAGAAGATCATGAAGCACGGCCCGGGCGGACCTGAGGGAGAGCACCTGCACCCTGCGTCATCCGCTTCCCCGTGTTCCCCGGGAATGCCGCCACTCTGGGACATTTCCATGGCGACGAAGGGGAACCCAGTGCACTCCGGCGGCTACATGAACAATTTCGGACACTGGTACCCTAGTCACCATAGCCACCAGGACTCGATGCCGAGAACTCAAATGATGTGATGGGATGTAGGGCAAAGGACATTCACTCGTCCTTCGCTAGGCCTATAGGTCTGACTGACTTTCAGCATCTCAAATCGTGCCCTTCTGCCCTCTTTTCGTCTTCTTTGTATAATGAACCGCTTCATAAGACTTGTATAAACCTTTGAGTATTGTTTCAAGACTGCTTTTAAAACATTTGAGGTTTGCTAGCCCACTACAACGTTTTGTTTTTGTTGAACATTGCCGTTTGAAGGTCTTTTTGTTTGGAATTCCTCCGAGGTATTTGCTTTACAAATGGACATGAAGAGGATGATTCAGCATGGGTTTTACGCATTGACATGTGGTTTTGCGTCTAGCCAATGTGGGTCTGGATTTTGTATGCAGTTTCAAATAAATCGCCAGTGATCAACTATGCCCTGTACAATAACAGCCTATTTTTTTTTTTTGTCAAATCATCTTCCCTAAGCTTCCACAATTCTTTGACAATGGCAATGTGAGCTTTCCACGTAAAGTAGTAAAGATGTAGCCTAACTGAATTTTCTGCAGTTGGATAAAACTATTCATTGTCTCGTAACGATTTGTGTTTTTTTATTCATGCAGGTTATTTTAAGAATAGCCCAAGGCAACCAGCGTAGATGCAAAAACGCGTTTGTGTAAATGTTATTATTATCATCGTGATGATTATTCGATTATAGTTCTTCGATTATTACTATTATTATTGTTATTATTATTATTATTGTTGTTGTTAGTAATATTATTAGTTATATGTGTTTTATTTGTATTATTATTATCATTATTATTATTATTATTATTATTATTATTATTATTATTATACGTCTAAAATATTTCAAGGCCCCCAACGGCGCAAGAAAGTACACACCTCAAATAAGAAAGGGTCATGTATTTTACCCCTGAACATCTGGACAAGCAGGGGAGGGGGTATTCTAACATTGTCAATGATTTTATAAAATGGGCACGTCAATTAAAGGTAATTTGGGACACAGCTTGTTAAATAAAGCTTTCACTCCAATGGTATAATTACCTGCAATTTGCAGGCTACAAAATATCCCTCTCTCCCGTATTGAGGTTCCATAGGAACTCTATACATTGAGGACAAGGTGCATCCATCGCTGCGCCGACATGGCAAAGGAATCGCCATTTATTCAAATTACCCCCAGATGTCCCGCTGAAAAAGCAAAAAAAAACTAAAAAACTAGCCGGACCTTATATATCGTTCGAGTACTGGGCTAGAACTGTAGAAAAGACAACCCGACTGTAGTGAGTTTTCATCCTAATAAGAACGAATGGGTGTGAGTCGGGGGGGGGGGGGGGGTATTTTCCTGGGTGAATAGGTGGCCCAATGTGGTCGAGCTGTTGCCGTTACCTCAATCGCACCATTCAAAAGCATGTTTTTTATTCAACCTAAACTGGTAGGGCAGTTCTGCAGAAAGCTAGACGCTTTAAATAGCAGACACAGTTACAGTAGGCTATTAGAATAGGCATACATGGTGTCTGAAGGATATTAAAACAGGATAATCTATGTTTGTGCATGTGTGATTGTGTGTGTGTGTGCGTGCGTGCGTGTGTGCATGTGTGCTTACGTGCGTCTGTGTGTGTGTGTGTATATGTGTGTGTGTCTGCAGTGCCTCTCCTATCTCTGTTAGTGTTAATCTCATATGAAAATGACAGTGGCGAGTGATGTATGTGACAGAGGTGTAACCATATCCTCTCCTGGCCTGTGTTGAGCGCCTGTCCTCAGACAGCTGCCCACTACTGGCCGTGCTGTAGTGTCCCTCAGCTGTGCTCCTCTCAGTCAACCTCCAGCTAACCCCACACTGGTACCCAGGGAAAGACCCCCGTCGGCTGTCACTTGTCGTCCCCCCCCCCCCCCCCCCCAAACACACACACACACACACATATATGCATGCATACGCACACACACACACACACACACACACACACACACACACACACACACACACACACACACACACACACACACACATACACACACACATACGTACATGCATACACACATATACGCACACACACACACACACACACACACACACACACACACATACACACACACACATACGTACATGCATACACACGCATACGCACACACACACACACACACACACACACAGGCTGAAGGGGTCTAGCAGTGAGGATAGCCTGCTGAGTGAGAGGACCACACACAGAGCACAAGAGACGCACCGCCAACTCTATGTACCCTGTTAAAGTTACACTTTGCAACTTTTCCACCAGGGGCACTCTTGAGTAAAAAAGGGTCCCCCATACCCATTATCTCAATGAAGCAGGATCATGTTTTCAAGTTTTACTTCAGAATCGCGTCGTTTGTAAGTGTAGGTGTGTCAGTATCATAGCATAATCAGTTTTGAATATGTGAATGTGAACAGCAAGAGTAACACCATGATCACACAAAAAGCCATAAACAATGACATTTGTGTCCCAGACTCCTACTTATGTTGCCCAAAGTACAGCATCACACTCTGTTCTGTCTGGACAAGACGAGAGGCCGTAGGAAAATACATTACTTTGTCTGGAAGGAACGAGGGAGTGTAGGAAAACAAATTAATTAGTACAGGGTCTTACCAGCAGGGGGCTGTTTTTACCAGCCTTTTAAACTTGGGCCATGAGAGGGTTTCCATGCACAGTGCCCATGTAGGTTCCACCTCCGGCACAGCGGGCCGCACTACATCTCCCACGATGCCCCTGGAGTCACTAGTGGGAGAAGGGTGAAGATGCCCCCTGATGTTGGTCTTGGAGTTGGTCTGTGTGTGTGTGTGTGTGTGTGTGTGTGTGTGTGTGTGTGTGTGTGTGTGTGTGGAAGGGATTATTGCTTGAGGCGGAGAAGGAAACAGAAGGCCAATCTTTCATGACACGGTTACAAACTTTCCTTCCGCCGTTGAGTTTTCCTTTTCTGTTTGGTACAGGTGATGTCACCACCTTGTCTTGGTCTTTTCAGGGTTCTCAGTGTGTGTGTGTGTGTGTGTGTGTGTGTGTGTGTGTGTGTGTGTGTGTGTGTGTGTGTGTGTGTGTGTGTGTGTGCGCGTGCGTGCGTGTGTATGTGCGTGTATGTGCGTGTCCGCTATGTGTGTGTATGCGTGTGTGTGTGTGTGTGTGTGTGTGTGTGTGTGTTTCAGGGGTTTGTGCCTGCCAGGCATCTGACAGGCATTCCTCACTGACAGTTGAAACCTCATCACAGGAAGGTAAGACCAAAGGCCTCTAAAAACAAACAAAATGACAGCACTGCAGAAAAGACTTACTTCCCCATTTCAACTCATTATAGAGACGTGTCAGTCACTTCAAACAGATGAAAAAGTGTGTGTGTGCGTGCGTGCGTGTGTGCGTGCGTGCGTGCGTGTGTGCGTGCGTGCGTGCGTGCGTGCGTGCGTGTGTGTGTGAGTGACACTGTGCCTAGGCAGGACAGTGCTAGGGTGATGCAATAGTATGTTATTTACCATTTGTTGTTATGGTCGTTGCTGGTGTTGGTGTTGTTGTTGTTGTTGTTTGTCCGAGAACACAGCAGCATCATGTGCTTGTGACCATGAACTAGAGCAGAAGAGCGTCTCTCAGGCATTTACATGTGGACTACAGGACATTCATGATTCATGATCTTCATACGATCTGACAATAGAGAGGCTGAACCAGCCCAGGAGAAACCTATACACTTAAACCATAGCCAATGGAAACATTGATGGGGAGCTATTACTTTTAAACACAATCATAATCCCTACAGATTTTGCCAATGCCATTATATGCTGTGGCACAGTGAAAACGTCATGTATAACAAAATGAAACCCAACATTGGTGCTGCAACATGTTCCCTGTGATAGAGGATCTTCTGAAGCAGATGTTCTACACTCCAAGCTGCTTCATGATAAAAGGAAAAAAGAAAAAAATATGTGAACAGTGATTGGTGGGACTGTCTGGAAGCATCAGCCAATGACACGTGACCCTGTGGTCTGCTCGCAACATCAAAGGGCCTCAGTGGAGTTGAGATGAGAGGCGGATGGCGGTCTGTTATAATCCTGCTTGACGCAGGTCAAAGAAGTAAAGTCTTTACTGTCGTTTTGAAATCCATCTCAACGTTGAAGACTGGATGTGTACATTGTATGCGTTTTAAATCTGAGTTAAAACAGAAGGCTACAACTGTAGAGTTTTGGCTTGCTTTTATAGTTTTGGCTTGCTTTTATAGTTTTGGCTTGCTTTTATGCAGAAATGATTAAAAAAAAAAAGAAGTAGAACTATAACTATTGGTATTGTGTTGCGTGTATTCAACTATGATCTATCTTTCTTTCTTTCTCTCACTCTCTTTCTCTCTCTCCTCCACCCCCTCTCTTTCTCACCCTCTCTCTCTCTCCGTCCTCCACCCCCCCCCCCTTGTCCATGCTTTCATAGATAGCACTATACTTGTTGTCTCTACTTTGTTCCATATGAAATGTCCTCTCCCCAATGTTTCAGTGCTGTTTTACATGATGTTGTGTATTTGGAAATCATATTTGAATGTGCCTCTCATAAGTACAGCTACATGACTTCAACTACAGCCTCGAACCATCTGTAACCACACACTACAGTATTACGTAATTGACATAACACAGGAGAAGATCTAGCACATGTAGCACAGATCTATTGTGTGTATATCAAACATCTTCCTCTTTTTTTAACGCTCAGCTGTCTTCTTTCTCTCTCTTCTGTGTCCTCTCTTTTTTTTCTCGTCCGTCCCCGTCTTGTTTGGTGAGCGGTCGCTTCTCCAGGTCGGTATGCAGGGCTAGTGCCTGGAGCAAGCGTGCATTGTGGGAGACAGACAGCTAGCTCTTACGTCAGAGACTCTTCGTCTCTTTCGTCCCCTCCCCTTCCCAACTGTCTCTCCCACCGACTGTACTCTCTCTCTCTCTCTCTCTCTCTGTCTGTCTCGCTCTCTCTCTCTCTCTCTCTCTCTCTCTCTCTCTCCCTCTCTCTCTCTCTCTGTCTCTTTTATCTTGTGGCGGTGTGTTATTAAAATTCAGAGACTCCAGTGTGTCTGCCTGGCTGTCACCTCCCACAGCCCCTTCACACGCACCGCAAAGTACACACACACACACACACACACACACACACACACACACACACAAGCACATACACACACACATACACACACACACACACACACACACACACCACAAGCACACACCACAAGCACACACACACCACAAGCACACACACACACCACAAGCACACACACACACACACACACACACGTTACGCCCCAAACCAGGGCAGGCCCTCCTGACTCAGACTAGACCAGGAACACAGACAAACCCTCAGACAGTTTCACACACTTAACCCCTGACATACCAGACAAACTAGAACAGCAGAATATTATTCTTATGACTTCTGTATTCTGTGGACAGGGGAAGCTCCACCAGCCTCCCCTGAAGTTGTGGATCTGTAAAAATGCAAAGAGAGATTTGTGGAGAATACAACCTAAAGTACAAACTTTTAAATGGAAAAAAAATCTTGTAATGACGTACAGTACTTCCGTCTCAATAGGGATCACGTCCGGTTTTGCCATATAAGGTATGATGTCAGTGGGTACAGTATGTGTCATAGCTCTACCGTTCAGTTGAATCACAGATGACCTTACAACTATTTAAAGGGATCATTTGTTTGAACTAAGATTCGATGGAAACACGATTTAAATGTTGTCTGTAAGGTTTGATTGTAATTTCCATGTGTGTGTGTTTGTGTCTGTGTGTGTGAGTGTGTGTGTGTGTGTGTGTGTGTGCGTGAGCGCATACGCGTACGTGTGTGTGTGTGTGTGCGTGCATGCATGTGTGGTGTGTGTATGCATGCGTATATGCGTGTGTGTGCGTGTGTGCATGTGCGTGCGTGCGTGTGTGGTGTGTGTTGCGTGTGTGCGTTACTCATACGTTCATTTATTCAATTAGTCATTAGTTAATTAATTAATTTATTAATCAAAGTCATCAGGCAAACTAACAGGTCAAACATTTTAAACAACCAAATCATGCTCGTAATTATTTAATCTAAAAGACATGGAAAGATCAGTGGAACACAATAAATGAGAGACGATTAAAATGGAAACAGATTCAATAAAACATCTTTATTATTCACACCAAATAACAAATATGATAATGTACTTCCAAATGCTACTGTAAGTCTCCGGCATCAAAGTGGCTACATTGATGTATTCTGAAGATCATACAATTGTTGCAAATTGTTGAATTATAAATAACAACCTGAGTTCATCATACGTTCAGCACCAACCTAGTGGAAAATACATTTTGAAATTCTTTCATGATATTTAGAAGCATTTAGGGTGAAGTAGACGTCATCTATTTAAACATAGATAAATAGTAAAACATAACTCTGAATCACTTTCTGTGAGGCACACATATATAATGCATTACAACTCATTATAGGCATGTATGATGCCTTATAATATCTTCATAATAGGTCATTATGACTGTATGATCTAAGTAAACTGTTGCTAATACATTATAATGTTACTCCACTATATGTGTTTGATCATATTCTAATAGGCAGGTTATAGGGTGAATGCTCTGAGAGCAGATTTGCATAGCCACGGTTTAAAGTATCTGAAAGCAGTTCTTGTGATGTACACAGTAGGCTGAAAGTGTCACCAAATAGGCTATTGTAACCAAATTTCAAATATAAAGAAAGTCTCTCAAACAAAGCACACAATGAGCTACTGATGACATCCACAACCCTGAATCATAGATTGTTTTTACAGAATATGTGTCTAAATCCATTCTTGTTGTACATTGCCTCTGTTAAAAAAACCAAAAACTAAATCAGATCCATCAAGTAGCCTATACCATCAGGCTAAACGTCCATGATGAATACCTTAAGTCGTCCATAACTACACACGAAATCCATTCAATTTGTAGACCTACAGCATCATAAGATTGACCTCCAATAGAGTATCTATCCATGTAGTAGGATCCAAAGCTCGTATAGCGTTCTGTTTGGGTCAGTACACCGCTCCTATATTCTGGGCAGGCGGTGTGTGATGAACGGTCCCAGAGTGCGGTAGATGAGAGCTCTGCTGCGGCTGATACCACTGATGATGGTTGTAGTCTTCCACATAAGACGGCGAAGAGTTAATTGATGGCTGGGCGGCCTGCCCCCTAGCGGCGGAATCTGGCAGTGCGTTGTTGTTATTGTCCCAAA
Organism: Argentina silus; assembly: GCF_951799395.1. Classification (NCBI taxonomy): domain Eukaryota; kingdom Metazoa; phylum Chordata; class Actinopteri; order Argentiniformes; family Argentinidae; genus Argentina; species Argentina silus. The sequence continues at coordinate 14,443,047 of NC_139663.1, forward strand.
CGGCCGCGGTGGACGGGGACGGCGGCGAGTTGCAGGCCATGGAGTCGCTAGCGTCGGGGCTGTGGTCGAGCGGAATTTCGCCGCTCTTGTATATCTTCTTGAATTTGGACCGCCGGTTTTGAAACCATATTTTGACCTGCACAGGAACAGAACAACAACTTAGCTCAATACACAATAGCATATGCAAGGCTGGAATGTCTTCTAGAGAAATGTCGGCCTAAAAGTGTTAAGGGTTTTTGACTTAACTGACTTATCTCATTTTACACTGGGGTATTTAGAGTGGTCATCAATTCCAATATATGAACATTACATGAACAGGTAACAACAACTTGTCAATAGTTCATGATGTGTGTGTGTGTGTGTGTGTGTGTGTGTGTGTGTGTGTGTGTGTGTGTGTGTGTTGCCTGAAATCTCTCTCCCACCTGTGTTTGAGTCACGCCGAGTTGGGCGGCGAGCTCTGCGCGTTCCGGAAGCGCCAAGTACTGAGCCTTCTGGAAGCGACGTTGCAGCGCAGCCAGTTGGTAGCTGGAGTAGATGGTCCGAGGTTTCCTGATCTTCTTGGGCTTCCCGTTGACCATCCGTACCTCAGGCTCTGGCTCCTCTTCTTTCACTGAAAAGTGAAGACAGGAAAGGATATAAGTTAGGGGGCGTCATTGATTTAGCCTATTTTAAGAGAATATGTTGGGTCCTGAACGCAGTCCTATGGCATACATACAGCCATGTTTTAAGCCTTACTATCTGAGTGAATGACTGACTCATTTTAAACAAATCTAGAGAGTAAACATGCTGTCGAAAGCCGAGCACTACATTTGCACCCGAGGCTCGACTAGCCTAATTATGCGCAGTTCTGTGCACCAAAATATATCTCCAAATGTCAAAGAAATTCCAACGCCCCTCTAAACATACAATTTCGGTCTACGGCATAGTGGTGAGATAGATTTATTGGTTTCTTTGTGTAGCCTTTAGGCTATTCGTGTTCTGGTGGGTTGTTTTCACGTGTATGAAGCCGCGGTGTATCCTCCCAAGACTAAGACCGGCGCCAAAAAGCCTCGCGTGATAGCAGCAGGAGCTTGTCTAGGTGAGTCAGCGGCGAGACTGACATGTCGTGACACCTGACGCTCGTGGCCCCGGGGCTGGGCTCAGCCCCCGGCCAGAATACAACGACTCTTCCTGGAATGCCATCGCCACCAGCTCGACGGGTTTGTTGTTCGAGCAGGGCTTACGCTTGTAAACATCTAGCATTTACATGATAATAACACGATAAAAAGGGAGGTCTCTCCTAATTAAAATTACGTTTTAAAGGGCTAGGTTCAGCGCCTTTGGTGAATAAAAAAGCCTGTTACATTTGGCTGTGTGTTTAGCCAACATTTAACAATTGACGCTGTTCTGTAGACCTACTGCAGCCTATTAGATAATGTCAATAATGTCCATGTTTAAAAGCTTAATATAAACCTATTATATTCTAATGATTAAAAGTCATGGTAATGTGATAATAATGCAATTATGTTCCTTTAGAAGTCAATAGCCTAATGGTTGTAGGCCTGCGTGGCCAATAAAGCAAGTTCTCTTTAATCAAAACAAATTGTGTGTTTTCTGTTGCCACAAAAGGTCACCTTTCGATGTTTACTTGCCTGTAGGCCCATATTCAGCAGGACTAAACCGTCTTAGTCGTATTTAAACTTAGGCATAGACATTTTCTCTGCTTCATGCTGGGCATCCCATTCATGTCCAAAACACCATCACAACAGCACGATGCAATACAACACCTTCTCATATACACTCTTCCATATGTTGGCCCTCGGCCCATTTATGTAACCTCCAGACACTGCGAGGATGTAGGATAGCAATAATCGAACGGTTTTATGGCTACGGCAGAGACTATATTCCTGCTTTGATTAGGTTATTATTGTCGTTATTCATATTGCAATTAGGATGTTTATGCATATAAACACACCACATTGGCCTACTAAACAACATCAACGAATATAGGATAGGCCTATATGTGAATACAGCAAAACTCTTGGTGAAGACAAATATATTATTAAAGGCAAGGGGTAATGATGTGAAAATATCCTCTGCTTTTATGTACAGATTTAAGTTTCGGATTGATTTCAAATCATATAGTGGAGACTATTGTTAAACAGTTGGTTTGAGTTACCCGAACTAAGCCTATGCAAATGAGGAAAGAAAACAAATTGCGTAATAGGCTACAGTTCTCCTCTCTCCTGGAGAGGAGGCTAAACGAACGCTCCGATGCAATTAAAACCCACCTTTAGGCTTATGTGTATTCATTTTAACAGTTTATTTTACTAGATTAACATCTTACTAAGAAATATAACGTAATGGCAACTGTTTTGTTTTTTGTTTTTTTTCCCCCCTAAAATAAAAAGAATCGCATGCGTAAATCTTACCGATATCTTGGGGAGGTGACTGTGCGTCCCGGTTATAGTGACCGTATTGTCTGTATGTTTGGGGATACGGGTATTCCGATTTAGCCGTGTATGCCCCAGACGGCCCCATTCCGTTTAGATTGTAGTGGTGGTGATACGCGTAGGGGTTCATTGGTTGTGAGTAGGACTGGCCGGCGTAGTAGTCGTGGTGGCTATGCGCCGTTTGGCCGCTGTAGAGATTCATATCCGTGGATGAAGACTCCGGTAACGTCGGGGAATCCTTGACGCCCTGGTGACAGCTCACAGACCCGCGTAGATCGGACGACAAGCTCGATACCTTCTTCTCAAAAGCCTCTCCATTCATCGTGTGTGCCCCCCAACCGAATATATAGCTCCCCTCACAAAATAACTCCAAGTAGAACGGCGGCTTTCACGGTTTGGAGATGCAACAAGTTTGTTTGATAAACAAAAAACATAGGCCTAGAGCCTATCTTCAAGATTCAAGAGACAAAACGAAAACAGTATAGAACGTTGAATTCCTCGCAGTGTATGACTCCCTCGACGAGGCTGCTGCTGTATCCACTGCAGCCGCACCAACCCAGTTGAACTCTAAATTACAGAGCAAGGGAGTGGAGGCTGCCTTCCTATTGGTCCTCGAGTCTCCCTTTGCTCTCTGCTTGCCCCGAGGGCCAAAGCGGTGTCGCCAGTGAGGCTCCTCTCCTCTCCCCACCAAAACCACCGACCTCCCAAAACCAGAGGCCCATAAATTTAGCTCGCACTGGGAAATGTGTAATGTTTCTTGTGTTACTTTTTATTTTATTTTATTTTATTTTAACCTTTGGTATACGGTAAGATAGGCTAGCCACCAGCCAAGAAGTGGGTTGTGCGCAATTCAGAGGACTTTTAATACAATCCCATGGATTTGACTTTGGGGCATGCTTACTCCAACACGCCTCTTTGTTTTAGGCGCATTCGAATGCAAACAATCCAGGGAGCTTTATATGCGTTTAACAGATCGATTTGATAAACCGTATGTTGGGCTACATTTACTTGCGACTTTCCTCCTGGACGAGGTGTGGCACAGAACATAGTAGAGGACCGCCACAGCACTAGCCCCCAAGGGAAAGTATCAAATAAATGTAGCCTGAAACACTGTTAATTAAATTAGACGGTGTCATTCCCTCTTTCCTAGTGGTCAAATCCTGTGCGTCAACATGAGTCCTTGTGGAGAAGTGGTTGCAGACCAGTTATTCTGCTTGTCTTTATTACTACAGACACGCAGCAGGAACTTACAATAGGCCGTAGGCCTAAAAGTAGCCGGAACATGAAGACTCCAGGCCTTATAGGTAGCTTTATAGGTAGCCGGAGCATAGAGTAGGCCTAGGTTAGGTCTATAGACCTGCCTACCCCAGTGACAACACGACAATAAGCCACTGTCAATCTTTACAAACGTACTTTTTCTCACCGAATGAATATATAATTAAAATAACTTTCAAACTCTCTTGTGCGGACAAGCAGAAGGTCTGACACAGTCGTAATTGCACTGGAAACTGTGGATTTGTAAGCCTATTTTGTGTAACTGTGTTGAAATATTGATGTCAAACGTCGTCAAGCCATCAATATTGAAGCTGCTGTTTATGTGTTGTTTATTAACGATGCACTCCAAGATGAATTCCACTATTTAGGGATATAATACACTAAATAACTATATAATGCATTTGGCACAGTTTATTATATATTGTATATACAACTGAGATACATATGAATTGATAGGGTATGGTTATGTTTCGTACAGGCATACATTTCACAGTGACGCAATTCAATTGTGACATCATCGCAAGTGTACATTTTATGCGTTTTGGGCATAGACGACATTTCGGGCACTTTGTGGCTCAGTTTGACTTTCATAATTGCGAAATTTATGATTTTCTCTTGATAGACCTCTTTTGGACAAAGCCTAATGGAAAACAGAGACGGCAACGAGGACAATGTAAATTGTTCAATCTTACACTTAGTTTATTATGATGGATGCTGATTAGTATGTTGAGTTCGTGAACAGAAATGTTGGTGTATTGAGTCGTTTATCATTTAAATCCTGCAATGAATAGATCTTCGCTCAACCTTAAACCCGTAACGTATAGGCCTACGGGAAAACCGCAAAACCGACCTGAACTGTGTGTTTCTTCAGGCGACCGGTCCATGTGGTCGTGTCCTGTAGGCCGTACATCAATTGCAGATAAAGCAAAACCGCAGAACATGTTCAACCTGTTGCTTTGGGGGGTGTTGTCCGTATTAAAACGGTCACACCCCGCAGCTGGCCTTCTCGCAAACATTAGGCCTACCTTTGGTTGGTCTCACCTGTCCTTACTGCATTGAGTTTACGTTTATTTTAATGTATAGAGCATTTCACCCGAAGGTCACAACACACTGTAGCCTACGGATAATACAAAAGTAGCCTAAAAAAAAACATATACCAGTGCAGTGCGTTTTGTCTGTACCTGCATTGAATATGGGCCCTACAGGGCCATTCACCGGGTTGACTGACGACCGATTAGGCGGTCACATCAGTAACTGATGTGATTGTCCGTATTATAAAGGCCGTTCAGCGGGAGTAGTGCCGTGCGTCTGGGGCGGTTATTTCAACCACGGTACTGAACACATATAATAGTTATTCAAGTTATACAACTAAGAAGTCACACATTACCAGTTAGGCATAGATGTTTTTCAACCAGGTTTTAAACCACCAGAGTTATGACAGAAACATTGCAACAGAGGATCTACTTTGTGTAACTGTGTTTCAAAGTAATTGGTGATATCAGGACGTAGGCCTATACACTTTAATCCTTTGTCAATCCATTCATATTGAAGCTGCTGTTTATGTTATGCTCCAAGATGACTACTTAGGGACAGAATGCACTTTACAATGCATTTGGTACAGGTTAATTATATTCTAGAGATGCATATTGATAGGGTATTACTTAGCTGAGTCGCGGGAGTGCGTTAATTGCACAGGCTTGAATTTCGTTGACGCAATTGTATTATGACATCATCGCAATATAAAGCACCAGTCAAAAGTTTGGACACACCTTCTCATTCAATGGCTTTATTTTTTAATTATTTTCTACATTGTAGATTAATATTGAAGACATCAAAACTATGAAGGAACACATATGGAATTATGTAGTAAACAAAAAAGTGTTAAACAAACCAGAATATGTTTTATATTTTAGATTCTTCAAAGTAGCCACCCTTTGCTTTGATGACAGCTTTGCACACTCTTGGCATTTTCTCAATCAGCTTCATGAGGTCACCTGGAATGCTTTTCCAACAGTCTTGAAGGAGTTCCCAGAGGTGCTGAGCACTTGTTGGCTGCTTTGCCTTCACTCTGCGGTCCAACTCATCCCAAACCACCTCAATTGGGTTTAGGTCGGGTGATTGTGGAGGCCAGGTCATCTGACACAGCACTCCATCACTCTCCTTCTTGGTCAAATAGCCCTTACATAGCCTGGAGGTGTGTTTGGGGTCATTGTCCTGTTGAAAAACAAATGATGGTCCCACTAAGCGCAAACCAGATGGGATGGCATGTCGCTGCTGAATGCTGTGGTAGCCATGCTGGTTAAGTGTGCCTTGAATTTTGAATAAATCACCAACAGTGTCACCAGCAAAGCACCCCCACACCATCACACCTCCTCCTCCATGCTTCACGGTGGGAACCACACATGTAGAAACTCACCTTTTCTGCGTCTCGCAAAGACACAGCGGGTGGAACCAAAAATCTCAGACCAAAGTACAGAGACCAAAGTACAGATTTCCACTGGTCTAATGTCCATTCCTTGTGTTTCTTAACCCAAGCAATTCTCTTCTTCTTGTTGTTCTTCCTCAGTAGTGGCTTCTTTGCAGCAATTCGACCATGAAGGCCTGATTCACGCAGTCTCCTCTGAACAGTTGATGTGTCTGCTACTTGAACTCTGTGAAGCATTTATGTTGGCTCTAATCTGAGGTGCTGTTAATTTGCCATTTCTGAGGCTGGTAACTCTAATGAAATTATCCTCTGCAGCAGAGGTAACTCTTGGTCTTCCTTTCCTGGGCTGTCCTCATGAGAGCCAGTTTCATCATAGCGTTTGATGGTTCTCGCGACTGCACTTGAGGATAAATTCAAAGTTCTTGAAATTTTCCAGATTGACTGACCTTCACGTCTTAAAGTAATGATGGACTGTCGTTTCTCTTTACATAGTTGAGTGGTTCTTGCCATAATATAGATTAGAACAGTAGTCGAATAGGGCTATTCACTGTATAGAACTGTGTACCAACCCTACAACACAACTGATGGTCTCAAACACATTAAGAAGGCAAGACATTCCACAAATTAACTCTTGACAAGGCACACCTGTTAATTGAAATCCATTCCAGGTGACTACCTCATGAATCTGATTGAGAGAATGCCAGAAGTGTGCAAAGCTGTCATCAAAGCAAAAGGTGGCTACTTTGAAGAATCTAAAATATAAAACATATTCTGGTTTGTTTAACACTTTTTTGTTTACTACATAATTCCATATGTGTTCTTTCATAGTTTTGATGGTTTCAGTATTAATCTACAATGTAGAAAATAATAAAAATAAAGAAAAACCATTGAATGAGAAGGTGTGTCCAAACTTTTGACTGGTACTGTACATATTGTGCATTTTGGGTAGTTTGTGTCACAGTTTGACTTTCACTTCAGGAAGACGGTCGTATCTCTAAAATGGAAAATAGACATGGCAAAGAAGAGAATGTGAGTAATTGCATTTAGTTTGTTAAAGGCTATATTATATATATTTTGTGTGATTGATTGGTGTGAATAAATGACATGTTTTATAATATGAATCTGATGATAATTAGCCGATGCATTTTTCCAAAGACACTTACAGTACAGTGATGGCAATGATCCACATTCATGATCCACAGCCAATACTATCTCTTGAATGGGTAAATGCTTAGTGGGATGCTTGGGACAGCCTGAATCTGGCATCACCCTATTGAAGTTGAGATTTAAAATGGTTTGGGTTAAGGTTAAGGTTAGGTTAGGGTTATGGTTAAGGTTAGGGTTTAGGGTCGTCCCAAGGATCCCACTTAGCATCAACCCTCTAGAACTGCTCATATATGGCTCCTGTGTTTCAGGTGCTGTGTACTCTGAAGGAGTACAATCACTATGGGAATTATATTAAATCAGTCCAGCTGCAGTGAGAGAAGCAGTACTACAGCAATCAGGTTAGAGCGGTTTACCTTCATCACACACCTATGAAAATACAAAGCTGAACTGTAGATACACCTCTCAATGCCATTTAGATGTTGACTGTGTATGCATTGGCTGTTGCTTGGAGAACACATTACCATCTGCCACAACTACCAAAAGCCAGTGTTGTGGATATTATTGTGATCAAATATTCATTAATCAATTGTAATTTAAGTGACATTTAGATATGTGTTGGGAGTTTGCATTTGTGTTCAATGATTGGGAAATGTATTGATCCATACAGGTATTTATCACTGCAGTTGTAATGAATGTTGTTTTTGTTTACCTCTCCTCTGTACCTCTATGTTGTTTATGTTTACCTCTCCTCCGTACCTCTATGTTGTTTATGTTTACCTCTCCTCCGTACCTCTATGTTGTTTATGTTTACCTCTCCTCCGTACCTCTATGTTGTTTACACACGTCTTCTTCTGTCTTCTATGCTGTTTACAAACCTCTTCGTATGTCACAGTTAACTGTTAAGGATCTGTTGACTGTCGTTGGGAGCATAAAGTGCTCTTTAGTGGACAAGGTCAGTTGCCACCTCATCCCCGCTCTGGCTGAGTTTGCTTGGCGGAGAGGGACCAAGTCCTTGGGGAGCATCCTCCCTGCCAGTGATCCATCAGACCAAGTCACCACCATCTCTCTCAGCCTGGTCCAGCTCTCTACAAAGGCTACCCCATACCTCAGCCCTGATCTAGATGGCCAGACAGAGAGAGCCACACCAGACGTGTGTCCTCAGAGGTGTCTCTCCCCTCCATCTTTGAGAGGGCTGAGGGCCTGGTCTACAGCATCATCTGCAAGTCAGTCAACATAGTGCAGGGGTCAGTGTTGATGTGTGGATGTGAAGATTAAGGAGGGTTCAACTCCTTGTAGCAGATACTCGCGTACTCCTATTAAGGCCTCCTCATCTCCCATGAGAGTCAGCTCTGCTCACACCAAAGACAGCCATACGGACACCCTCTCTCCTAGGGTAAACACCACTACCCCCACCAGAGACACCCCAACTCCTACAAAGGACACTCCATCTCTGACAGACGCCTCCCTCTCTCCCACCAGAGACACCCCAAATCTTACATGGGACACCCAATCTCTTGGCAGAGACACCGCATCTCCTACAGATGCCTCCATCTCTTCCAGAGACACCCCAACTCCTACATGGGGCACCCCATCTCATGGCAGAGACACCCCAACTCCTACAAGGGACACCCCATCTCCTACAGATGCCTCCCCTTCTCCCAGGGACATCCCTAACCCGACCATGCTGTTCTGCCAGTCTAGGTGCAGCCCTGTGGGGAATGATTTGGTGGATTTCACCCTGGATGAAGTCATCTCTGTCCTCACCATGGAGAGGGTCCTGTCTTCATCCCCCATGTTGGACGAGGAGCTCCTGGTTGACCATTGCTCCTCTGGCCATTCCTCCTCCTCGTCCAATGAGACGTTGCAATGCGTCTCTGTCGGCCTCCGGAGCGAATCAGAGACCTCATGTAAGCTCCTGGGAGGAAACGCTGGGGTCATTGCCATGCCAACAGCCTATATCATGATAAAAGACTTGGAGGCTTATGGAGACAAGATCATCGACTCCATCCTGTTGAACATGGCCGTGCGGAATGGGAGTGACGACAGCGGGAGTGACCTCTCTGGTACTGGGACGCCACGTGTCTCTCCCTCCAACCTCCAGAGGGCAATGTCCCCACTACAGGACGCCAATAGCCGCCCCGGCTCTGCTCTGAGCAGGGTGTCACTCCGAGACAGGAGGGTCCTCAGTGCCACTCTGCTGGGGCTCAAAGCCAAGTTGGGCAGTGAGGAGGACCTCCTCCCAGCTGTAGACAGGGCCGTCTCCCCACAAGACAGGGCCGGATCCCTGGAGATGGTGGAGCTGATGCAGAGGCGTCTGGATGGGACTACATCTGAGCCCTCCCTCTCCCTCACCTCACTTCAGGGCACTGTGCTTGCAGCCATCCATGCTGTAAAGTCCTCTGTAGATGTCAGTCAAAAGGGCCAGAGGGAAGAGAGAGTCAGAGCGGTCTTTGAGAGCCTCAGGTCCAAATTCCTGGGCTCTTCTATCAAGCCAGTGAGCGACATCATTGACAGAGCTAAATCTAAGATGTCTGCAGCATCAACTTCATCATCCATTATGGCTCTGGATTTGATTGACTCAGTTCTCCTGAAACTGGCTGAGCTTTCTTGCTCTAGTGAATTAGAGCAAATGGACAACAAACTGTGATCTCCTTGGCCAGAGCTCAGTCACTGTCCAACCTCGAGACAGCCACTCTGACACCGGGTGTTCTGAGCATGAAGAAACAAATGGCTACAACTGTGGTTAGGAAGCTGAAGGGCCTCTTGAGCCAGGAGGCCATTTCTGTTCCTCTGGCGCCACCTACTGGCCGTGTCGCATCAGCTCCTGACCTGAGTGAGACAGTGAAGGAGATCTTGAGGAAGTACAAGAAGGAGGCTGTGTTACAAGGCCTGGGTGGGGATTTCCCTGCTTTGTCAGACCAGCAGCTCACTGACTCCATCGTTGAGGTGCTTTAACCTAACCTCCAGGACAAGATGGAGTCAAAGAGAGAGCTGTATTCCAGCTCTCAGATCAGCTGCGGCCTCACCCCATGTGAAGTTGAGAGTGGACTGGAGCTCCTAGAGTTCTGTGATCCACTGTCGGAATCCGTCTTGTCTCTCCTGGAGGATACATATGGAGACAGAGCCCAAAGCCTCAAAATGGGGAAAGAAATGTTCCAACAAGTGACGGACCCTTCTTATCAGAGACTTATTATTGGACCCCACACCAACAACATGGATTTGATTTTCCATAAAGTTGCAGTGGAGGAATTCTCTGCTGAGGGTAGTCTCCCACACAGAGGGTCTCACAAGCAGGAGGAGTCCCCCTGCCCCTCCACCGCCAGTGATGAGCAGCTCAGGGTCTCCAGCCCCACATACCAACTTCTGGAGGGGGTGGTTGGTAAACTGGCCATGAAGCTGCTTCCCCAGAGCCTGGGCCTCCCTGAGCTCTGCACCAGCGAGACCAAGCTCTCTGAGGACCTGTAACACCAGTATGAGCTGGTGCTGAGGCTGTATCCTCTATTGGTTAAGACCATCATGGGAACTCTGCCCCTGGATACACCAACAGGAAAATCAAGCAATTCCATTACTGTAAAATCATGTAAATGGACAGAGAGCCACGTGTGTGACAGAGCCTATAAGGCCGTCAACATGGACCCATAAGATGCTGCTGAGACGAATAGACGTGATCAAGAAGGCGATGATTAAGATGGAGTGTGAACAGACTAGATTGCACAACACGGCTGATGTTGTGATTGACATTATCACCAAACTCCTGCAGGGGATCGAGCCAGAGTCAGAGGACTCTCCTTCAGACACGACGCCAGCGACACCAATCTCAGACGTGGCCATGGATATGGTGGTGTCCATCCTACGGGACGTGTCAGGTGACGCTAATGCAGCGTCTGCTTTGGACACCACTAAGGAGCTTCAAGTACTCTACTCGCGGCTGTCCAGTGTGAGGATAGTGAGCTCCCTCCAAAGGGAACTGGAGGAGTGCATGGGCTCCCCCGATGCTCTCAGGCATGCCCTGTACCATGGCAGCAGGGAGGTTACCCATGTCATCAGAACTACAGTGGCTCGGGAGGTCAACAAGCTTATAGCTGAGTCCCCAGTATCCAGACTGGGTTCCACCACCAGCTCCATTGGCTCATTTAGAGCAGCTGACCTCACAGTCTCCGCCCGACAAAACTACAGACCCTGTGGTTATCACTGTCCATGAGGACACAGTCAGGGATGTGTTTGTCAGGCTGTTCTCACAGCTAAGCCCCCTGAAGGCGCAGGACTGGAACCTTGTGGATGATGTGTTGAAGAAGCTGAGGAACACAATGTGGGTGAGGATAACCACCAAGTGGCGCAAGGCCAATGTCTGCCTTGGGGCCACAGAGGTATTTCAGCTGGTGCTCGTGGTCCAGAAGAAGCTCCTGCAGCGGTACGGGACAGAGGGGACCCAGCAGGAAATGATGTCGCACAAAGCCCCCAAGCTGGGGAAGGACATAGTGCGTTATGTGGTGAAGGGAGTCATGGACTCACCACTGAGCCAATCCCCTAAAGTAACCCAGACGCCAGGGTCCATGGTTATTGGTGATGTCACCAGAGCAGTTATTGGTGATGTCACCCTCTGTCCCTACCAGAGGGAATTCCCAATTAGTGAGGATGTCATCACCGTGATCAACACTAACACTGATGCAGAGAGCCACATCAACCAGGCGGAGGAGGTAGATTCATCCAGGCTCAAAACGGGGTCTCAGGGGAAGAATCAGGTCACTGGCAGAAAGGTAAGACAAGCCTATACTATGTACCTTCATGAAGTTTACATAGTTACATCAATACTTCATTTTGTTTTCAAATTGACATACTCCATACATCACCTCCCCCCCAACAGAAACAATTGTGATGTTCAATTGCTAAGCTTTTTTGGATCTGCACCAGAATGATCACAATTGAATGTATAGTAATATGTCTTTTTGACTTCCATTGACAGTCCAGTATGAGCATCGTTGTTGGAGACACCTCAGACATGCCAGAGGTGGAGATGGCTGTGGTAATGTCTTCACCTGGTGGTAATGTCTTCACTGGAAAATCACACGTTTTGACTGGATGGTTAATCTTTCAGTCACCTTTTCATCTGCTTGTCAGGCAAAGAGGAGAAAAAGAAGAAGAAGGGAATGCGCAGCTTCCTCAGAAGAGTGCTGAATGCCCTGAAGCGTGGTTTGACCTGCAGCTGTGGGGTCTCCAGGGAGGACGAGGACTAGTTCATTATCTCCTCCACCCCCCTCCCCCCCACCCCCCTGTTATTCCGTTTTTATTCATTTTGAAGACAAAAAAATCACCCCCCTTTTCAATTCCTCATACCCAAATGCCCTTGAAAAAATGTACAACCTCCTTTTAAACCCTTCAGTTCTTACTCCTTGAACTAGGAAAGTGAGCTGTGAGGATTTAATACCTATTTCTCATGGGCTGGTTTCCTGGACCTAGAATAAGCCTGGTCATAGACTGAAATGCATTTAAATTTTTCGTAGAATTCCATTTTCTTTACACATCATGCACAAGCACACTTAGACTTGAAAAGCAGACAAACACTCCCAATCGATCTCTCCATAGATAATCCATTCTCACTACACAGACTTCTCAACATCCCCCCATCCGACCATTCTCACAACTCACAACACACAACACAACAAACACAATAGAACATTGAAAGCATTTTCAATAGAGTTTCCATTGTGATTTACGTATTCCAGGACTATGCTTAATCTGTGTCTGGGAAACAGTCCATTCAGTCTCTATAGCTCTGTTGATGTAAAGCTCCTACTCCTTTAACAAGGAAGGTGAGTTATTAATTTACAACCTCCAAGAGTTGAGAGAACTCTCTTGATTTCCCCCTACACACCCAGCTCCTTCACCCTATTTAAAACTTACTTTTTGGCCTATGAGGAATTATTTTTGGACCTTATAACAGAAAAGGGCATACTGAAGCACGAGGGCCTTGTGTGAGAAATGATGGTCATTTATTTTTTTCTCAAATTAAGTGTTGACTTTTATGCCATTTATGAATCAACATTCTAGTCTTTCAGCCCCATCAGAGACGAACCTGCATGGATCTAATAGCTAATTATGAGGTTTATTAGCTACTTAATAGCTAATTATGTAGTCAAGTCTACTGGAATAATATTGTATCCTGCACTTCGGTGAAATCTAGAGGGTGTGTGCGTGCGTTTTCAAAACATTGGGACCCTCGCGGTCGGAGGAGGACGTGCGCGCTGCACCACCCGACACCTCTGCCCGCCGCGCTGTAAACCGACACTTGTTCGCCACGTTTTGACAGCTGAGCGCGGGTATGAAGAAGAAACACAGCCCGGTGGTCAAGCCGACGGTGTCAGCTCGAGTCGACATGACAGACTTCGAAGTGTCAGTGCAACAGCTCAACGACTTGCTAGCGAACGGGAGCGGTTACTACAGTTTACCGTCAAAACACTTCAACGAGGTATTCCCTAGAATCTTCGTCGGAAACGCGTGAGTCCTGCTGTCTTCTGTATCTCAAGCAGTTATGTTTATTGACACATTCGGTTGTATACATTTAACTACTAGACTACCCGTAGGCTTTGCAATATAATAATGCTGTCGGATGAATGGCACGCGACCAAGATTGCTGTAGAAATGTTAAGTAGTCCTACCATATCTGACCTATGTGTGGTTTATCAGTTTGGTTTTTAATGTCAGCTGCTTATTGACAAAGCAATGCTGAAGCAATACTGTTATATATATGTTGTATATTATTACATAATATAGAAGAAGAGAGAGCGAGGGAGACAGACAGAAGAGTTTAAAATAGACTGGAAAAGGGGCTTTTATTCCCTTGATAAACTATCCAATTAGAATAACTTTGAGGGCATGCACACTCCATACCTCAGTCTCATGCACAATATATTCCCCTTCCTTTAAATAGTTGAATCTAATTACTATATGGGTACACACATGCACACGCACACGCACACAAACACACACACACACACACACACACACACACCCTACCCCCCCCCCCCCACACACACACACAAACACACATACACACACACACCCTACACACACACACACACACACATACCCTACCCCCCCCCACACAGACACAAACACACATACACAGACACACACCCTACACACACACACACACACACACACACACACACACACACACACCAGAAGTTAGGTTAATTATCACTTACTTGAGAGTAAGTTAACTCTCTCATCTAGCCAACAAAACCAAAACAACATTGTCAGAAGAGCTTGAGGGGCCGGGGTAACAAACCACAGGAGTTACATAACAGAAGACTTGGTGCCGGGCCTTTATGACTCATCATGGCTGTATAATCTGCATGTAGGCTGTGCACCAGACAGACAAGACTGCATCTAAGTACTGAAGCTATTCTCCTTCTCCCTGAAGGCGGCATCAATAATAGACAGAGCACAGACTTTCAGCTGTTATCTTGGGAGGGAGAAGGGGTGAGGTGGAGAAGAGAGTTGAGAAGAGAGTTGAGGCACACAGAGAGACAAACAGACAGACACACACATACACGCGGGGCGCGCGCACACACACACACACACACACACACACACACACACACACAAACCTTTGTCTGGCTGTGTGATGTGATTCTAAGCCTCAACAGTCGGAGACCTCTGTTACATGGAATCAGCCTACCTCAGTACAATGTGTCTACATCCGATAAATAGTTACATTTCTGGCCATAGAAAAATAGATCATAATCTTTTCCCCTTAAAGTTCCATGTTCTGCCAGCCTGCACCTTCATAATCCAGGTGTACATGTTCCCCTGTTTAGGGTGTATTGGACAGGGTATCACTGATACTATTCACCACTCAATGCCATGCATTACAATGAGCACGTCCTCCGATTTCTACCTCCACCAGCCTCCCCTGCAGTGGCTGTATGATCCTGTGTTCCTGCAGAGTAGGGTGTGTAAAAAATACTTGATTTATCCCAGGCGGGCAATTCTACTGGGCTGTGAAACATACAGTCGCTCTGTACTTGCTGTCATACCTCACGTTCATGCAGGTTCGTGGCGATGAACGTGATGCGTCTGAGGCGCCTGGGCGTCACTCACATCCTGAACGCCGCAGAGGGCAACTCCTTCATGCACGTCAACACCAACACAGAGTTCTACGCCGGCACGGGCATCACGTACCACGGCATGCCGGCCAGCGACACAGACCACTTTGACCTCAGCGTGTACTTCGAGGAAGGGGCCGACTTCATCGAGAAGGCCCTGGCTCACAAGGACGGGAAGGGTAAGGAAGCATGCTCCTTACTCACAGACACACACGCGCGCGCACACACACACACACACACACACACACACAGTGACTTACAACTATCGCACTGACTCTGTCCAATTGTATGGATTGGACCTGGAAATCCCAGTGAAATACAGAGACCCAGAGCAGTAACATTTGATTGAATATGATACATTTTGGATGGAAAACTGATCTTAAATGTCAACAACGAAGACCAAAAAAAAGAAATAGGTTAAATGCAGCCGATCCTGCTCCCTCTGGTCCCCCCCCCCCCACCCCCCCCCCCCCACCCCCCACCCCCCCAGGTAGAGTGTACGTCCACTGCAGAGAGGGCTACAGTCGCTCACCCTCATTGGTCATTGCCTACCTGATGCTGCGCCACAGGATGGACGTGCGTTCCGCCGTCGCCATGGTGAGGCAGAAGAGGGAGATCGGCCCCAACGACGGCTTCCTGCGCCAGCTGTGCCGACTCAACGAGAGGCTGGCGGCCGAGGGGAGGTTCTGGAACCAGTGACGGTTTCTAGAACATGATGCAGTTCCGGAACCAGTGAGGGTTCTGGAACATGTTGCAGTTCTGGAACCAGAATCTGAGAGTTCCGTCCAGCTCAGTATGGATGGTTTGGAGGTTTTCAATCCAGTGAGGAAACGCACAGAAATACACATACTTACTCTGTACTACTGCTTAATGATACTTCTAAGTATGCAGACACATGCAAGTGTGTATAGGTACCCAAGACACCTGTGAGGTCTATGTTGTGCACTTGTGAAAGCACACAGACACACTCACTCACTGCCGTTCATGTCCTGCTAGCTGGCTCAAACATGAATTGTACTTTGATGTCTGCTCAGGTAAGCAGGGAGTGAATGAGTGAAGAGTGAAGGAACCCGTCTTTCAGCAGAGATGAGTTTCCCCACCCTCCCTCCCTCCTCCATCCCTCCCACCCACATTCCCTCCCTCCATCCATTCATCTCTCCCTCCATACTCCTCCCTCCCTCCCACCCAACCTTCCCTCCCTCCATCTCTCCCACCCTCCCTCCATCTGACCTTGACCCAGTTCGAACAGTCACACTGCCAATCTATTCAGTCCTCCATGTGTGGATTAGGTTATTAGGACTAGGTTATTTCTAGGAAACCATTTAATGGTTGTTAGGGTTAGGGTTTTTTCTACAAAAAGGTTCCTCCTCCCATTCCATTTGAGTGTTTTGGAGGTTAGAGGTTGAGGTTAAATTACCAGCTGTTTACATAAAAAAAAAAAAAATAGGTTGTTTGACTGTAATAGTTCTTTATTTCTTAATTAAGCACTTGTATTCGTGCTATATGCACTCATACAACTGTATGTCCAACTCTGTGAAGTGAATTTCCACAATTCCACAGCTTCTGACTGCCACAAACACAGACATTGTGACTTAACGCCTAATAGATAGTCTCTCAAATTCACAGTCTGCATGTATGAAACACTGCCAGAATGTCAAATCTGTGTCTTACCTTAACTTATGAATGCAACTGTCTCTTATGATTGTGAAATAGTATCTTCATTTAATCTTAAAAAACGTGTATATTAACTATGCTATTATATATGGTTCACTTGTGTATTTATTGATGTGTATTTTTATTGAACAACAGTAATCATAGAGAATGTTAAGTGTTTTTACCTTGTTGTTCACACATTGTTGTCCTCTATTACTGAATCATATTCAGAGTGTTGTGTAAGTACGGTACTGTATCGGTTCTCTCAGCCAATCAAACAGCTCGCCTACAGTACACTGCTCATCATGGAAGTGCACTTGATCTCCAACGACACTTGTGATTGTGACCTCTCTCTTTTCATACATTTAATAATAAACGGTTAACACTTGTGTGAAGCTCCTGTGCTTTCCTTTTGAGTGTTAACATTCGAAATGGAATTGAACAACTTGATGAGCCAGAGAAAAAGTGAACCTACCTCTTCTCTGTGTTTTGTCTAGTCTACTGTATGATGCTCCTGAGCGTGTTTAAATTTAGTGTGTTGCTGTTAGCACTGCAGTTGGTGCAGTCGGACTGATGGTATTTCATCAACAGTGTCATGGCAGCTGTTGACCAGCAGGCGGAGTTAGTCAGCTACAACGACGTGAGACCAGCATCAGCTGGTTAAACATAACACTACAAACATGACATCAACATCATTTAATCAGATACATTACACACGCAAAATGTCAGAGATTACAGTTAAGGAAACGCCTCAGTGCATGCTGTACAAGGGCAGTGTGTTTCAAGATTAACAACCCTTTAATGTTATTTGAGCCACTGGAGTCAGCGTACAATGGTGAGGTGTGAAATATCAAACTGGCCAATCTTATCCACAGGTGGCCGATGTGGGAGCAGGTTTTCAATAACATACACAGCCACAGCAGGGCCACCAACAGAATGTAAACAATGGAGCAAGTGCATTTTACTGTAACATGCAAATAACACTTGATTTCTACATATCTGTTGTGCTAAAGGAGTAACAAAAAATAGACTTCAAGCTATACATTTATGTCCCGAACTGTCTGACCGATGTCGGGTTTGAAACCCATATGGCGTAGGCCTACTTATTATTATAAAGGTATTTACAAGTCATATTAATCACAATCAATAAGTTCATGTTATTATCTAAAACAAAAGCCTGCACCCACACCTGTCCTCCGAGGATAAGACAGCATTGCAGCGCCTTCCTGAGGAAGGTTCACCTACCTCCTTTCTGTGTTGAGTCAAGTGTACACCAATGAAAGTAAATATCTTGATCACTGCGACCATACAGTATGTGTGTGGTGTGGCATTCAAAGTATATATCGTACAAAGCACAACATTAACATGATATGAAGGTTGAAATAATCATTCACACTGAGCCCGTGAGGGAAGAAGCAATGGATTTTTTTAGCTTGGTCCAAAAAAACAGCTTTTTGCTATGCCAGATAATTGTTAAAACAGAATCTGTGAACACAGCCTGACTTATTCCCATATTGCCCTGTGACTTCACTGGTGCTGTCATGATGATTGACACTACAACCCACACCAGAGTAATCTCTGGTCCACACTATCTGGCTGGCATGCCTTCTCTCTTCAAGGCCATGTTTTAGCTTCTTTTATTCGCGCTGACTGCACCATAGAACACTGTCTTATCTTCAGTTCACAGTTTGTTTTCACACTGGAACGCCCTGAGAACACATTTCCACACATTTCAGAAAGTGATAAAAATGTTCTTCTGTTTTATGGAGAATTCCTGATTGCATAATTATCCGTCCCCTTTGCTGTGGCATTTCTAAATGAGTTGAAAGACAAACATGACGTGAATAAGCTTGTTGCCCACGCTTTCGCCTCTTGTCCCCGCTGGGACGATATATACTGAAAAATGTAAGTCGCTTTGGATAAAAACGTCAGCTAAATGGCATTATTATTATTATTATTATTATTATTATTATTATATTATAATTGTTATAATAATACCAATAATAATGATAATAATTGTTGTTATTGTTATTATTATTATTATGATGATGATGATGATGATGATGCAGAGTGTTGTGTAGACATCTGTCAGTCACAGTATTACCCAACATCACCTGTGATTGTTACCTCTCTCTATTCATACATATCGATACAAATTCAAATAAAAAACTCTATATAGTATATGCTCCTTAGATTTCCTTTTGAGTGTTTACATCTGTAATGCTGCTGTTCCTACTGTAGAGGGTGCAGTCTGATGGTATATAATCAACAGTGTGCCCTTCCCCTCACAGCCATTACAGAAGGAAACAGTGTAGAAGGGCAGTTTGCAACAACGTGATCAACAAGTTCTATATTGTTTAAGAATTAAGTAACATAATGAATAAACAAACCTCACAACGTAAATACACATTTCTAACTCTTCTAGAAGCTCAAACCCCCCCCCCCCCCCCCCCCCACCCCACCCCCGTCCTGGTCTGGGTTAGGGTTAGGTCTGGGTCTCTCTCAACAGCCAATGACGTGTGTCTAGCCAATGACATGTGAAGCCCTCCCATCATACTCCACTACAGCTGAACTGACACTGCTTAATGATCCCCCCCCCCCTGACCCCGACACCCCTCTACCCATAACATTCCCAAAATGCTTTGCCCCCCCCCCCCACCTCACCCTCCTACCTGCCATGGCAGCTGTAGTGACAAGTCTCAGTTACCACTCAGTCAGCTGTAGTTTATAGTTATAGTTATTATTATATAATTTCTGCGCTCACTCTCTTCTGTTCGGCTAGGGGACCTGAGTGTTATCTCTACTTTGTTGTTCATTTGAGCACAAGTGTTACTTCCTCACATGTTTTTTTTTTTTCATTCATTGATTTCCTTCCCTCCTCCTCCCGAAACCCTCTAATCCCTCTCTTCTCCCCTTCCCTTCCCTAACCTCCCTGTCCCTCTCTTCTCCCCTTCCCTTCCCTAACCTCCCTGTCCCTCTCTTCCTCTGCTTGACAAATCCCCAACTCCTCTTGCCAAAGCCTTTTAACAAGCATCCTGACTCCTATTAAACCTGTGTGTGTGTGTGTGTGTGTGTGTGTGTGTGTGTTTGTGTGTTTGTGTGTGTTTCTGACAGACAGAGTGAGAGTTGGCATGGTTCCATGAGGTTCTCTCTCTCTCTCTCTCTCTCTCTCTCTTTCTCTCTCTCTCTCCATCCTTCTCTCCCTCTCTCTCCCTCTCTCTTTCTCTCTCTCTCCATCCTTCTCTCCCTTTTTCTCTCTCCATCCTTCTCTTTCTCTCTCCATCCTTCTCTCTTTCTCTCTCTCTCTTTCGCTCTCTCTCTCTCTTTCTCTCTCTCTCTCTCCATCCTTCTTCTGTCCTCATCTGACCCTGAGAGTTGAATTGAGGCCTATGCTAGGAGCGAGAGACTAACATGCTTATGTAACACTGCTTTGCATGAGTGAGTCTGCGGGGGCAAGTGTGTGTGTGTGGTGTGTGTGTGTGTGTGTGTGTGTGTGTGTCTGTGTGTGTGTCTGTGTGTGTGTGTGTGTGTGTGTGTGTGTGTGTGTGTGTATATAGAGGGGGGAGGGTATTTTTGGGTAGGCCTGTGACGCATTGATACTAGGCTGTTTAGATTCTCAGGGCAAACAAACTGAATGAACTTGTATTTAAACATGTTCTTGGTAAACTTCAATTATGTGTCATCATTTCACACTGCAAGGTGTCCAAATGTGTGATTCAGCAGTGTTGCTTTTTGAGTGTAATGCAACTGGATCTATGTGTGTGTGTGTGTGTGTGTGTGTGTGTGTGTGTGTGTGTGTGTGTGTGTGTGTGTGTCTGTGTGTGTCTGATTGCTATTTTTGTGTTTGCTGGAAGCTCTCTTTCCTCTGTTGAGTGGAAAAATCTGTAATGGTGTGCGTGTGTGTGCGTGCGTGCGTGCGTGCGTGTGCGTGTGCGTGTGCGTGTGTGTGCCTAAGCACCAGTGTTTTTTTTCTGTGAACTCCTCAGTGGTTAAGTATTTACAAACGGTCTGCTCCGGAGCAGAGCAGCTCTGTTTTGAACATGTGTTGCAGGGCAGGAGTCGAGGTGAGGAAAGGACATGTTTGGATTGGTGGAGAGGAAAGCTGCCTTTATGACATCATCTCCTCCACAACAATATAGAGCAAACTCCTAGAGCTGAGCTCAGGATGTAAGGTCAGAGGCCTTCAATGGGGCAAAGAAGAATACAGAGAAACTCTTTGTAATGGAACTGAACTGTTGGATTTCCAATTTATAAACTAAGAGAGAGAGAGAGAGAGAGAGAGAGAGACCCATTGACATTGTCCCCTGAGCTATTATCATGCATAATAGCTCTCTGGCTGGATTGGGAGTTTGGATAGAGCTAGAGGTCTGTTTTTAAATAATATATCAGAGATACAGCTAAGATGACACATTCTAAGAAGAGGTTTGTAGTATTTAGGGTTGAGAATTTACAGGCAGGTCTAGTATGCTTCTATTAATGCCTTTAGGATGACCAGTTCTATAGGAGTCTTCAACTTCTAAAGGAAATGATGAAGAAATGATGAGAAAAAGAGAGATCTTGGTCAATACAAGGGTAAGAGAGAAGAAATGTGAGTTTT
The DNA here is from genome assembly GCF_951799395.1 of Argentina silus. Classification (NCBI taxonomy): domain Eukaryota; kingdom Metazoa; phylum Chordata; class Actinopteri; order Argentiniformes; family Argentinidae; genus Argentina; species Argentina silus. Next base: position 14,464,644 of record NC_139663.1, read on the forward strand.
AATCTATAGGTCAGTCATCAAGAAAGAAAATAACTGAGACTACACACCAAGAAAATGAAGAGCCTATGGGTCATGTTTTTTTATAATCACATATTTATTATATAAATATATCGTAGATAGACCAGCAACAACGACCATAAAAATATTTTCCTTTAAAAGCACGGACACAATCTGAGAATCACAGGCTGACTTTGATAACTGTGCTAATTGCCTGCACCAGGTATCAGTCCAACAACACGGACAGAAGACCTGGTACAAACCAGGGGAGGCTGGTGGAGGTAGAAACTATGTATCAAACACACCATTCCTCATTCCGTTCCATGCGTTACAATGGGCCCGTCCTCCGATTTCTACCTCCACCAGCCTCCACCGATGTACAGTATTTGACCCAGTACAGACAGACAGACAAAGCCAACGTGACACTATTCATTGTTTATAACGCGTGAGTGAATACCGGCATAGAGAGCTGGTGGAGGAAGAAAGATCACAGTTCCTATCCGGAGGCGTGTGTTGTGTTTTATTATTCACTATTATTATTATTATTATTATTGTTCTGTGTGTAAACTGAAGAGAAGACTTCGGTTACCCTGATGAAGTTATTATCGTTATTGTTTAACCCCTTCTCCTCATCGATTTCATCTCCAAAACCAGAGCCCGTCCTCCGATTTCTACCTCCATCAGCCTACCACGTAATACGCACATATACTGCAGTGTTATCATAACAGATCAATATTACAATCAATAGCATAATGATGATATCGAGGTGCACATTATTAGCCTGGCTCCAGGCTTGTGTGTTTTAGCACCCTCCTATGACATCGTCGTTATACACAACACGGACCACACTGGACACATGTTGTATGATGCTTTCATGCATTGTCTTACGACCGGCGGCGGCGTTCCTGCACGACGCTCGGAGCCTCGACCGACCTGTCTTGTAAGACGTGGAACCAAGCATTGACAAATTTATTGTTACAGTTACGAGTAGTCAACACTTTGTAACCAAGTTAATAATATCACAGTACATTTTAGCCTGGCTTCTTTTGATCTATCCCATGGCGCTTTGCGAGATAGGAGACAGACCACTGCAGACGAAGTCATGCTATCTGATGTAAGACAATGGCTTTCACACGTAGCCCTCTGGGCTCTGTATTTATATAACTATATACTATGCTATTTTTTAACCCCCAAAAATAAATCAAATCAAGTCATGCCATACATGACAAAGATAGTCACAGCACTTGGTTAAAGCACATACAGATCTGGGATGAGTTTACAGAAAGCCTTGTAGCTAAAGTAATACTTCAATCCAGGCCCACTCCTCCCCTAGACCAGAGAAAGTTCTTAATTTAACGAATTTCTTTAGTTCTTGCACAGATGACTGATCTGCAAACATTGATTTTATATTTGTTACTCTCTTGCGGCTTTGCATCAGGGTTGTTGGGAGAAATTAAGTACTACTTAAGCTACGAAGCTTTTGGGCAACAGACCCCTGAATTGAAGCTGTTAAAGTATCACAGGTAAACTGCTGGAAGGCTAATGCCATTTGTGATGTCTCCTCAACCTAGATTGAGAAACCCTGATAGTTGCTGAGGTTGAGTGTCTGAGGTGTCTTCAGCTCAGTGGAGGCTGATGGAGGGAGAAATCAAAGAACGAGCTCAGTGTAATGTATGGGATGGAATGAGGAATGGCAATCAAACATTTCACTACATGCATTACAATGAGCCCGTCCTCCGATTTCTACCTCCTTCAGCCTCCCCTGCTTCAGCTCTATAGCTGAGGCGCATATTGAAGTTTGCACAGGATGCCCCTAAAGGCAGATCAGAGATCAGATTATAATCAGATTATAATCTTAATCTGTATCTAAATCATGAGGGGGGTGGATTCATATCTGACCCTTTATCAGTCAGGGGAGGCTGGTGGCGGTTGAAATCGGAGGACGGGCTCATTGCAATGCATGGAATGAAATGTTTGATACCATTCCTCATTCCATTTCATACATTACAATGAGCCTGTCCTCTGATATCAACCTCCACCAGCCTCCTCTGTTATCAGTGCTTAGGGTAGCACAGTGTCTGATAATGCAGTTTCAATAGGGACAGGGAAGCATCAGCGAACATGCACAACCATCAACACAGAAGACGCAAAGACAAGGCTTACAATAACAGTTACTAAACATTTTACGAAACATTGGGACTCTTCTCACCTCTCCAGACCAACTACTCGTACCAACTTGCATAGTTCTGTCGCAAAATATCAGCTTTTCTCAAAAAGACATGCCACATATCTGTTCACTGTCAGCCATCTTGGATTTGTCTCAAGCCCACAATAACAAAAGGGTTATCTGATTTCACACACTATGATCATCATTCTCACATTACGATTTGAAATGAGAGATGATGATAACTGTTCCTCTACTGAACAAGTTCAGGTCATGTTCAGTCAGGGGAGGCTGGTGGTGGTAGAAATCGGATGACAGGCTCATGGAATGGAATGACGAATGGTACTAAACGTGTGTTTGATACCATTCCTCATTCAATTCCACGCATTTGCAATTAGCCTGTCCTACGACCCTTACCTCCACTAGCCTCCACTGTGTTCAGTAAAGGCACAGAATGGTACAAAACAATCTGAAACCGAGAGAGGGTGACACATGATCTACTAGGCTCTGTTCCAATATCCACACTAGCATACTACATAGAATGAAGCAATATATATCGACCGTGCGTTCTCAGAATGCATGTGGACACTGAATACCAAGCTTGGTCCAGTAACAGGAATGTTTGTTTTCAGTTTCTGAGTGTTGTCTCATGTTGCGTGCCAGGTTAAGTGTGACCCGTGTTCTCTCACGCTGCGTGTCTGTTAAGCGTGACCTGTGTTGGTCGAACACAACGATGGCGTGTGGTTATGTAAATAGGGTGCTCCCATGATGCTGGTTGCCCGACCAAGAACATGACCTCTAGATGAAAACAAATCCTCTTTTCCCAGGAGACTCTGAAAACACACAGAGGGCTGGCAGGACAAAACTCTAGAGACCCAACGACCTAGATTGAGGGAGATTAGATGTTTTCTAGCAAACTGGGTAACTGAACTGCATTTTTAGATCAGTCTCTATTGTAAAATAGATAAATGAAAGTTGAATTTAAAAAAGGCATTGTAGTCGATGTTGTAGCAGTTTCTGTTGTGGTAAAACTGTCAAACAATACAAACAACTTTGACTTGTGTGTGCCAATGCATTTTTGACGTAACTTCTATGTCCATGTTGTATGACAATAGCCGGCTTTCCACAGCGGGGTTTACAGTACGCTGTGCATGCCAAGACCAATTGCTTTTCCACAGTCACTCCCGGGCTTCAACAGAGTTTCCCCCAGGCCCCCTGGTCCGAGGCCAAATGGGGCTAGGGGTGCGGTTAAGAGGGAGGGTGCTTTAGTTGGCAAGCATAATCCAAGTTAGCTTGCTGTAACTACACAATCAAATCGATTTGAATCGCGATTGGGAAACCCGAGAATTTGATGTGTTGGTAGTGTCTCCATAGTTTGCCACCTTACAAACTGCATGTAAACAAACTGGAGATCATACAGACTAGGGAGCCCAACTGTGGAAATTCCACCAGCCTCCTCTGAGACATACTCAACATTAACCTCTGGTGACCATGTCATGGCATGATGTTTTGTGTACCCCAGCTTGAGCCAATCACAACACAAAACCAGCATGCAACACCCCCATGGCCACGCCAACTCCCCCACCAATGAAACACAAGAGACACAGACACACAACAACTACACACACAGAGCCAAAGAAGCATGGATGAACAATGAGTTGAGTCTAAACAATAATCATTTATTAAAGTGAAAAGGTCATTTTTATTCTTATATACCTGAGTTCAACACCACCTCCAGCTTTCCTCTCCATCATGATTGCATGTGTAAGTGTGCACCTGTAGATGTGTCTCTGTCTCAAGCTCTAATATCTCCCTTACCTGGCTCTATAGGTCGGATTTACCTGTGGAGGGATACGCTACCTGGCTCTATAGATCGGATTCACCTGTGGATGGATACGCTACCTGGCTCTATAGGTCGGATTCACCTGTGGAGGGATACACTACCTGGCTCTATAGGTCGGATTCACCTGTGGAGGGATACACTACCTGGCTCTACAGGTCGGATTCACCTGTGGAGGGATACGCTACCTGGCTCTACAGGTCGGATTCACCTGTGGAGGGATAGGCTACCTGGCTCTACAGGTCGGATTCACCTGTGGAGGGATAGGCTACCTGGCTCTATAGGTCGGATTTACCTGTGGAGGGATACGCTACCTGGCTTAAATGAAATATAAAGCGCTTTTCCAGTGGCACAAAGTGCTTATATTGTATAAGGGAAAACTCATGAATACATTTAGGGGAAGACTAATTTAGTAATTCGTGTGAACTGCCCCTTTAATGACTCTCGGAGTGGGTTAGATGACTAATGATAATGACATGCTGTTCCTATAAAGATTAACAAAAGCCCATTAACATTGAAGTTATAAAGTCATAAAGCTATAATTAAACCAGAGTAACTGCTTGTCTTGTTAAAGTTATTTCGGTCTTCTGCGGCTCAAATTGAATTAAAGGAAAGTGTGACAACTTCGTATTTCAAGGCGTTTCAGTCTTTGTAGCTGCGTTGGTTGTGTTGAAATGAGGGAAACAATTTGTCAGGCCACTAAACTCAAAGACACTTACAAAGCAGTAACCTACACTGCGATGTACTGTACATTAACAGCAGATAAACACAATGTTGTTACTGGATTAATTACAGCGTAACTACACTGGTAGAAGAGCAAACTTGATATAAAGTCACCAGATTGTGTGTGTGTGTGTGTGTGTATATATATATATATATATATATATATAGAGAGAGAGAGAGGGGGGAGGTATTTGAGAGCTTAAGAGTCTGAGACATCCACAGGTACACTACTTCAGAAACAAATGACACATATGTATGTAGCACACTAAAGGTTTGGGGGGGTGGGTTCATATCAACAGCCAATGAAATCACATGTCACACAGACCAATCGTAGAGCATGTTTACAAGTGATCACCACCTACAATTCTCACCAACACGGCATTGGAGGACGTTGCCCCTCGGTGCTGATTCAGGACCCAGCCACACCAAACTATGCTATCCGTTAATTACAGATTGAGCCAATGGTTTCTCTATGGGAGTCATCCATTAAGGGACAACAGAGACGACCAGAGGCGGTCCGTGTCCGTTTCATACATTTTGGCAGTTTTTTTACGGTCAAAAAAAAGTTGGAAGTTGAACTTTTTTACAGTCCGTTCGGCCAATTAGATAGAGGTTTCGTATTGAGTTGCATTGTTCAGTTGCTAGGCTGTTTCAAAAGTCACCCTCGAATTCCACTGATCAAATTGCAGTGATTTTTTTCGTTTTCTGATAGTTTGATGTGGCAACTTCACATGAGAACCACAAACACATCAAAACTCTATTTACTCCCTGACTCGGAGTCAGACCTGAGCAAGGGTGTTCTGCAAGATTCTTTCATTGAAATGTCAGGTGTTTTTTAAAACAAGATGCTGGTTCTCATGCTTTTCAGAAAGTAAAAGGGAGACTGTGAATCTTGTCTATATGTATTTCTTGTCTTTATATTTCATATAAAGTGTCAAACATCGTCAAACCTCCTAGTCAGATTGCATAGACATCTCTCAGTGGCCAATTTCATATTTGGTAAAAAAGGATATACTGTAGGGCCGGTTTCTCAGATACAGACCAATCCTGATCTGAAACTAACATGTATCTTCAATGGAGATGTTCTATTGAACATGTTATTCAGTCAAGGGCAAGGCAACCAGCCTATAGCTTGAGGGCGTAGTAGGTGAATCAGACTCTCTCCTACAGTATATTTTGTCCCATTGTGTCCGCTCTCATGTCAATAAAGTTTGGTGTATTTGATTCAGGAATATCTCAAGGGATGAGTTGGCTCAATATAGGGTTTAAGAGGAGAAACCTCCCAAATAGAGAGTATGGGTTAAGAATAGTTGTGAGTGTAAGTTTAACTACACAAGTACAATAGCTTTAAGCTTTTGATTTGTCATCATTAATGAATTATCTGTCAGACAATAAAACAATAAACAAGGTAAGTGAGCACAAGAATACCCATCACAATCTGCAGCTCAGCAACAGGCTGTGTGTGTGTGTGTGTGTGTGTGTGTGTGTGTGTGTGCGTGTGAAGTGTGTGTCGTTAACACATGGGTCTGATTAGTGCTTTTAACCCAGATCTCAATCAGCTACATTCAATACTTAGCCATGATAACAACATGGCCGCCCAGCACTATGGAGGAAAACCTTCACCAGTACAGTTCAGTTCCCACTGCAGAAAGGTTACATTTCCAGCGTGCCTTGTTGTTCTTGCAAGTAAATTTCAGGGTAACGCTTCAGCACTTTGTCTCATAAATTCATGACCAATATCTTAACAAGAACCCATGCAATTAAACATCTTTGAAATACATGTACATCCCCTGATGTAGTAGTTACTGTACATTCTCTCTGAGGTCATTGTCTTGACCGTGCTGTGGGGTAGCATAACCTATCCAGCATCGGAACTGCACAATATGTCACCTGATGTCTTTCTGACATCCAATTGGAGGGAGCGGTTGTTGGGGGAACACTGCATGATGTCATGATACTGCGGGGAGCGGGGTGGACAGAGTGAACGTTAAATACGTCCTCAGATAACATCAATATGGCCGCCGTTGTTAATACACACTTCCTGTCAACAAGCGTCACGTGAAAACACTATCATCCATGCGTGACGTGAATGATGATGTCACCCCTTCATTGTTTCAACTGAGTTGTCTGAGGTATGAACTGTTGTTTAAATCTCTTTTTTTTGGGGGGGGTTTCTGTTTTTTTGTACATTTTTTCTGGTTTGTTTCTTTTTTTTTTATATATATCTGTGATACTTTTTCTTAAAAAAAAAAAGAAAAAAAGAAAGAAGGTAATATTCCTGTTAACATTAAGACAGATAGACGGCAGATCCATATCATGTAGGACGAAGTTGCCCCTCTAGGAACTAACCTAGGTTCAGAAGTACCTGTAGATCCGTCTACAGATTAACAATAGCACTGGCTGAGGTAAACTGAACCCAGGTCAGGTGCCTGGGGCGACTTCCACCTGGAGCGATGAATACAAAGCAGCTGTGATCAGAGTGAAGTTTCCATGACTACCTAGACTGCACCGATGGTCAGAAAGTGCTACAACTGTTTTACACAGTAAAGCATCAGTCAAAAGCTCCAACAACACAGACATTAACTTACCAATGAAATCAAATGCAAAACAATAAAACAATAATAATACAAAAAAAAAACAGCTCAACACATCCAAGTTGTGAATTAAGTTCCATGTTTTGTCTTTCCTCTCACTCTCCGTCTCTGGGCTTTCAGTCCTTTCAACTGAGTCTCTTCTTTTTTTTTTTTTTTTAAGAGAAGAAAAATGTGTTTTTCGATCAGATCACGCTGTGTGTCAGACAAGCAGCATTTCAATCCCCTAGTGTGACCAACAAACATCCAACCAGTGCACATGTACATACTCACAACAACTCGTTAAGTGCACAACAACATTTGTTGCTGAGTCTGGGACTTAATATTTTTCTTTTTTCTTTTACATTCCTTACAAGGACATATTCCTGTACCTGGGAGGTAATTCTTCCCACTCTACATCTTTTAAGTGCTTCATTGGGTTGGGGGTAGGTTGGATGGTCAGAGCAAGGGCCTATCACATGCAGGTTGGGGAGAGTAAGAGAGCGGGGTTGAGAGGAGAGAAAAGGAGAGGAGAATAACGATAGAGAGTAAGATGGTTATACGGAGGGGTAAGTAGGAGGTGTTCAGTTACAGATGACGTCCCTGGGTTAGTAGAGTAGTATAACTACTGGAAAATGCTTTTTGAATTAAATGCCCCTTTAAGGCTGTGCAGGCGTGGAGGGTGCCTTGAGAAGACAGGTGCCTTGAGACGAGAACGTCTCACTGTTGAGTTATAACATCTCACTGTTTAGTTATAAAATCTCACTGTTGAATAATAACATCTTTGTTGAGTTAGAACATCTCTCTGTTGAGTAATAACATCTCTGTTGAGTTATGGCATATCTCTGTTGAGTTACAACATCTCTGTTGAGTAATAACATCTCTATTGAGTAATAACATCTCACTTGAGTAATAACATCTCTGTTGAGTTATAACATCTCACTGTTGAATAATATCTCTGTTGAGTTATAACATCTCTCTGTTGAGTTATAACATCTCTGTTGAGTTATAACAACTCTGTTGAGTAATAACATCTCACTGTTGAATAATATCTCTGTTGAGTTATAACATCTCTCTGTTGAGTTATAACATCTCTGTTGAGTTATAACATCTCACTGTTTAGTTATAACATCTCACTGTTGAATAATATCTCTGTTGAGTTATGGCATATCTCCGTTGAGTTACAACATCTCTGTTGAGTTATAACATCTCTGTTGAGTAATAACATCTCTGTTGAGTAATAACATCTCACTGTTGAATAATATCTCTGTTGTGTTATAACATCTCTCTGTTGAGTAATAACATCTCTGTTGAGTTATAACATCTCTGTTGAGTAATAACATCTCTATTGAGTAATAACATCTCACTGTTGAGTAATAACATCTCTGTTGAGTTATAACATCTCTCTGTTGAGTTATAACATCTCTGTTGACTATAACTATTGCTTCATTCATGTGCTCCTGGAAAAAAGAAAACTTGGACATTTCTCAGAGACCCTGCGCTCAATCTTGGTGGGATGCTCTGAGTTTCCGAGGAGCACCTGAAGGCACCATACTGATGGTGTAGCTTCTAGAAGCTGACCTGGGGCCAGTTTAGCGTTTCCCTCTACTAGTGGTTAAGGTTATGATAATATGGCTTGGTAGAAGAGACAGGCTCTGTGCTATGCTGGTGCGATTGATCGAGTCTGAAGGCAGTGTGCTCTGTGGTGCTGGTGCGTTTGGTTCTGTCTGAGAAGAGCATCGGTGGTCTAGGGACCTGACTGGCTGCGTGAGATATCTCTCGTGAGTTTAAAGAAGACCTCCCTGCTGTAAGATATCTCCCGTGAGAATAATACCTGTGTAATGTACTGAAGACCTCCATGCTGTGAGATACTGTGTCTCTCGTGAGAGTAACACCTGTTTAATAAAGACCTCCCTGCTGTGAGATATCTCTCGTGAGAGTAACACCTGAAGACCTCCCTGCTTTTGTCTAAAGCCACCGCCTAGTTCTAAGAGTGACTGCCTGGGCTTGAGTCTCCTGTGCGCCACAAGACTACAGGTGTTTGCTCACTGAGCTGAAGCCACAGCATTTAGCAAGGCTTGTTCACAGTGTTGGTGAGAGTTGATTATCGGGGTGGGGGTGCAGCGACAGAGGCAGGAGTTAGAACTGTTAGGCGCAAGCGAGACAGAGATAGAGGAGGTTGGTTGTAGGAGCTGGGTGAAGTTGCCCCTGGACACTGATCTCCGGTCAGTTTCAGGTGTTCCCCTGTAATGGTTGAGGTCAGGAGGTGGGGAGGGTCAGCTGTTCCTAGATCTGTGTCTAGAGGCTCCTTCACGCTTAGGGGGGTTGTTCTGGAGCATGGGGGGGGGGGGGGCAGAAGAGGTGGTGCAGAAGAGGTGGGGCAGAAGAGGGGGTGGTGGGGGGGTCACTTTAGTGCAAAATAAAAACCTGCTGATCAATTTAGGGAGGGTGGTGGTGGTGGTGGGGGGGGGGGGGGGGGGTTGACTGAGTACAAATGTAGAAGCTCAGAGCTGGGTGTAAGATTGGATGTGCGGGGAGGACAGTCAGTGAGTTGTCTGGAAGGCTTGGTGGCCCTCTGGAGCATCCATTTCCCCCCCCAGAGGAGGGTTGTTTGTGTGAATGGTGCTGTGTTGAGTCTGTGAGCTGTGGCAGGTGGTCTGTCATGGCTTAGCCGGCTGTGAGTGTAGTCTCTACCTGCCACAGTCAATAACCATCCACAGGGTCAATACTGTTGGACTGAGTTAGAGTCTTCCTCCTCCTCTTCATCATCATCATCATCATCACAACAACAACAACAACAACAACAACAACAACAGCAACAACAACAACAACAACAACAACAACATCGCTTTGGCCTGGCCCTCGGAGCCAACATGGCTTCCTATTATAAGTGCTCTCTTGTCTTGTCTTTTTTCCTCTGAAAGAAAGTCTCCTTTGTGTTTTCACAACTCCCAGCCAAAACTGGAGGATTCAATCCACCTTGTGATTCTGCTGTGTTGAATAAGAAGGGGGAATCCAGGAGAGCTCTTGGTCCCGAGTGATACAAATACTTACTGAACTTCCAAAAAAATTAAAATAATAATAAAAGGAGAGAAGTAAAACAACTGCTTATGTTGATCCGTGGCCTCTCTCGTATCGGAGGGGAATACCAGACCTACACTGTCTGGTGGAGCAGGGGACCACTGAGGTCCGCATTGGCAACTGGTTTGTTCAGGTGTGTGTGTGTGTGTGTGTGTGTGAGGGTGTTATGAAAGTGTGTAAGAGGTGTGTGTGTACTCACGCATATGTCAGTATGTTAATATACTGTACGTACACTGTGTGTGTGTGTGTGTGTGTGTGTATTTTGCACTCATAGGGGCAGCTGCACTGAGATGAGAGGTGAGGTAGAATCTGTCGGTATTGAGAAGGGACTTGAAGCACACAGCCTATGGTGAGGCCCACAACGAGGTAAGGGACACCCCCCTGCCCACCCTCGAACAGTCACATGTCAGAAGGGGCGGGAGTTCTGTGTGATGGGCAGGGCAGGGCACCATAGAGGAGACACACAACCAGGAAGTGCAGTGCAGCCCAAACAGGAGATGTAGTGGAGGTTTAGGATGGGTGGAGACACGACAGACTAGGTGAACACCAACTGTTATATATGAGGTAAAGGAACAGCAAACACATTTTGTGTGTGTGTGTGTGTGTGTGTGTGTGTGTGTGTGTGTCTTCATTAAGAGAGAGGTATGTAGGAGGAGAGGTATACTGTATGTGTTCAGGTAGACAGGTGTATTTATGTATACAGGTTAGAGGGTTTACCGTAAGTACTGTGGATGCAGGTGGAGAAGTCTATGGAAGTAAACCAGTAGGTAAATACAGAGGTATGAGTGTCTGCAGGTAGTATACGCTAGGCTACATCGAGGGGTAAAGAGGTGTGTATGTTTTGTAGGTAGACATACACACAAGGACATACAGTCTGTATATGTGCAAGGCATGTGTTTGACTGTATTCACATGTATTGACATATACATGCCAATATGCATGTAGCTAGACACACATCATACAGAGAGGTATATGGGAGGGAGGTGTAGGTGTGTATGTGTGTGTGTGTGTGTGTGTGTGTGTGTGTGTGTGTGTGTGTGTGTGCATATATGTATATTTATATGTATATACAGTAAGAGGTATATGGGAGGGAGGTCTGTACGTAGGGAGGTAGGTTCACAGGTTTGGGCTGCACAACTGGGTGGAGGAGTCCAAGAGAGGTGTGTGTGTGGTGTGGTTCGAGGGGGGGGGGGGGCAGGTGTGACACACTTGGAACGGTCCCAGTGAAGGAGGCAGCTGTGTAGGGGTCAGAGAGAGAGGGTCAAGCCCCAGATGGAAGGTTGTTTGTGGGGATAGGATACAGCTATCCACCCTCCTTGGGTGAAGGGGTGGTTCACACCAGCCAAATCAGTCTGTGTACGTGTTTGTCTATGATTGTGATTGTCTTTCTGTGTGTGTGTGTGTGTGTGTGTGTGTGTGTGTGTGTGTATATCACCATCTGCCTCCACCATGACTGCAACCAGCCCTCGTTTGGCTGTAAGCCCCCCAGGTGTTTTAGAACAGGTACACAACACAGCGCTACAATGCTGCTAGCACCATTGTCAGACAGTGGGGGAGCTCTCGCACCCCTGGGACCCTCCTCACAGGGGGCCTCGTGGCTGGGGGGAGAGGAGGGCACAGAAACAGATCAAAATGACAATGTAAAAAAAAAAAAAAAAAAGCCTTTTGTGTTTTTTTTTCCTGGTGACTTTTCTCTCGGGGTGTCTGTCGGTCGATTCCGCTTCTGCTGCTGGAGGTGCTGGTGGTGGTAGAGGTGGTGGTGTTTCAAACAAACATAGAACCAGGCTGAATCCTGCCCTCCTTTATTCTTTCCTTTTCTTCTCCTCCTCCTCGCCCCCCCCCCCCCCCCTCTCTCTCTCTCTCTCATCCCACACCACTTCCGGGTCAGAGGTCAAGTCACACTTCCTGATCCTCAAACACCTCCAGGAAGAGCGGAGGGAAGAGTTCGTTGGGACACTCCACCTTCATGTGGAGGAAGCGGCTGGCGTGGCAGGCTCCGATCATGCGCAGGTCCGTCACCTTCATCAGGAGCTTGGGCCAGAAGTGGGGAATGTTGTGCTTGCGGTGGTTGATGTAGTGTTCGAACGCCAGCAGATAGGTCTCCTGGCACTTCTCGATCTTCTCCACGCTCGTCAGGCCCGAGCGGTCTGGGGGTTAAGGGGTACAATGTCTTAGGATGGGTGACAACGGCACAGCAGTGATATAGATATGGGGAAGGTAGAGTTTACAGACATCGATTCATAACAGGGGAGGCTGGTGGAGGTAGAAATCAACTTGAGAAATCAATTGTTACCTTTCCTCATTACAATGAACCCGTCCTCCGATTTCTACCTCCACCAGCCTCCACTGATTCATGACCTTGAACCTAAACTTTTGTAAACCATTTCTTCAGGATATTGCTCTGCATTCAATCTTTTCTTTTCACCAAGTCACATCCTCGTCTCACATGTGGTACATTTAGCTAACTGTTCAGTTCTACAGATAAGCCAACCCCCAAAGGGTTGTCTAGGTGATGGTATTTTGGGTGTTTGTGTCTGAGGTGAACTGGTCGGTTGAGATAAGGGAGATTACCGGAGAGATAGCAGAGTAATCTCCTTCATAAGATCATTACTGTAAGGTGATTGCTTGGTTTACAGTTACACTCCATTACTGTAAGGTGATTGGTTAACAATTACTGTAGACTCCATTACTGTGAGGTGATTGGTTACACACCATTACTGTGAGATGACTGGTTAACAGTTACTGTACGGTGATTGGTTAGCAGTTAGACACCATTACTGTGAGCTGATTGGTTAACAGTTACACTCCATTACTTTGAGGTGAATAAAGTGGTTATAAATCTCTCATATCTCTCAGAGTGGTAATGATCCTCTGACACACACAGCTATTACCTCTGGTCATACAGCAGTATCATCATAAGAGGTTATAACCTCACCTGAGCTCATGAGCAGCACGGCCTGCAGCAGCGCCACCTCCGAGTCATCCAGGTTGAACTGCGCCAGGCTCTTGCCCAAATCAAAGATGGCGTCCGACACAACGCCGAGGCCGCCGTTCTTCAGCTGCTCACGCTTCACTGCCATCTCGCCGCTCAGGGTCAGCGTCTCGCTCTCGGGGTCATAACGCACGGCGGCGCGCAGGGACATGATCTCCATACAGCAACCCTTCAGCAGGATGATCTGGTCCTCACAAGGCAGCTGGAACACATATAGAAAACATATAGAATACATATAGAAAACATATAGAAGCACATATACTGTATAAAACATATATAAACACATATACTGTATTAAATATATATAAACACACACACACATATATATATATATATATATATATATATATATATATATATATATATGAAAGTGAAAGTGTTCATATTTAGTTTCTGTGATGAACCCCCTACTACAGGTTATATCATTGTTTTGTTGATTTACAAAATTCATGTCATCTGTAATTACACGTTACCATTAATTCAGCCAACTCTACAATGACTCATCACACACACGCATGCGCGCACACACACACACGCACGCACACATACGCACACACACACGCACACAGACACAGACACAGCAGCGTGTGTGTGATGAGTCATTGTAGAGTAAGCAGTGGAGGAAGAGTGTGTGTAATTATGGATGACATGTACCATAATAAACAGAGAAACTGGGAGTAGACACACACACACACACACACACACACACACACACACACACACACACACACACACACACACACACACACACACACACACACACACAATAACCAGAGCAGCTGTGAGTAGCGACAAGTAAATTATGGTTAATCCGGTGTCTACAGTGTCCGCTCAGCCTGTACGGCCATGAGGCCTCCCCTGACGCCTGGGCTTTCACACTTCTTGCGCTCTGGGGAGTGGAGCAGAGCGGAGTGTGTCTCCTATGCATCCAATAGTTTGGAAGAATGTGGAGCGTTGTTACAAATTTTGGGAGGCGCACGGCATCGCCGTACAGACCTTGATTTAAAACTCTCAACTGAGACCAAACATCGTTTATTGTTGTTCACTGAAAGATTTCCAGCACAATCTTGGGGGCTCGCCCGGGATCGCTCGACTGAGGGGACTCTGACCAGGCGCCGGCGATGACCAACTGTCCTGAACAAACAGTCTTCAGCCTTAAACCTCATTAGAACCGAGTGACAAAGACCAAGGGCCCTGGGACAGACTTCACTCAGCACTGCGATCCCTTGAACCTGGTGAGGAACTTTCAGTTTATTCTTTGGCAACAATTTAAATTGACCAAAACACACGACATCACAAGACTAAAATGTTTTGATGTGTCTATCATGAAGTTTTACTGATAAAAATGTATTATTGGTTTTAAGAGTAAAAGAGCGAAGGCTTTGTGAGAGATAACATAGGAACAGGGTTTTTTGGAGACTGGACGAGGCTCCAAAGTATAATAGGAGACCGGACGAGGCTCCTGAGTATTTAACCAAGGTTTAGTAAAACCTGGAGTTGTACTGACGAGTTCAACTTACAGACTGTTTAAGTGCTTGCATAAAATATACCAGAAAGTATATGAGCTAGGAGATCGGACGAGACTCCAGAGATAAAGCAAGTGCAGACAGGGCTGAAGAGCGCGCAAGGTATAAATCAAGTTCCTATTGTTAGATCGCCAATACCAATCTAAACTACTAAAAGATCATTTATAGAAAAAAACCCGTAAAAAACTAAAATGTAATACTGTCCTTTATAATACTTTGGGTAATAATAATTGTTATACATTGTGTTTAATTGTCCAACACTCTTATGAACACCTCAAGTCAAAAGGGAAATTGAAATAAAACAAAATGGGCTCAAAACCTAATAAACAATCAGGCCTATACTGGCCCTAATGTCAATTTCATGAGAAAGAACTATGGTGACAAATCAATTACTCAATATCATGTCTGGGTACAACGTCTTGGTTTTCCAGCAGATGGTAGTTTTAGCCTAAAACAACTAGATCAACTAAAACTAAAAATGGAGGAAAGGGAAAGGAAGAGCAAGGGAAAGAATATAGGTGACTGGAAAGCATATGGAATGTGGCAGAAAGAGGCTATGATAAGGGATAGGAAAAGTCAGGCAGGGAAAACCTCATGTGTGCCTCAGTGTGTTCAGTTGCAGGACACCGACCTCGGCTGCGCCCCACCCAGAAGACGACAGCAACAACCAACCCTGCAGAACGTCCAACCACAGGTCAACCAGAATCTGCCGCCCGTGAAGGGACCAGTGGTGAGGTCAAAGCAACGACCCAAGGCTCCAGCCGTACCTGCATGACTCCATCTCTTACTCTACAACACCTAACCGGTGACGGCAGAGGAGGACAGAGCAGGGGAGGAAGAGGCAGAGGGAGAGGCAGAGGGGCAGGCAGGGGCCAGTTCAGAGGACGTCCAGGCCGCCCAGACTTCAGACAACAGTCATTAAACCACGGCACATATATCAAGTATGACTCAAAGGCCTACTTAAAAATGCCAACACTTACATTAATGGTAAATGATACATACATCACATTTTTAGTCGATTCAGGAGCAACAAACTCAGTGATCAAATTAAGTGCATTCCCCACTCCACCCAAACTCAGTGGCAGATATGTACACTCTGTTGGTGCATCAGGCGAGTCTGTAAAGGAACATTACACAACTCCACTGACATGTCAGGACACAGTTCAGGGTCAGTTTAAACACTAATTTCTACTATCACACTGTTGTCCCATTAATCTTATGGGAAGAGAGCTGATGTGTAGATTAGGGATCACCCTCGTTTCTACACCTGAAGGGGTAGTTGTGACCAGAACAAGCAACTACACACCAGACTGCCACACTTTTGTACAACACAGCCACGACTCACTGCTGTATGTGTATGAATGGAAGCTGGGTAGGACAGGAAATGACACGCTAGTGCAGCAAGCAAAAACATTTAACAAGAACAAGAGGACACACAGTACATGCAACCAGAAGACTTACACTGCACAGCATATGTAAGCAGAGAACTAGACACAGCATATGAGAAACAATGGTATGGGACAGGTTATGAGCATGAAAAGCTAACGTTAAGTTGTATGTATTGGAATAACCATAGAAAGGAAACAGGGTAATGTGAATTCAACATCACCATCTCTCTCTCATGCACACTATCCAAAGTATCCTGCACCGTTCCATGTACCTGGCTCTCACCCACAGGTGTCACTTGCCAAACACAAAAAGGATGACTGGGAGGATCTGGGTCCATGGGTAAAACGATGTGTTCAGGACTCATGTAAGTGGGAAAATACAGCAAATGCAAAAATCAAATGACTTGAAGGTTTTCAAACAAAGTGTTTGTTATATAGTGCATGCAAATAGAACTGTAGAACTGGTACCAGAGAGCTCAGATATGTTTCAACAGGTAAAAAGTGACGTCACAACCAAACCAGATCTAAACCCATCAGACCTGCCGGCCCTCAAGAAAGTTCCAAATTCCCTATGGGCACAGGGCAAACATGATGTGGGCCTAATAAACAATGCAGAACCAGCAGTGATTATTTCCAAATCAAACTACAAACCATGTCAGAAACAATATCCGCTTAGGAAAGACGCAATTGATGGTATTACACCTGTCTTCAACTCTTTGTTGACAGCTGGGGTAATTGTTCCCTGCAAAGCCTCACCAGTCAAAACTCCAATCTTTCCTGTAAAGAAAATTAGAGACAAGGGTCAACCTGATGAATGGAGATTTGTGCAAGACCTACAAGCAGTAAATGAAGCTGTCCAGCAAAGGGCACCAAATGTGCCAAACCCTTATACCATCCTCTCACAGGTACCTCCTAAGAGCACATGGTTCTCCGTGGTGGATTTGGCAAATGCGTTTTTCAGCATACCCGTCCATCCGGACAGCCAATTTTGATTTGCGTTTACATTTAATGAACAAACGTACACATTCACACGTTTGTGCCAAGGTTATTGTGAGTCTCCAACAATCTACAATGAATGTTTGAAAGACAGCTTGTCAACACTCACTCTATCGCCAGGAAGTGCACTCCTGCAATATGTTGATGACCTAATGATTTGTAGCCCAACACAGGAACAATGCGAGGCTGACACTGTTAAACTATTAAAACACTTAGCAGCGGAAGGTCATAAGGCTAGCATATCAAAATTACAGTTTGTCAAAGAAAAGGTTGTTTTCCTAGGGCATGTGATCACAGCAGAGGGCCCTCTCCCCTAAAAGAGTTCAAGCAATCCAAGACAACCACAAACTAAGAAACAGGTTATGTCGTTCTTAGGTATGTGCTCCTATTGCAGAGCATTCATTCCCCACTATTCTATTAAGGAGGCACCACTCAATGCTATGATCCACGGTAAAGGCCTAACAGCTAGCAGCAGAATTGTTTGGACTTCTGAAGCTGAGCAATCATTTAACGACTTGAAACTGACCTTACAGACGACTCCCACACTGGGACTACCTAATTCTGACAGACCATTCACACAGACTGTTGACGAAAGGAGAGGTTGTATGACATCTGTGCTCCTACAGGAACATGGTGGGAGACTTAGGCCAGTGGCTTATTTCTCAGCCAAACTCGACCCTGTGGCAGCTGGACCCCCTGCATGCTTAATGGCAGTGGCAGCTGCAGAAAAAGCTGTGATGGCTTCAAGGGACATTGTAGGATATTCTGATCTAACCCTTTTTGTCCCACATGCTGTGTGTCTATGATCTTGCTTGAACAGAAAACAACCCATCTCTCGGCAGCACGTTGGCTGAGATACACAACGACCTTACTAGACATGCCTAACATTTCAGTGAAAAGGTGTACTGTTCTTAACCCTGCTACTCTTCTCCCAACAGAAGACGACGGCGAACCACATAACTGTGTTGCTTCCATTTCACAGATCTGTTCCCCAAGGACGGACCTTAGGGAAACGCCCATCCCTAACGCCGATCTAGACCTGTTTGTGGACGGATCTGCATCACGTGACCCAGACACAAGCATTAATAGAGTTGGGTATGCTGTGGTAACATCACATGACACATTCAAATCTGACTCCTTACCATCAAACCTCTCAGCACAAGCTGCAGAACTAATTGCACTCACAGAAGAATGTAAATTGGCCGAAAACAAAACTGTCAACATCTATACTGACAGTAGATACGCATTTGGCGTAGTACACGATTTTTGCGCCCTGTGGAAACATAGACAGTTCTTAACCTCCACAGGGAAACCCATAGCTCATCACAAACTTGTGTCTGCTCTCCTCGATGCTGTTCTGCTTCCCTTATCAATTGCTGTGGTCAAATGTGAAGCTCACACACGGAACACTGATGAGGTTTCATTGGGTAAAGCTCATGCTGACAAACAAGCAAAGGCTGCAGCCCAAAAACCATATGATGACTCTTCTTTCTCTCTCCTAAGTGACAGCACACCTGCCACACCCTTCCTTGACTTACAGGAAATCCAGAGGAAGGCTCTACCAGACAAAAAGTCCACCTGGAGGAAGAATGGCTGTGTGGTAACAGAGGGTGTCTGGTATGGTCCTGACAACAAACCATGTCTGCCGAAGTATATGTTTCCCCATTTTGCTAAATTGACACATGGTCAAGACCACATGTCAAAAGGGGGGATGTTAGCATCCATTAACCAACACTGGTACACAAAAGGGTTCACAATATTCTCACAAAAATTCTGTGAAGCATGTATAATTTGTGCAGCTCACAATCCTGGCAGAGGGGTTTCCACCCCGCAAGCAGCACACCCACCTCCAGACAGACCATTTGACCATCTCCAAATGGACTTCATTGAACTCACCCCAAGCGAAGGTAAAAAGTATTGTTTGGTAATGTGTGACATGTTCTCAAAATGGACAGAGGCCTTCCGTAAAGCTGATGCAGCAGCAGTTGCCAAGGCTCTGGTAAGAGAGGTCATACCAAGATGGAGTATTCCAACAAAAATTTCTAGTGATAATGGCTCACATTTCGTGAATGCAACATTAAGGGAAGTGGGAACATACTTTGGTATTGATATGAGACAACACTGTGCGTATCACCCTGCCAGCGGCGGAGCAGTTGAAAGACAGAACGAAATCTTGAAAAACAAATTGGCAAAAGGTTGTGCTGAGACAGGATTAACCTGGATGAAGGCACTCCCAATTGTGCTCCTCCAAATGAGAGCACGAGTCAGACCAAAATATGGGCTAAGCCCATTTGAAATTCTATTTGGGAGACCAGTAGAAACAGGCATTGGACCACGCCAGAGACAGCTCCCATCCACAGACCAATGTGAAGATGAAATGTTAAGATACTGTGCTAACCTCTCTTCTACCCTTAGAGACATTCACAAGCAGGTAGGATACGGCCTACCCAGATCAGCTGAGGGTCCACGCCATGACCTCAAGCCAGGTGATCACGTGATGGTGAAAGACTTCAGACGAAAGAATTGGGCTACACATCGTTGGCAAGGACCATTCCAAGTGCTTCTGACCACCCACACCGCAGTAAAAGTTACAGAGAGAGCTACGTGGATCCATTGCAACCACTGCAGACGAATCAAGACGACACCAGAGGACGCCAGACCAGAATAACGACACTCTCAAACCAACAGGACAGGGAGACAATCGGTGGTGCACTGGTCCCAACAAGTGGAGTGCCAATCCACCAACCGTAGGGAACTCCTTGCAGCATCAATACGTCCAGATACCCCAGCAATATGAACAAATGCATCACCTGAGCTTTATCCAGATTTATAACAAATGCATCACCTGAGCTTTATCCAGATCTGTATTTCACTCCTGAGTGGATTCCTCCCTACCATGACAATGATGATAACTATGATGACACTGATACAGTATAAATGAACAGTATAAAATGTGATCCCTTTTGCCAACCCCAGTATAAAATGCTTGCTACAACATGGAGTTTCTTCAACTCACAAAAACAGCCAATGCTGAGATAAGTTTTTCTGTTTGTTCGACTATGAAGTGATTGCCGAAAACTGTTTTCCAAAAAGGTAATTATGGATGCAAATGAATAAATTCTGTAATATACTTTGAGATTCTTAAAGGATCTAAGGGGGGATTGTAATGGCAAAAAATGTATTTGTACTATTTTGCTTAAGTCTTATATGAAATGTGTTGTGACCCAATGTACTTTGTTATTTTCCATTATGTGACTGAGGAAGAACCAAAACCGACTGCTCCTTCTCTCATACAATAGACAGTATGTGACCTTGGAAGCCTTTACAGCATCTTTATCAGCACATAGCATCTTTATCAGCAAACCGGTGCAAAATATGTTTACCCCTAGACCTATGACGTATGAGCATTGGAGTTAAGGATGGTCCTCTCCTCAGCCACAGCATCAGTATCTGAATCCACACTGCTCTCAACTGAGACCAAACATTGTTTATTGTTGTTCACTGAAAGATTTCCAGCACAACACACACACACACACACACACACACACACACAGAGAAAGAGACAGAGACAGAGACAGAGACAGAGACACACACACACACACACACACACACACACACACACACACACACACACACACACACACACACACAAACACAGACAGACACACACAGAGAAAGAGACAGAGACACACACACCTCTGAGAACATGGGCAGTTTTTTGGCAAAGTCCACTACGCGTGTGATGGCGGGTGTAATGATCTTGGTGAACTCGCTGAAGGCCTCCAGGTCCACCTTGTCTCCGTCTGGGGTGTGGGCCACTGGGGACGAGCCGATGTCCTCCGGCTGGGGGGGGGGGGATTGAATTATTCATTGATTGGTTGATTAATAGATTGATTGCTTCACAAATCAAAGTACAGTCTGTGGATCGGTGTTAGGCAGTCTATAAGGGTCCGTTGGAAATTAGCTCTGCAAACTGACCTGTCCTGTAGGGAAAACAGTGATGGCTGGTGGAGGTAGAAATTGGAGGACGGGCTCATTGTATTGCATGGAATGCACACGTGCTTGATACTATTCCTCATTCTGTTCCATACATTACAATGAGCCCGTTCTCCGATTTCTACCTCCACCAGCCTCCCCTGACGGACAAATGAGGGATGTCTCTGCAGACTGACCAATCGTAGTCACTGTGCTCCTAAACCAGGAATGACCTACAGGATGCGTTAGAACTGGACACTCTGGTACCTGTAGGTCACTTCAGATTTTTTAGTGAAGGATCTGCTCAGGGAGGGTTGTACGTGTGGTTAGTAGCATATTCATGTCAACTGTTGTATTGTACTGTTTGTAACTGGTTATTGTATTGCATATTTGTTTTATTTTATTTATTTGTACTTTGATCTATGTCTATAAATCAGGGCCCTGCTGTTAGGGAGACTCTGGTCTCAGTCAGGTTTCTGTGAATAAATAAAGCTTCGATAAATTAAAAAGGGAAAAAAAAGAATTCTGTATGGAAAACCGCTGAGCAGTTGTCTATGAGTGAGAGGAGAAACATTGCCTAGGCTGACTCTCAAAATGTCCAGAGCCATTTCTCTGAACCACATGACATGAGTTAACAATTTATGGCCCTTGAGGCGTGAAATATTGATAATGTTATGATTATGCAACATCCAACATGTATTTCTGTTCGTTTGATTGTGATCAGAGCCTTAGTGCCTACTGTACAGGCCTGGTTTCCGGGACACAGATTCAACCTAGTGCTAATGGGCTATTACTGTAAATTATTACTGCTACATTTACTTCTATGACATTCTATTACTATTGTTATTATTCATTCAGCTGCTACTTAGACTACACCTTTATGCACTAATACTGTCACTGTTTTATTATTACTATATTATACTGGATTGTTGATTGTTGATTGTTGTTGATTGTTGTTGATCAAGGAGCAAGATCCCAAAACATTTCACTATTTACGTGACAAATTTGATTTGATTTGATTTGATTTGATTAGATTTGATTTGATAATGACTAAACAGCATCTAGAAGAATATTTTCCATTGGAAGTGTGATTTAGTCCAGGACTAGATTTAAAGGGAGACTCTGGGATATGTCACGCCCGGGAAAACAAAGCAGCTGTTATTCTCGATATTGTAGTAAACAAGAGCGAACAAGAGCGTCCACTCGTTTCATCGCCCTTCACTTTCACTTTCTTCCTTTCTTTGTCCCTCGGTTTCTTCTTTTTTGGTTTGGTTCCATTTCTCAATAAACAGCCCAAAGTAAACAGCTCCCTGGATGAGAACCAAAGATGTTTGAATTCTACCAGAGACGCTAAAAATATATATGCCATTTAGTTGACGCTTTTATCCAAAGCGACTTACATTGCAGTGAGTGCATACATTTTTCAGTATATATGGTCCCAGCAGGAATCAAACCCACAACCTAAGTGTTGTTAGCGCCATGCTCTACCAACTGAGCCACAGAGGACCACAAAAACACTCCAAACTCCAAACACTCAAAACGTTTAATCGGGGCTCTGTCGCAACACTCTCCGTTCTCTAGTCTGTTACATCTTCGTTTTTGAAAGTCTCTGGCAGTGTTTTGCTACGACGTCATATCCCAGAGTCTACCTGAATCTGTGCTCCAATATCAACAATACTATAGCATACCACTCCACAGAGAATACTTGGCCAAAATGTTGCTTCATTCTATCTAGTTTGCTAGTGTGGACTTGGGACACACAGGGATCTATTTTCAGCCGGTGCAAAACGGGCAAAAGTCCAAACGCACACGAAACTTGTTTGGGCGGTAAGACATGAGCCACAGAGAGCCTCAGTTGGTAGAGCATGGCACTAACAACGCTTATGTTGTGGTTTTGATTCCTGCTGGGACCACCATTATCTTCTTATAATAGTAATAATAATGAATTTATTTTGTAGAGCGCTTTTCACAGTACTCAAAGACAGTGGCGGTCCTCTGTGGCTCAGTTGGTAGAGCATGGCGCTAACAACGGTTGTGGGTTTGATTCCTGCTGGGACCATATATACTGAAATGTATGCACTCACTGCAATGTAAGTCGCTTTAGATAAAAACGTCAGCTAAATGGCATATATAAATTACCACAGCATGGAGTAGCATTAAGTGCCTTCAATATTTCGGACACACCACCCAGTGACAAGACACAGTGTTAAAATGTAGCTCACACTCTCTCTGGTTGTAATGTGATGTTGTGATGCCATTCCAACTTCGAGTTCTGATGGATCACAGCCCAATCAAAAGGAGGGCAGAGGGAGTGTCATGACAGCAAAGGGATTAGGAGGCCTGTGATTGGAGGGCCTGTGTGAACAGGAGCCAATGCTGCTGCTGTGTCATCTCCTGCCAAACATGGGCCCACAAATGTGTGTGTGCATGTGAGAGAGAGAGACATCACCATGTGTACTTCACTGTATGGCTGTCCCTTCTGCACGTGCTCAGGTCCATGTGCTAGCTGAACTTTATCTCTAGTTTTCCCAAAACTCCAACCCAACACAGCCCCTCTATGCTGCTGCCTGCCCCGTCGCCTGGCAACAGCTGATTGACCTCCACATCTAGGCAACCATCGCCATGGAGGCACGTGTGTCTGCAGGAACTCTCAGAGAGTGTGAGGTTGAACCGGTTGTTGCTAAGGCAACATGGCAGGTTCGTTAAAGGCAGTTTTTAGAGTTCCTGACTGGCATTCCTATTTCTGACTGGCTGTACATTAGTGGGGAATTTTGAAATTTGAGATTACTAGAGTTTATGTTTTATTGATAAATCTCTAGCTCACCAGCTGTGTGATAGCCTATGGGTGGCTAGTGAGTTTGTAATGATTTATAGAATTGAGCATGTTATTATTATAGGCTATTTGTTAGCTTATTATTTTGTTTAGTTTTGTGTCAAATTATAGCTTTTTATACGCCACGCTTGCTAGGCTTTAGCTCAGTGAGCTAACAAAGTCTGGTGGCCGGTTAACCGGTTACCAAGGTTAGCAACATTAGCCTAGCCTAGCCTAGCCTCTCACCAGGACCAGGGTTAGCAACATTAGCCTAGCGTGGCCCCTTACCAGGAACTTGCGTTTCTGTTTCCAGCTCTCGCCCTGTGCGTTGGTGTGGCGGTGGGCCTCCGTCACCATGTGGATAAGCTCCCACTCTGAGCTGTCGGGCTCTGGACGGGTCTGCAACGTCTTCACGATCTCCTCCTTCTTCCTCTTCTCCCGGTTCTCCTCAATCAGACGTCGCTTGGCCACACGCTTAGAGTCATCCAGCACCACTAAACACCCAGAGATATTGACAGGTGTGTTGGGAAAACATTTCCAGAACATATATATTGTGTGTGTGTGTGTATATGATTGTGTGTGTGTGAGTGCGTATGTATTTGTGTGTGTGTGTGTTTCCATGTGTATATGCGTGTGTGTATGTGTGCGAGTATGTATGTGTGTGCGTGTATGTGTGTGTGCGCGCGCGTATGTATGTGTGTGTGTGTGTGTGCATGTATCTGTGTGTGTGTGTGCATGTATGTGTGCATGTGTGTGTGTGTGTGTGTGTGTGTGTGCGTGTGTGTGTGTATCACTCACAGTCCATGGCCATGCCCACAGAGATACACTTCCTGAAGCGGCATAGCTGGCACTGGTTGCGGGTGATCTTGTCGATGATGCAGCAGCCTTCATACTTGCAGGAGTAGGCGGGGTGGAGGTTCTTCTGGATGGTCCGCCGGAAGAAACCCTGCAGGGAGAGAGAGAGAGAAAGAGAGAGAGACACGGACAGGGAAAGAGAGAGAGAGGGAGAGAGAGAGAGAGAGAGAGAGTGTGTCAGACCTTTGACTTTACATATCATTTTCCTTATTCTTTTGAATGTGACGTGTATTGTCGTTTTCATCCTGTGGAACAATCGTATGTGTATTCTGACAATTGTCCAATAAAATGTAATCATTCATTCCAGTTTTAAGTGGCCAGTAGTTGCCTCACCTTGCAGCCCTCACAGGTAATGCAGCGGTAGTGGTAGCCTGTGGCCTTGTCTCCACACACCACACAGGGCTCATCCTTCTCCAGGTAACTAGGGATGTAACCTGGAACAGCCAGGCTCAGTGCTGGTGGGGGGGGGGGCATGGGGGGGGGGGCACAGTGTTAGTACAAGAGCGATATAAAAACTATGCAGATGGTCCCAATTGAGCCTGTCTGGTAGATATATACGAGTACCCAAGTACTGAATGTGTGTGTGTGGTTGTGTTATATACTGCACGCGCACACACACACACACACACACACACACACAACCTAGTACTGTACCAGGGGGTGAATTCCTAAATCATAAAGTGTGTGTGTACTGTGTCTGTCACCACCTCAGTATTCAGAGAAGGAACCACATAGGCTGAGAGGCCAGGCCGGGTCTACACAGCTGAAACACATTCACCCCCTGTCACCTCAAAGTAACGTCTCCTCTGTTCAAATGATCAACCGAAAATAAATGGTCTCTCTCTCTCTGTGGAAGGCCGCAGTCATTCAACCTATAAAATGTGTCTTGTAACTAAAACAACATTGGAAAGCCGTCTGTTTTCAAAACCAATTTTGATGGTAGTCTGCGACTACCATATGGTTTATTGGGAAATACTGAGAAATACGCTGAAGTGAATTCACACACCACCTAGAAGAGCTGTCTTGTTTTCAACACTTTGTGAATGTCAGTAATTCCCTTCCAAAACACCTGAACAGAGCTGTGTAGAATGTCATGGGGCATGGGGCTGAGGAGCTAGAGAGTATATGCACTGTAGTACAACCACTTAAAAAGAATGGAGAAAAATGTGGGAATTTCTGTCTACTGGATGTGGACCTGCCCAAATGTATCTAACTTCACATTGGAAGTACATATAAGCAGGCTAATATGCTAGCATAGCTAAAAACTAATATGGCTAATATGTTAGGATAGCTAAAAACTAATATGGCTAATATGTTAGGATAGCTAAAAACTAATATGGCTAATATGTTAGGATAGCTAAAAACTAATATGGCTAATATGTTAGGATAGCTAAAAACTAATATGGCTAATATGTTAGGATAGCTTTTTAAGATAATATGCTAGCATAGCTAAAAACTAATATGGCTAATATGTTAGGATAGCTTTTTAAGATAATATGCTAGCATAGCTAAAAACTAATATGGCTAATATGTTAGGATAGCTTTTTAAGATAATATGCTAGCATAGCTAAAAACTAATATGGCTAATATGTTAGGATAGCTTTTTAAGATAATATGCTAGCATAGCTAAAAGCTACAAGTGTGTGTGTTCAATGAGCATAGGCATTTCCTTGTAGGTGGAATGGGCCAATGTCCTTACAGGGGGTGGGGTCAGTACATGGGTCAGGTTAGATCCTTACCAGACATACTCTTCACCGAACAACTACTGTTCTTCCTCTTCCTCTTCGGCCCATCTGGCCACCTGGAGAGAGAGAGAGAGAGAGAGAGAGAGAGAGCGAGAGAGAGAGAGCACAATGAATAACTAATACAAGAGCTATTAAGCTCTCAAAAGCGAACAATACATACTGTAGGATTACCGTCTGTAAATCTATCTAAAACTAATCTGAGTTGACAACCAACGTAACATCAATGTTATTGTTTAATTTCTCAGAATAGCAAAGTAGTCTGAGACATAGCGAGACATTCTTTCTCTGCCCCTTGTGTGTGTGTGTGTGGTTGTGTATGTGTGTGTGTGTCTGTCATTCTTGATACACAGTCTCTCCATCATCAACAGTGCGTCTTCCATTTTCATGTCAATCAAAAAGCCTCCAAGGCTCTGTGTGGATTTGACAGGGCAAGGCACACACACACACACACACACACACACACACACACACACACACTGATGACTTGAAACATTTAGGAGTATGGGAGACTCATGACATCATAACACATATGCACACACATAATCATCCATTGCAGACTCATCCTCCACTGTAATTATCTGTACCGTTAACCTGTCATTGCCATTGTATATTGCCATTCCATTGTGTACATTGCTTCACCGCTGTTTATACTGCTTATACTGTTTATACTGTTCATATTTTTTAGTACTTCTATTTTATTTTATTTTATTCTATTTTAAAACTTATTGTTGCACTACTCTGTGGCACTGTCACTTTTGCATTTCACTGTATACTTGTATGCATGTGACAAATAAAGAATCTTGAATCTTGAATCTTGAATCTCTTGACTCACGGTAGGCTCGGACCACACAGAGATGGCAAAGATGGTTTCAAAAATGGTCTAAGACAAAGTACTTTAACCTAAAATGTTTATTTAATATAGTTATAGTGAAACGACAGAGTTAGCAAGCTAGATAGTTGATTATCTATACCTGGGTATTATAATAATTGGTATGAGAATCTAACTAAAAAACATGAACTTAAAGAAATGAAAACGAAAACTATTTCCCTCTCTCTCTCTTCTTACTAAATAAATGTGTAAAAAGTTATATTTGTCTCACAATAAATCTCCAATTATGTGTGTGTGTGTGAGCTGTTTGGGTGCATTTTGTGCACACACACACACACACACACACAGTTTTCAAGAATAGAACAAAATAATATTGTGTCTGCCACAACCAATGTTCATCAAAGTTCATTGTGCAAAACAGTATTTGTTCTGGAGGAAGAATTTTGCAGTTTACTGAATATGAAGACACAGTCTCTGACCCACACACACTGGCTTAAGCGTTCGCTCTCTCTCTCTCTCTCTCTCTCTCACACACACACACACACGCACACCGAACACACACACACACACACACACACACACACACACACAGACACAGAACACACACACACACAGACACAGACACATACACACACTCACACCCACCGAACACACACACACACACACACACACCCACCCACACACACCGAACACACACATACACACACACACACACACACACACACACAGACACACACACACACACACACACACACACACACACACCCCACTCTCTCTCCCAGCTGCACCCGTGTGGAGATGTGGATTAGCGTCTCCCTCTGTGTTGTTAAGACATCTGATGCAGCCAGGTTGTTCTCACTGCTTAGACTGCAGAGAAGGCATGGCAGCATACCAACCTACTGTAGCTAAACCGCTGTAATCCACTACACACTGTACACCTCAAGTACACACACACACACACACACACACACACACACACACACACACACACAGTGCTCTGACCTGTTGATGCAGTGCGGTTGCAGGATGTGCATGGCTGCAGTCTCTACAGGATAGTTCCTCGAGAGTGATAGTCCGGTTTTTGTGTTCTAGAGTGTTCCGTTAGAATGTTCAGTTTGTGTTCTAGAGTGTTCCGATAAAATGTTCCGTTTAAAGTGTTCCGTTAAAGTGTTCCGTTAAAGTGTTCTGTTAGAGTGTGCAGTGTTCTGTTAAAGTGTTCCGTTAAAGTGTTCTGTTTAAGTGTTCCGTTAGAGTGTTCTGTTGGCTATCGGAGGTGGCAGGGATGCTGTGATACTGGCAGGGTGCAAGGAGCTTCTGCTTTCCCTCTCTCACTCTCTCTGCCCCCCCTCCCTCTCTCCACCCACCCCTCCCTCTCTCTCTGTGGTGTGATCTTAATCGCCCCCCGCCCCCCCCAGTGAGACAGTCCAAATTACTGAGGCAGGATGCCAAATCTGACTCCTCTTTTTAGGATATGCACTGTACCTTACACAACCCCGCTCTCTCTGTCCACCCCCCTCCCCCCTCTCAATTCAATTCAATTCAATAAGCTTTATTAGCATGGTAAGACATCTCACATTGCCAAAGCGCACATATAGGAATTTATAATTCAACGTCAGAAAGGGAAATGATGATATAGAATGCTATCTCTCTCTCTCTATCTCTCCTCTAACCCTCAGGCAACAACATATTCTCTCTCATAAATCCAAACTCAGTCAGGCTTTGATACAGACACCATTACGTAACGCAGAGCCACGAGAAGTAACCAACAGCATAGGCAGTGTTCCGTCAGTAACCAATGGAAATAGTAATATGATTGTTTTATTATGCTTTGACGTGTTTGAGTTTTATTATGCCGCACGCTCGTTTTAAGTTTGACTTTCAGGGCTATTTTCAGACCGAACACAACAAGCCATTCAGGCGGAGCTCTGTCCGCTAATCCTCAGAGATAGCCAAGACACGCTAACAGATGGCTACGCTAACATACGGCTACGCTAACATACGGCTACATGTGCTGTTCCATCGGTGTGTCGGGACAGCGGCTAGGAGGAACATGGGCATGTCTAATGAGGATGTAGAACAGGTGCATGGAATGAACACTCCTCATTACATTCCATGCAATTAGCCCGTCCTCCAATTTCTACCTCCACCAGCCTCCACTGATGTGTGTGTGTGTGTGTGTGTGTGTGTGAGTGTATGTGTGTATATATATATATAGCTCTGGAAAAAATTAAGAGACCACTGCAAAATTATCAGTTTCTCTGGTGTTAGTATTTATAGGTATGTGTTTGAGTAAAATGAACATTTTTGTTTTATTCTATAAACGACTGACAACATTTCTCCCAAATTCCAAATAAAAATATTGTCATTTAGAGCATTTATTTGCAACTGGTCAAAATAACAAAAAAGATGCAGTGTTTTCAGATCTCGAATAATGCAAAGAAAACAAGTTCATATTCATTTCAAACAAGTTCACATTCAACACAATACTAATATTTTAACTTAGGAAGAGTTCAGAAATCAATATTTGGTGGAATAACCCTGGCATGTTATCCACCAGTCTTTCACACTGCTGTTGGGTGACTTTATGCCACTCCTGGTGCAAATATTCAAGCAGCTCGGCTTTGTTTGATGGCTTGTGACCATCCATCTTCCTCTTGATCACATTCCAGAGGTTTTCAATGGGGTTCAGGTCCGGAGATTGGGCTGGCCATGACAGGGTCTTGATCTGGTGGTCCTCCATCCACACCTTGATTGACCTGGCTGTGTGGCATGGAGCATTGTCCTGCTGGAAAAACCAATCCTCAGAGTTGGGGAACATTGTCAGAGCAGAAGGAAGCAAGTTTTCTTCCAGGACAACTTTGTACGTGGCTTGATTCACGCGTCCTTCACAAAGACATATCTGCCCGATTCCAGCCTTGCTGAAGCACCCCCAAATCATCACCAATCCTCCACCAAATTTCACAGTAGGTGCAAGACACTGTGGCTTGTAGGCCTTCTAGGCTCCGTCTAACCATTAGATGACCAGGTGTTGGGCAAAGCTGAAAATTGGACTCATCAGAGAAGATGACCTTACTCCAGTCCTCTACAGGTCCAATCCTTATGGTCTTTTGCAAACCTCAGTCTGGCTCTTCTTTGCTCCTCGTTGATGAAGGGCTTTTTTCTAGGTTTGCACGACTTCAGCCCTGCCCCTAGGAGCCTGTTTCAAACCGTCCTCGCCGTGCACTTCACCCCAGCTGCCATTTGCCATTCTTTTTGTAGGTGACTTGATGTCATCCTATGGTTGTTGAGTGACATTCGAATGAGTTGGTGGTCATCCCGGTGAGTGGAGA
>NC_139663.1:14497965-14517965 GCF_951799395.1 Argentina silus
ATCTTTGTCTGATATTGGTCTGTCTGAGATTTTACGTTTGCCTGCCAGTCTCCATGTGGTGTCATAAAGTTCCTTCATGTTGTGTTGAGCTGCTGCTTCTTCTGCTCGAGTTGCTAGGTTGTTGATGAATTGCTTTTTGTCTTTCTTGATGCTCTTTTTTACCAGTTGGTCAAATCTTGTTGTCCTGGTGTAGTCTTGTTGTGCTTTTGCTTTTACGGCTCTTGTGCGGCTGTTATTAAGACTGTCCTTGGCCTGTTTGCGGGTCTGTATTTACTGTAGAGTTTCTCCTGAGATCCAGCCCTTGTGCTGTCTGGTCTTCCTCCCCCATGTGTCCTCTATCCAGACAGGAGCATCATGTTTATATCTGTGCCAGGGTAGATATTAAGCAGGATCATTCTGGAAAGACTCTCGAAAGAACTGGACAAAGAGCTTAAGAGAGACCAACAAGCAGGTTTCCGACATGACAGATCATGCACTGACCACATTGCCACCCTTCGCATCATTGTAGAACAGACACTGGAATGTGAGAACAGACACATTCATCGACTTCCAAAAAGCATTTGACACAAATATTGTACTGTCTGGTCTTCCTCCCACGTGTCCTCGCATG
This sequence comes from Argentina silus, assembly GCF_951799395.1. NCBI lineage: Eukaryota > Metazoa > Chordata > Actinopteri > Argentiniformes > Argentinidae > Argentina > Argentina silus. The sequence continues at coordinate 14,498,576 of NC_139663.1, forward strand.
CCTCTATCCATGCATCATTTTCTGACATCTCTGGTCCAGGGTTTGTTCTTGTTCTTCCAGATTGCCCAGGGGGTGGAACCGGTTTGAAAGGCTGATTTGGAATTGCTCTCTGATGTTCTGATCTTGGAGGAGGCTGACATTGTATCTTGTGCTGATTTTTCTTGCTGTGTCTGTGAATTTCTTGAGTTTTAAGTGAAGTGTTCCTATTAGGAGGTGGTGGTCTGTTGCAGCATCAGTCAATCTGATTTTCAGTTTTGTGGTCTGGGGAAACCCATGTGGCTTTGTGCACTGTTTTATGCGGGAAGACACTACCTCCTATAACAAGGTTATGGAATGTGCCGAGATCTGTGAATTGTTCTCCATTGTTGTTCATTTCTTCTAGACCGTGTTTGCCCATTACATCTTTTCCTGTGTTATCTTGGTCTATCTTAGCATTAAAATCTCCTGTCAGTATGATGATGTCATTCTTTTTTTCTGTGTTTGTTGATGAAGTTGTCTTTTGTTTGCTGTTCTGCCTCATTTGTTGGTGCATAGCACTGGATGATCGTGACTTTCTTTGTTTTTGTGAAAAACCTTGCTGTGATTGTGTGAGCGTTCACTGCCTCCCACTCCATGAGAGACCTGGCTGCTTCTCTTGAGAGCATGATTCCTACTCCTTCTGTGTGTGGGGCGTTGTCTTGATCGTGACCTGAGTATATTATTGTTTCTCTACTTGAAAGTTGTGTTTTCCCTGCTTGGGTCCATCTTGTTTCGCTGAGCCCTCTTAGCGAAAGATTGTACTGTTACATTTCAGCTGCTATCTGTGAAGCTTTACCAGCTTGGTACATTGTTTGTATGTTCCAGGCGCCAGTCTTTGTGGTGTGTTTGGTTGTAAGAAGGGGGGTCAGCTGAGCAACGTCCTTTTGGCTTTCACTGTGCAGCGTCATGCTTGTCTGGGATGACACACCTTCCACTTCCAAACCTTGCTGTATGTTTTCCATTAATGTTTCTGTAATCATTTTTGTTCCACAAAGCGAATGATTGGTCCACCTAGCTTTACCAGAGCCCCGTTAGCCAGCATGTTTCCGGGTGGATCCATACAGGCCTTCATGGTTACCGTCGTGGCCCGGGTGGCTAAACCACCCACCATACTTCGCCCTGCCTGGCAATCCCGTACTTTACCTGTTTCCACCTCTCACGACTTGGAAGAGGGGTTGGGTTTTGAGAAACAAACAAAGCAAGACCAGCTGAAAAGATGGGCCGAACACTTCAGGGACCTATTGAATAGACCCATACTGACAGAACCAGCCAACATCCCTCCATCTGAACCCCCTACAGGTCAATATCAATAAGCCCAATAAACAAGAAATAAAAAAAACTATTCAAAAGCTGAAAAACAACAACCATATTACTTCACCAACTCTTTGGATAAATCTGGGATGAAGAAAAGGTGCCAAGCGACTGGACAGAAGGGTATCTGGTGAAACTCCCCAAAAAAGGGGCATCTTGCTTATATCTGTGCCAGGGAAGGTTTTAAGCATGATCATTCTGGAAAGACTCTCGAAAGAACTGGACAAAGAGCTCAGAAACCAACAAGCAGGTTTCCGACAGGACAGATCATGCACTGACCACATTGCCACCCTTCGCATCATCGAAAATGCGAAAAAGCATTTGACAGTCTGGAGCGAGACATCCTATGGAATCTCATGGCACTCTACGGTATTCCAAAGAAGTTCATAACCATCATACAGCAGCTATATCTACAATCATCCTGCAGAGTCATACACAACGGATATCTCACTGACAGCTTTACAGTAGAGACAGGAGTCTGACAGGGCTGTTTTCTTTTCTCTTCCTCTTGGCAGTTGACTGGATCATGAAGACACTGCGGTCTCACCACTGCGGTCTCACCAAACTCGCCACAATTGCATCCTCTACAGGACTCAATAAATCACATCAGTAAACCAAGGTGATGAACATCAACCATAAAACAGACATACAAACAAGAGTAGGGAAAGCAAGATCATCCTTCTTAATACTAAGACAAATATGGAATTCAAAATCTCCACAAAAAATAAACTCAGCATCTTCAACTTAAACGTCAAATCAGTTTTATTTTACGGGACAGAAACTTGGAGAACCACAATAGCAACAAACAATAAACTTCAAACCTTCATAAATAGATGCTTACGACACATCCTGAGAATCTACTGGCCCAACACAATAACCAACAAAGAGCTCTGGCGAATCACAAAAGAAGAACCAATTGAAATACAAATCAAACGCAGGAAATGGGGCTAGATTGGGCATACCCTACGGAAACCACCCTCCAACATGACCAGACAGGCCTTAACGTCCAGGAACAGCTGGAGAAGGTCTGTGGAGGCAGAACTCAAGGAAACAAGAACATCCTGGAAGGAAGCAGAGAAGACCGCCCAACACCGAACCAGCTGGAGAAAGTTCATGAATGATCGATGCTCCCTAAAGAACAAAATGGTTTAATGAATGAAATGAAAAGTTAACACACTAGCCAGCCAGTAGTCTCGCGGGGCCAGACGTGTTGCCTCCCACCAAGTGCACATGCTCCCGGCATACCGTCGGGAGGCTTATTATCTTCAGTGTTTTAAAGACGGATGCGGTGGGACATGCACGCGCAGGAAATGCACCTGTCGTTATTTGTCTTACGAATTTGGTTGTGTCTTATCATCAACATCCGTCCTTGACACAAAAAACATTCTCGCCGATGTTAGCTGTCTGCAATAGCTATAGACATTTATTTATTTTGATTTGTAGAGCGTGCAATTTACACCTTTCTGTGCCCCACCTACGCAAACTCTTACAGGAGTCTGTCTGTAGGAGACCCTCCCTGGAAGATCTTTTTCTCCCTTCTCAAAGTTTTGAAAAGCTGGATCCACTATTTTCTAGACTTGCCAGCAAGAGTTGCAGCAACTGCGTGTGGGCGTTTTGGCTGCAGAAACATGTTCCTCCAAATATCACTGTCTACTCTGGTTCAAATGAGCATCACACGTGTTGGAACATAATATTTTGTAGTGTATTGTTTTGTGAAATCCCCCTCAAATATGAGTTTGCCCACTATACAGAAAATAATAATAAAAACATTGAAAGAGGAACATAATATTGTTGTTGCTAAAACACTGAGATTACCCTCTCTTCAACAGTTTGTAAAATGTATTGCAGAGTGAATATGACTGACTGTAAGGCAAGCCAAACAATGCTAATAAGTCGTTACGAAAATGTATTCTGACCCGGTGTCCAGTCACATTTAAGAAAGAGCTGGGGAGGAATATCACGCGTTCCGAATTATTTCCGCCGCAGTAGCCTACAGTAAGGACAGCGCTACACCCTGAGGGAACCTCGGCCACGGTGGTCGATGGATTTTCGTTGGATTGTTTTTGAGGACATTGTGGCCAATCAGTTTTTATCGAGGGCACTGCCCTGTGTGTGTGTGTGTGTGTGTGTGTGTGTGCATGTGGGGGGGTGTTTGTGTTTGTCTGTGAGTGTGTGTGTGTGTGTGTGCGTGTGTGTGTGTGTGAATGTGAGCGTTGGAGACGACTGTTTCCATGTCACATTGATGTTAGATAAGGTGAATTATTTCCACACAATGTGAGCCATTTTGAGACGGACTGAAGCAAATGTGATCCACAGTTCTCATGACAAGATTAGACTACATCAGATAAATCAAACTGTCTAACTTCATTTGAATGGTTGGTCACAGCGCACGTCAGCACCTTCTCAGTTCACAAACACACGCACATAGAGAGATAGAGAGACAAACACAAACAAAGACAGAGACAGAGACAGACACACACGCACACACACGCGCGCTTACTTATGGTAGTCCATTGTAGTTATACACACACACACGCACACGCACATAGAGACAGAGAGACAAACACAAACAAAGACAGAGACACACACACACACACACACACACACACACACACACACTCACCTTTTCTCATCTCCCTCGGATGAGTTGGGGTCCTGCTCGTTGGACATGTGATCCATTCACCTCAATTCCATCCAGTAGCCAATCAGAGGAGACTGAGGCGGGCCCCAACCTCGCTAGCCGGCTCAGCATTCGCTGGTGGCTCCGTCAATCGACGGCCATCGGTGGATGTGGTTGGTGAAGGCTTCTCTGGTGCTGGCTACGTGGAACATCAGTGGAGAGGAGAACCGAGGGGAACGTGTGGAACCAGGCGGCAAGGTAGAACCCTCTGGAACTTCCGCTCTGTGACAGACATGAGAGAAGAACAGAGACCTTCGTCTTAGTGGTTTGTGAGGTGGGTTTCATGGCTAGCACCTGGGTCATTGGAGTGTATTGTTGAATGTCTACTGCGTCGGCCTGTCTGTCTGCTGTATGTTGTCCATATATGGTGTGTCAGTCATCTGCAGCTGAAAGGGAATTTCTGCTCGGGAATAAAGCTTTACTCCACTGAACTCTACTCTTTTCTACTGTACTCTCTAGTCTAAGCGCAGGGTAAATAAGGTCATAGAGGGTCATGCTGTATTATGATAGTCCCCTCTAGATGATCTACAGCTGCTCAAACTATCAACAAACTATCAACAAACTATCAGCAAACTATCAACTGCAACTGTGATGACATGCAACAGCTGCTTCAGGTTTAAGGTTAAGTTTCGGGTAAGAGTAGGGGTTAGGGTGAAGGCTAGGGTTATGGTTAGGGTTGAAATGTTGTTAACAGTTAGTTGAACATCTACTGATCATCTACAAACCATCTTTTTGGGACTAAAGCATTATTATATTCATAGTAGTGGGGTAGTAGGGACTGTGCAAATAAAGTGTTACCTAATACAACAGTAGTTTGTTAGTTAACAGTGTGGAGGAGGACAGGCCAGAAGAGAGAGGGGTTGAATCGGACATACAGTAGCAGTGTGTGTGCGTGTGTACGTGCGTGCGTGCGTGCATGCGTATGTGTGTGTGTGTGTGTGTGTGTAGTGATTCCACAGTGCGGGGTAGCCGACAGGCCAGAAGAGGGTGCCCAACCACCGCAACGCGACAGGAGAACGTTCACCTCTGTTGTCAGTTTAACACGGCGTCGTTTAGGACAGTTCAAACAAGCCGTTTAGGACAAACAGGTCTCCCTTTCCAGGTCCAGTGAATGAACCAAACACCAATGTTGACATTTGAGTTAGAAATAATCAATTGCAATTTCAATGTCACAACATTGTGTGTGTATATATATGTGTGTGTGTGTGTGTGTGTGTGTGTGTGTGTGTGTGTGTCTGTGTGTGTGTGTGTGTGTGTGTGGTGTGTGTCCATAAAGACAGTCGATAGCAGGTCCAGTACAACACAGAGGCCCTACAGTACTGTAATAATACAAATGTTACAAATTCATTGTTTTCTGACATAGTCATGACATAGCAATGTCCATAACGTCAACACTCAAACACAACGGCCAACGCACATAAAGACGTTGTCTCTACAGTTCGACGTCATACAACGCTATGATCACGGCCATCATTCAGACACACATTTCCCACAGTGCACTGCTTGCTGACGTGAGCAGTAGCATAGCATGGATCACATTCTGTTACTCCATTTCGTGTCAGCGTGTCAGTTGGCTACAATACGTCACCGTTTCTACCTCCGACACGTTGGAATTGTTCCAAAAGCGCAAGAACGCGATGCACTCGCGAAACGCGTGCGTTGCACCGTGGCCGGTGCGTGGAGGACTGATGGCGGTTGGCCCTGAATGGCGTCACGCCATCTATACGCACGCCGGGCCTTCATCGTGAACACGGTTCTATAGCGGCTCTACGGGCCTTCATCATTAACACGGTTCTATAGCGGCTCTACGGGCCTTCATCGTTAACACGGTTCTGTAACGGCTCTATGGGCCTTCATCATTAACACGGTTCCATAGCGGCTCTACGGGCCTTCATCATTAACACGGTTCTATAGCGGCTCTACGGGCCTTCATCGTTAACACGGTTCTGTAACGGCTCTACGGGCCTTCACAGTGCTTCACTCTGACCCTGTGTGAGGGAGCGAGGATAATTCCTGGTGGCTAATTGTGTTCATTAGACGGTTAATCCTCAGCCAACTCTCTGCTGATCACACTGCTCTCCCTGCAGTGTGCCCTCGTTCACCCTCCTCCTCCTCGTGGATTTAAGGGAAGGAATGGAGACTGGTGTCTAGCCCCTGCCTGCGCCGATCCTACGCTTTGGAGTGAACAAGTGCACAGGTATACAAGTGCACAAGTGAACAAGGGAACAAGTGCACAAGTATACAAGTGAACAAGTGCACAAGGGAACAAGTGAACAAGTGCACAAGGGAACAAGTGAACAAGTGCACACTTCAGGTAGAAGGGAACATCTGACAAATTGTTTACTAAGGATTCCCTCAGTCAGACCATTGCTCCCTCTGTGCGTGCATGCAGGCGTGCATGCATTAATGCGTACGTGTGTGCGTGCGCCTATGGTTGTGTCTAACCTGGTTACCATGACAGCAATGTGATCAGCAGTCAGTCAGTCAGTCAGTCATGTAGTCAGTCATGTGCCATGTAAGGTCACAGGAAGGAACGGAGCTTGTTGTGCCAAACAAGAGCAGTTCAATCGATATGGATCGCTAGCCAATCACTGCTCTCGCTGGAAGGCCAAGTTCCATGCATTACAATGAGCCCGTCCTCCAATTTCTACCTCCACCAGCCTACCCGCCATAGATACTGTACAATAGTATCTTCTATAGAAGACTGATTGGGCCAATAAATGCAATAAACTAGACAGACATATTGGTATGTATGTAGGGATATTGTACATATATTGATAAGATATATTGCCAGTATGCATATATGGTTATGATATGCTATCTTTGTATTGTACTTGGCATAGCAACAGGGAGAACAGAACATGTTGTACTTTTCTACAGAGAGAGAGAGAGAGAGAGAGAGAGAGAGAACATGTGTGTGTTTGTGCATGTTCTATCTTTATCAGCTACCACGCCACTTCTCGCTCTCTGACAGTAGGTGGCGTGTGTGTGTGTTTGTGAGTAGGTGGGATTTCAGGTCAGACCAACACACGCGCTACAGAACACGAAGCACCACTGGGTAGACACACACACACACACACACACACACACACACACACACACACACACACACACACACACACACACACACACACATAGGCACACACACACACACACATAGGCACACACACACACGCAGGCACGCACACACACGCGCACGCAGGCACACACTTGCGCACGGACGCGCGCGCACACACACACACACTGCCTCCATATCCCTGAGCTCTGTGTTGTTTACATTTGGTGGAGCACTGAGATAAGGCCTAATGATCAATGTACAGAAGTACATACTGTATGTTTCTGTCTGCACAACAGCATGGCCGCCTCACCACGACAGGCAATTACACATACATTAGTTACCAGTGTTACAACACACACACACACACACACACACACACACACACACACACACAGACACACAGATACACACACACACACACCCCTCCTCTCCACCTTGTCCCTGAGGAGAGAAGGGATGGATGTTCTCCAAGTTTTAGCTGATTACATAAAGGGAACAACACAATCACTATAGAAGCCCCTGCAAAGCTGTCTCAGCATAGAATAGAATAGAGTAGAATACAATAGAGTAGAATGGAATGGAACAGTGTATTCTACACCATTAAGGGGAGCTGGTCGTTGAAGGGGCTTACAGGCCAGGTGAGGTGTCACAGGGGAGGGTGGTTTGAGTAAAGACGGGGTCAGGCTATTTTAGAGGCCAGAGTTAAGAGTCTTTGTGTTAATGAGCTAATGACTTGTTAGCTCAATGAAGGGCATTTAAAACATTCAAGGTGCAAACACACACATGCACGCACACACTCAGAAAGTGGTGATGAATGTAATAGTGGTAAGAAATTAAATAAATAACATTATTACTAGGATGGAAATAATGACATACATGTCAAATGTAATCATTGTAAAGAAAATCACAATCCAGTTATACAGAAGATGATCCACTTTTGTGTTTACGATCCAACCTCCCTTTCACTTATTTTGCCCTTTTCCATCCCCCTCTTCCCTGCCCTTTTCCACCCCCCTCTTCCCTGCCCTTGTCCCTCCCCCTCTTCTACCCATGCTGCTCTCTGCTGGCGGTGTGTGTGCCTGGATGTATTGCATGAGGAGTTATTAATCCGTCTGTGTACAGTACACGGCCCGGCCAATCACAGAGCTCCGCTCAGGCACAAATGTCAACAGTTGCCTGGGCGCTTATATTTGTCACTTGATTCATTTGTTCTCTTTCTTGTTTCTCTTCTTGCTTAAAAGCTTTCATTCTGTGTATGTGTCATATTCTATAGCTCTCCCCCACTCCTCCCCTCCCCTCCTCTCCCTCTCTCTTTTCTCTGTCATTGTTTAGTCTCTTTCTGTGTTTGTCTGACTAGCGATTCCTCTCGCCCACTCTCCACATTAATATTTGGAATGATCTTTGAACAGAGCAACAAAGCCTTCTCCTAATGTATGTAAACAAGGCACTGTCCTCACACGCACACGTACGCACACACACACTTTCTCACATCAACACTCTCCCTCTCCACCAAACACGATTTTGCCCCTCTCTCACTCTCTCCGTCCGTCAGACAAGTACTCTGTTTGACCTCCTTTTCTCCTCCCCTCTTTTCCTCCCCTCTTTTCCTCTCCTCTCCCTCTCTCCTCTCCTTTCTCCTATCCTCTCCCTCTCATCTCCTCCTCTCCTCTCATCTCCTCCTCTCCTCTACCAGGGACAGTTTGGCAGAGACGTGTGTGTGAGCTGCCAGGAATGTGACTACTTGGACTGACCTTCTCTCCCCTCCCCTGCTTTCCTCCCTCTGTCACTGTTACTGTTACAGTGTGTGTGTGTGTGTGTGTGTGTGTGTGTGTGTGTGTGTGTGTGTGTGTGTGTGTATGTGTGTGTGTGTGTGTGTATATATGTGTGTGTGTGTGTGTGTCCGTGAGTATGCGTGTGTGTGCGTGTGTATATGTGTGTGTGCATGCGTGTGTATAAGTGTGTGTGCGTGCGCACGCGTGCGTGTGTGTGTGTGTGTGTGTGTCCACCTCATGACCAGAGGCCTGCAGGGTTGACACACACACCGAGCCAGCAGCACAGGAAGGAAACAAACTCAGTGACACCCAACTACACTGTTCTAGACTGACAAAGCCCCTGTGGTGGCGGATCATGTAACACACTAGGATGTGTTTACATTGCACCGCTCCTGCTGCTGTAGCTAGGTCAAGGCTGTGTGAGAGTGACACTCTGTTAGCGACAGTCATTATGACACACCACTCTGGTGGTCCTCTGTGGCTCAGTTGGTCGAGCGTGGCGCTAACAACGCTTAGGTTGTCGGTTTGATTCCCGCTGGGACCATATATACTGAATGTAAGTCGCTTTGGATAAAAGCGTTGGCTAAACGGCATATATTATTATATTACTCTGTTAGCTGTTAGCGACAGCCATTACCATGCCACTCTGTTAGCTGTTAGCGACAGCCATTACCATGCCACTCTGTTAGCTGTTAGCGACAGCCATTACCATGCCACTCTGTTAGCGACAGCCATTAGCATGCCACTCTGTTAGCGACAGCCATTAGCATGCCACTCTGTTAGCTGTTAGCGACAGCCATTACCATGCCACTCTGTTAGCGACAGCCATTAGCATGCCACTCTGTTAGCGACAGCCATTAGCATGCCACTCTGTTAGCTGTTAGCGACAGCCATTAGCATGCCACTCTGTTAGCTGTTAGCGACAGCCATTACCATGCCACTCTGTTAGCGACAGCCATTACCATGCCACTCTGTTAGCGACAGCCATTAGCATGCCACTCTGTTAGCGACAGCCATTACCATGCCACTCTGTTAGCTGTTAGCGACAGCCATTACCATGCCACTCTGTTAGCTGTTAGGGATAGTCATCAGCATGCCTTAGCTAGGTCACGGCTGTTTGAGAATAACACTCTGTTAGCTGTTAGCGATAACCATTAGCATGCCAGAGCATCATTATTACTGTAGCACATTGTGAAGTAAAGTGCTGTCGTAAACTCATTCCAACACAGCAGCAACTTCGACTAATCTACTGGCATCAATTGTAGCGGGGATGTTAAACATGTTTAATATACTGTTGTTTATGGGCTGTTCCCTCTGAAGCTAACCAGGGGTGCTAATGCTAATGGAAAGCATCCCCAGTGCCAGGCGAACAAGACCAAGATGACTTCATGGTTTAGAAGGGATCAGAGAGGAAGTCTTTTGTCCCAAGACTTCATCCAACATAAACACTCCCAAGCCCATCTGTTTCTCCTGGGGGGGAGAGGAGGAGGGGAGGAGGAGGAGGAGGAGAGGGGGGGAGAGAAGGGAAGGAGAAGGAGGAAGAGGATGAAGAGGAGAAGGAGGATGAGAGCAAGGGAGGGAAGGAAATAGTGCAGGAGACAGAAGAACAGGAAGAGATTGAAGAGTAGGGCTGTGCAATAATGAATTTAATCATGAATTAAGACGATTCATCGCAATATTATTGTTCACTATACTGTCTCAATAACCCAGCCTCAGTTTTTCATACATTTTTTGAGACGCTTTGTTCCCTGAGTATATGAATAATGTATTGTATACCTACTGTACTGTCTGTACAAACCTGTCCTTGTACTGTGCTGTCTGTATACCAAAGTGGTGCACACACTGCAGTAAGCTGAATTTTCTGTTACATTTTTCAATGTTCAATATCGCAATGTAACCGCCATATGTATTGTATCGCATTGTATGGTATCGTGACCATGAGGTCCTTGCCAATACCCAGTGCTAATGAAGAGAAGGGTAGAAAAGAGGGAAAGAGAGAGGGAGGAGGAGGAGGCAGCACACAGTAAAGCAGGTCCCACTTGTAGGGGGGGGGGGGTGGCACATCTCATCAACACTCTATAAAACGTGGAGGTCCTACTTTCATCTCAGCCTTGTTTCCTCTCTACACACACACACACATACACACACACACACATCAGCTACACACACAGACACACACACACACACACACACACACTCACACGCATGCACGCACATTCCATTCCATGCATTACAATGAGCCCGTCTGATTTCTACCTTCAACAGAGATGCTTCAAACAGTGAAAAAGTCAACAAAGCACCCAGAGCCTGTTCCTCTCTGGGCCCACAGGCAGAATGGGCCGGCCGTGAGTGAACAGCATTCTGGGACATTCTGAGCGATGACTATCGGCTGATCTGATCCTGGCGACGGGATTGGCAGCTCAGTGACTCGGCTCAGACACACACACATGGCACACACACACACACACGGCACACACACACACACACACACACACACACACACACACACCTTGGCCGCTCCTCTGCGTTCAGCTCAGACACTCATCTTAGCCTGCTGACCTGTTGGCTATCTGTCACCGAGGCCTGCCAAGCAGTCTGTCTGTGTCACCACCTCCCACCCCAGCACCCCCACCCAGACACAGGGAATCCTACTCTCTCTTCTGCAGCCACAGTGTGTGTGTGTGTGTGTGTGTGTGTGTGTGTGTGCTTGTACTGTATGTGTGTCTGAGCCGAAACACCAAGCTGTGTGCATGTGTGTGTGTGTGTGTGTGTGTGTGTGTGTGTGTGTGTGTGTGTGCGTGCGTGCGTGTATACATGTGTGGGTAGCAAACCTGAAAACTAAAGCACAAAAAAATAAATAATAATCACACAACGATCATGCTTCTTCGACCTGAGGGGATTCTGTATGTTTTTTTTATCCGATATTCTGATATTTATAAAACTGCAAATATGGGCTGGTCAGATTTGTTGCCAGTATTTACAGCACGCCACCTCAACCATTCTCTGTATCCACGGTGACCCAGAATAGGCATCAATGGTGCCACTGTGTTCCTACATGGGGGGAAAAAACTCATTCTCCCAGTATGCAAAGTGTAGTCTCTAGTCTGAAACTGAAACACATGAGAACTAAGAGGTGAGGTAAAGCTTCCTCAGTGCTGCCCCCTCCTCCCCCTCCTCCCCCTCCTCACCACCCTAAGTTCTCTCAGAAGAAAACCTCCGCCATCCTCTCCTCTCTTCTCCTCACCCTCCACTCCCTCCCTCTCTCTCTCCGTCCCCAAAGAGAAAGCCACTTCAAGTCTCTCGTCTCAGTAATATGAAACAACAGCTGGTGTCACAGTAAAAAGCGCATCCCCACCGCAACTGGTTGTCTAATCCCTACTTGTCTCTCCTCTCGCTGGGGTGGTCGTCTAATGGCGCTGTGTGCCGATGGCGTGCCGGTGGTGGTGGGTTGTGGTTGGTTGTGGGCCAGAGTGAGGAAAAAGAGAGGGAGAGGGGGAAGAGGAGAGAGGAGGAGGTGTTTCTGGATTGGACCGCGCCGCGCCGCAGAGCGTCTCCAAGCATCGAACAATATCCCCCGGAGCCACGGGAGCAGCTCCTCGCACCAACCAGCCGGTAACTTCAACACCAGCCTCATAACCGTAACAAAAACAGCCTCTCACACATAAAACCAGCTGGTAACTTCAACATCAGCCTCTCAACCATAAAACCAGCCGGTAACTTCAACACCAGCCTCTCACACATAAAACCAGCCGGTAACTTCAACACCAGCCTCTCAACCGTAAAAAACAGCCGGTAACTTCAACACCAGCCTCTCACACATACATCCAGCCAGTAACTTCAACATCAGCCTCTCAACCACAAAAATAGCCAGTATTTTCAACACCAGCAGCCTGTCAACAATAAAACCAGGCTGTCTCTTTAAGACCAGCCTCTCAGGCACTGTGGCAGGTTCCTTCATTAATAGCACTCACTACAAGCTTCACTCACTGGACTGGAAACAACGACAACATAAACCTGATGCGTGTGTGTGTGTGTGTGTGTGTGTGTGGCGAGTCTCTGGTTCCCTATAAAAATATAATGTCCCATGACTATGAACACTGTACTTCAATGGCAGGGCAGCTCTGGCCTCCTATTGGCTGGCTGTGCTGTAAACAGAACACCTACCTCTATTCATACATGGTCAACACAAACTACACAGACTGTGTAAGCCCACTGACCTAAAGCCTATGCGTTGCCTAATCACTAGTCATGAGAAATCTTCCTGGCCAGACACTACTGTGCTTCAGATCTAATCTTTTACACACACACACACACACACACACACCCACACACACACCCACACACACACACACACACACACACACACACACACACACACACACACACACACACACACACACACACACACACACACACACACACACACACACACACTAAGACCAGCAACCATGACGTATTAGCCAATTGCTCACCCTGGCTTGACCTTATCCGCTCAGTGTGGTTTAAATCAGTCATCAGTAATTTAATTACTTAATTGATTACACCTGCGTGCAGCTCATTGAACGTCTTCTACACAAGTGAAACCACAGTAGAAACCCTGACGAAGGCGGCTCTCTGACGTTGGTTGGTGACTAAATGATAATTGCATTGAGTACGAGTGTGTGACTTTCTTCTTCTCTTCAAAGGTCACGCAGGTAGTTTTGCGTGTTGCTGCCCCTGTTGGCCACGCTGACGTTAAAAAACGTGCGTCGGCTACGTCTTCTGATAGCGCCAAACATGTGCGTATCCTTGGAAATGAACCCAACGTGAAATAGACACGTAAAGGCCAGTGCCTGACCCGACACCAGATTTGAGAAAGCTTGGACTAATACACCACTCTTCACTGAAAGTTCTTGAGTGTGTGCGCATGCGGAGGTTGTGTGTGTGTGTGTGTGTGCGCGCGTGTGTGTGCGCGCGCATGCGGGGTTGTGTGTGTGTGTTTGTGCGTGTGTACGTGTGTGCATCATGTGATCTCATTCCTTGATGGCTACTGATTTATCATGGCCATTTAGCGCAAAAATTTACGTACTGGACCTTTAAATGTGACCATCTGTAAGTACAGCACATGATGTATAAACGTGTGTGTGTGTGTGTGTGTGTGTGTGTGTGTGTGTGTGTGTGTGTGTGTGTGCTGAGAGGGGAGCAGATTAGTTCAGAGGGTGCTGTGGTGTGCTACATGCATCAATAAACAGAATTCAGAACATGCTAGTGTAACCTGCTCTACTGGTTAGGAACATTCTCTGATGGTACACCTGTCACATAAGGTACACACACCCACCCACCCACACACACACACACACACACACACACACACCTACCTGGCAGTATGGGAGCTGGGCCAAATCTAAATGTACAAACTGTTCCATACATTAGCCAGACACTCTTGTCAACTCTCTCCTGTGAACTCTCTCCTTCACCGTGTCCTGACCTCTGACCTCTGTAGGATCTGTGTACGACCAGCAGACCAGAGATGGTCAGATAGGAGTTGCATGTTGCTATCGCCAACAGCATACGTATGTCTTTATATAGAGACCCCCACACATCCATCATGTTGACACCAGAATGCCTTGCCCAGACACTGTCAGCCCTGTCCAAGTTAACACTCAACACCAGTAGGGATATCCAACGTGTGTGCAAGTGTGTGTGTGTGTGTTTGGTGTGTGTGTGTATGTATGTTCCAGTTTCCAATGAGCTGTGCGACTGAACAGTGATATGATAGGAGGTAAACACATTCCGAATGTACCCAACGTTGACCCCAAAACCACATTAAAAGTTGCCTCACCCTGAAGCCTTACAGCTGTGCAACACCAAGATGGATTGTCCGTGAAGTACCTGTCAGCGTAATTGTCGAACCTGCTATACCAGAAACATGAACAGTGGTGTGTGTGTGTGTGTGTGTGTGTGTGTGTGTGTGTGTGTGTGTGTGTGTGTGTGTGTGTGTGGATGCAGGATAAGTATCCCTCTCAGTCTGTTTCTGTACGGAAACAGCAAGAAGGAATTCATTTGTTGTTTTACGTTGAGAGTCCTGTTAAATCTGATTGTCGTCGAGTTGGGGTTTGTTCTTAACCTCCAAATATATAGAGGACACTCTGTGTGTGTTCAGTCACATGCATACATGGATGTCCTCCCTGGGCCCTCACTCCATCATTACTGGGGAATAATGCTCCTCAATTTCCTCTAAAGGCAGGGCTCTGTGATAGAGATAATAACAGCTTGCAACACACACACACACACACACACACACACACACACACGCGCACACGCGTGTGTACACACACACACACACACACACACACAACCCAATACTTCCTCCATGCCCTCTCCTTGCCATCACCAGTTCATTTTGAAGTGTTGACATATGATGGTAACCATGTCTAAGACTCTCAACACACCCGCACACACACACACACACACACACACACACACACACACACACACACACACACACACACGCACGCACACAAACACACGCACACCCGCACACACACAAACACACGCACACACGCAAGCACAAACACACGCACGCGCACACACACACACGCGCACTCACACAAACGCACGCACACACACACACACCCTCGCACACACACACACACACACACACTCACACACACAAGCCACCGATAAGTTGAGAGGGGATCGGCTACTTATTAGTTTGTTTATTAGGGTTGTGGGGGACATTCCAAATGGGTTAAAGTTGAGGTAGAAAATCCCCCCCCCCCAACCCTCTCTCCTCCGTCAAAGGGACTGCTGTTTAATGGGCTGTAATCTGTTGGACAATGCTTCGCTTCGGCCCAGAGAAAGACTGCCATTCATTGGTCGGAGAGGGGGGTAATACTTACAGAGACCAGCCAATTAGATTACAATAATTTGATTTATGGTAGCGTGTTTCTTGAAGGAAAACACAAGAGGAGAGAGGAGGGAGAGAGGGAGAGGAGGGTGAGGAGGGAGAGGAGGGTGAGAGGGAGAGGAGGGTGAGGAGGAAGGGGAAAAGGAAGAGAGGGAGAGGAGGCAAAGAGGGAGAGAGAGAGGGAAAGAGGGAGAGTAGGAAAGAGGAGGGGGAGAGAAGAGAGAGAAGAGAGAGACAGAGAGAGAGATGGAGAGAATGTAGAGGGGTAGAGGAGGGGAGAGAGAGCAGGGCACACAGCCATTACTGAACATCTGTCAGGGTTTGTGGTTCTGGGACACCTTGACTTGACATCATGTGCTGCAGTTGAGCGTGTGTGTGTGTGTGTGTGTGTGTGTGTGTGTGTGTGTGTCTGTGTGTCTGTGTCTGTGTCTCTGTGTGTGTGTGAGTGTGTCTGTGTGTGTGTGTGAGTGAGTGTGTGTGCGCGCGTGCACGTGTGCATCTATTACAATGAGCCCGTCCTCCAATTTCTACCTCCCCCAGCCTCTCCCGGTGGGGACCTCCAGGTATGGTATGGTGTATAGTCTAGCTGTGTCCAGCCAGTCCGTGTTATTCCAGCGGCGGTGGCGGTGGTGGGCGGAATGTTCCGGGCCTGGCCTCCCCACCAGCAGCACAACCAGGTGGGATTTATGAAGTGTTGAAAATGTTTGCTGCTAGTCTGGCGCACACACACACACTCTCCGAAACACACGCACGCACGCGCATGCACACACACACTCTGAAACGCACACACACACACACACACACACACACACACACACACACACACACACACACCATCTGGGAGCAGTCTACACTTCGGTGGCGCCTGGGTGGTGCTCTTCCGTCCTCCTAGAGAGAACTGGTCTAACGTATAGATGGGGAGACAGAGAGGCGGAGAGACCATTCCCTCTTTCATGAGCCACCAGGCCACAACCCCTCCACCTCTGTCTGTCCCCGGGCGATCACACCTTCACTCCACCACCCCTGACCCTACACTGCCCCCTCCCCCTCCCCCTCCCACCCAAACACTGCCCAACTCTATACAGTCCCCCTCACCCCCCCCCCCCCCCCTCACATTCAACCAATAGGCACAGGGCTGCTGTGGGTTGTGCCTCTTGGACACGCCCACACTGTGACAGAGCAGGAGAGAAGCAGAACACAGTTGACCTCATCATTAGGATAGAGGGAAGGAAGGAAGGAAGGAAGGAAGGAAGGAAGACAGACAGAGAGAAAGAAGGAAAGAAAAAGAGATAGTGAGAAAGAAAGAGAGAGAGAAAGTGAGAAAGAAAGAGACTGAGAAAGAAAGAGAGAAAGAAAGAGAGAAAGTGAGAAAGAAAGAGAGAAAGTGACAAAGAAAGAAAGAAAGAAAGAAAGAAAGAGAGAAAAAGAGAGAGTGAGAAAGAAAGAGAGACAGAGAAAGAAATACTGAGAGCAAGAAAGAGAGACATATTGGACCATAATGCAGAATGTCATTGCCACATTCACTGAATTCCACGACTTGCCAATCATTCCGTTGTATTGATTAAGATGGAGTCTCGAAGCAGTAAACAAGCCCTATTGATCTGACCTGATCACCTCTGACTGACGACATATTGATCTTTATGATGAATGACACAGATAGAATGAAACATTATAGTGTACAGTCCTGTGTACACAGCGCCTTCGGAAAGTGTTCAGACCCCTTCACTTTTTCCACATTTCCACATACTTTCCGAAGGCGCTGTATGTGATGTATAATGTCTAAACATTATTTTTTTATTTTTTTAAATACAGTACCAGTCAAAAGTTTGGACACACCTTGCCAAGGGTGTGCAAAGCTGTCATCAAAGCAAAAGGTGGCTACTTTGAAGAATCTAAAACATAAAACATATTCTGGTTTGTTTAACACTTTTTTGTTTACTACATAATTCCATATGTGTTCCTTCATAGTTTTGATGTCTTCAATATTAATCTACAATGTAGAAAATAATAAAAAAATAAAGAAAAACCATTGAATGAGAAGGTGTGTCCAAACGTTTGACTGGTACTGTATGTTTTTAGGGCATTTCTGCTTTATTGGGATAGAGACAGTAGAGATTGACAGGAAGGATGGGAGAGAGAGAGAGGAGGGATGACATGCAAGATAGGTCGAGGGTCGGAATCGAACCAGGAACCTTGTGATTACGTGGTATGAGCATTAGTGTGCTACACCACTAAGCACCCTAAACCGCCACATTCAATGGATTCCAGAGCTTGTCAATCATTCTATTGGTTGTATAGATTAATGGACTGTGTCTAGTGGGACTGAACAAGCTTTATTGATCCTGTCAAAGACCTGAAGACACCTCTGGCTGTTTATGATCAAATTATAAAACATCCCCCTTCAATCAAGACTGTAGTCTGTAGCTACACACACACACACCCAGACACAGACACAGACACACAGACACAGAGACACACAGACACACAGACACACACACATACACACTATACTGCAGCACAATAGTCGAGCATCAGTGTGACTGTCCAGACACGCACACGCACACGCACACGCACACACACACGCACACACACAGCACCACCAGCCTTATAATGAGCTTGTTTTTATTTTTTTCCCCAGCGTACCCCTTCAACACGGCAGGAGCTTCTCTGATTGGTCAATGGTGGCTCCTGGTGTCTCTGATTGGTTGACGGCGCGTTAGGGTTTCTATACATCAGCCTGTCGCTCGGTTGCTGCGGGGAGAAGGGAGGACATCGCCATAGCAACTAATGGAATGGGGGTGCGGTGGGGGTGGGGGTGGGGGGAGGGGGGGGGGTATTACGGCGCTGTATGATGTGAGCAGAGTATCAATAGAAGTTGTTCCATACAGCACCATATATGGTATTTCCTGTCTACCAATGTGAGTCACTGAGGAAGACACCAGACAATTCTCCTGTGGTGGGATTAGGTTCTAAGTAGATTCTGGATCTGTGTGAGTGTGTGTGTGTGTGTGTGTGTGTGTGTGTGAGGGGGGAGGAGTGGTCTGTGTGTGTACAAAAATAGTTTTACAGTGGCCTGACCTTTGACCCCCGAAAAGCAAGCCACGACTAAAGCCCCTGTTGCTCAGTCATGCGATGAGGAACTGACCCGCTGGGTTCTCCGAACTCCCCTCCATTCCCATTGGTCAGTCCGAGGATTACTGGACCAATGGGGTCAAGGAAGTCAACGGAGCCTCTAATGCATTAAGCCGCACAACACGCACGCGCACACACACACACACACACACACACACGCACACGCACACACACACGCACACACCCCTGAGACATACAGTATATACTACAGTGGAGGCTGGGGGAGTACACATGTGTGATACCATTCCTTATTCCATTCCATGCAGGACAATGAGCCCGTCCTCCGATTTCTACCTCCGCCAGCCTCCCCTGGTATACAGCCCCTGTGGCCTCTGGAGAATCCCTGAACTAGGTTATAAAGGTTGTTACAAGGTTTGTTATCAGACCAGTTATAAGCCTTGTTATAAGACCAGGCTATAGACCTACTACTGGTGTTGTTTTAAACAACTGCATCATCAGAGAGAGCTCTCTCAACCTGAGGGGATAAAGGTTCGATGACATGAAGGAGAGAAATGGAGAGCAGAGCAGAG
>NC_139663.1:14522965-14530465 GCF_951799395.1 Argentina silus
ACACACACACACACACACACACACACACACACACACACACACACACACACACACACACACACACACACACACACACACACACAGAGGCTGCTATGGAGGCAGAGGGTATATGAGGCTGCTATGGAGGCAGAGGGTATATGAGGCTGCTATGGAGGTTAGCAGAGGCTAGGGGTATATGAGGCTGCTATGGAGATTAGCAGAGGCTAGGGGTATATGAGGCTATAGGTTATTTGAGGCAGAGGGTATATGAGGCTGTAGGTTAGCGGAGGCTAGGGATATACCGTGAGTCAAGTCAGCTAGAAACGTCAAGACAGAAACTCTACCTAACATGTACATGTACATGTACATATACCAACCCCACCCCCCGTTATAGGTCTGCTGGAAAGCGTCCAAACATTCCACAGAGGGAACATACTGATCATGGGGTGCAGGGGGGGGAAAAACCCTTCTACACAAGCTGACACCGTACACCTGGAGAGATGCCACACAACTGACAGACAGAGACGGAGATAGACAGACAGGTAATTCCATAGGACTTCCATAGGGCCGGGTGCAGGGCAAGCCCCAATGCTACGCTACCTACGGTAGCAGACACCAGTCATTAATCTGTGTAAACGTCTTCAGCAATCTCTCAGCACAAAATGTGCAAGAGAGGAACACTCACTCATGGGCTGAGAATGACCTTTGAGGTACAACTCGAAAAACGCATACCTATATTTCTCTGGAGCAGCGCTTGTCATGACTAAAAGGTTCAAAGCTGTATTTATGGGACTGGAAGTGAGTGGTTGACACTATTTACTGTATAGCCAAGAATGGAGGGCAGCTTAATACAAGAACATGGTGTTCTGTCCAGGGAGAGAGGGGTAGCAGACAGTACACATGAACACATACAGTGCTGCTTGAAAGTATGTGAACCCCTTGTCCAATTATAGATATTTTTCGGGTTTTTTCCATGAAATCTTTATTGAATCAGAACCGGTCTTTTTTATCTGACATAACAGGTTTATATTTACCAATTCCATATGTTGGTTTAGAGGAAATCATGCGTGTAAATTATTTTAAAAAATGAGTGCACATGCAAAAATAAGTGAACCCCAAGTTGCAATGGTTAAATCAAGTAGGTAAGTTGAATCAGGTGGGTAAATCATTGGGTACCAAATTAACCAATCAAAGAAGGGATCTTTAGGAAAGAGTTTGGGCGGGACTCTTATAGACATAAGAAACCTGGTCAGTTTTGTGTTACCTATACAGGTGAATGCAAAACACACCATGCTGAGAGGAAAGGAGATCTCAGAGGACATCAGGAAGAGGGTAGTGAGAGCACATCAGTCTGGGAAAGGCTATAAAATCATCTCAACAAGATTTGAGCTCCATCAGTCCACTGTGTGGCAAATAATTTACAAATGGAGAGCATTTAACATGACAATAACTTGGCCTAGAAGTGGACACCCTTACAAAATATCCCCAAGAGCCACAAGAAAAATAATAAATCAGGTAAAAACCAACCCAAACATAACATCTAGAGATTTGTAGACCTCCCTTGCTGCATCTCAGGTAACTGTGCATGCTTCAACAATAAGAAGAACAATGAATCGAAATGGCATTCATAGGAGGGTTGCTAGGAAGAAGCCTCTGCTGTCAAAAAAGAACCCAACTGCCCATCTTAACTTTGCCAGAGACCACCTGGACAAGCCTGAAGGTTTCTGGAAGTCCGTTCTCTGGACATATGAGTCCAAAATTGACCTTTTTGGTCACAATCAAAACCACTATGTTTGGGGAAAACCCAACACTGCCTACCACCAAAAGAACCTTATCCCAACAGTCAAGCATGTTGGTGGGAATGTCAAGATCTGGGGCTGCTTTTCCTCCTCTGGACCTGGACGACTCCACATCTTAAAGGGAACCATGAATTCTGAGGTATACCAGGAGATTCTTGAACAGAACGTCAAGCCATCAGTCAAGGAACTAGAGCTGGGCTGAAAATGGGTCTTCTAACAAGACAACGACCCAAAGCATTCAAGCAAATCTACCAAAGAATGGCTCATGAAAAAGAAGATTTGTGTTTTGGATTGGCCAAGTCAAAGTTTTAAGTTATCACTGCTAATGTTAAATTAACCATTTTCATAAAATCTTTTTTTTTTTTGTGTCCTTTATTTGGAATGTCTTTATTACGAATTGGGGTTTAGATAAGATTTTCTCAGTTCATTTAATATTTTATACATAAATAATGACCATCCCTGTAGGGTTCACAAACTTTCAAGCAGCACTGTACACACACACATGCACACACACACAGAAACGCACACGCATATGCGCACACATACACACACGTGCACAGAAAGTGGATCAGAAGTCACTGATAAAAGTGTTTGTGCGTTTGTTCAGCGTGAAGCTCTTACAGACGGGGGCAGAGATAACAGTGTTCTATGGCGGCCTCGGGTTGTTACGTAAACTGGCGAGAAACACACACACACACACACATACTGTACATACATACGCACATACACATTAGCAAGGACACAGACAGACACACAGAGACGCACAGACACACACACACACACACACACATACTGTACATACATACGCACATACACATATGCAAGGACACAGACAGACACACAGAGATGCACACACACACACACTGTACATACATACGCACATACACATTAGCAAGGACACAGACAGACACACAGAGACACACAGAGACGCACAGACACACACACACACACACACACACACACACACACACACATGCAAGGACACAGACACACACACACGCACACACAGATACACACACGCCCCAGGTGGCACGTCGGGGGGACAGCACGTCTGATTAACCTTGGACGCCGTGGCAACCGTCCTAGTGGGCACTGGGCATAACCATTGATGGGGGGAGCGCGGGGGGGCGGTTGGCAGGGGCTGTCTTTTTTGGCTCACCCCCAGTTACGCAAGACTGATCGTCCAAAAGCACAGCTGAGGACAAGAAGGAGGAGAGGGAGAGAGAGAGAGGAGAGGAAGCAGAGCAGGTGGAGGAGGAGAAGGAGGAAGAGGAGAGATTGAAAGTGAACAGGGACAGGAGACAACTTTTTTGTTTACTACATAATTCCATATGTGTTCCTTCATAGTTTTGATGTCCTCAATATTAATCTACAATGTAGAAAATAATACAAATAAAGAAAAACCATTTAATGAGAAGGTGTGTCCAAACTTTTGACTGGTACTGTATGTACATTTGATCCTACCATCTCTCTTTCACTGCTCCAACTGGACTTAATCCGGTCCTGCCTCTAAAACTACAACATCCTGGTACTTACAGGTGAGCTGCAACCTAACCTGTTACCTCCTGTCTGCCTCTAAAACTACAACATCCTGGTACTTACAGGTGAGCTGCAACCTAACCTGTTACCTCCTGTCTGCCTCTAAAACTACAACATCCTGGTACTTATAGGTGAGCAGCAACCTAACCTGTTACCTCCTGTCTGCCTCTAAAACTACAACATCCTGGTCCTTACAGGTGAGCTGCAACCTAACCTGTTACCTCCTGTCTGCCTCTAAAACTACAAAATCCTGGTACTTACAGGTGAGCAGCAACCTGCAACCTAACTTCCTGCTCTGCCTCTAAAACTACAACATCCTGGTCCAGCAGACACCATAGCTAAAGCTAGCAGACACTCGAGCTAAAGCTAGCAGACACCATAGCTAAAGCTAGCAGACACCATAGCTATAGCTAGCAGACACTAGAGCTAAAGCTAGCAGACACCAATAGCTAGCAGAAACCAATAGCTAGCTCTGTGTGTGTGTGTGTGTGTGTGTGTGTGTGTGTGTGTGTGTGTGTGTGTGTGTGTGTGTGTGTGTGCATAGTCCCTCCATCCCGCCGGCCAGAAACATTTAATTATTGGAGAGAACCTGATCAAATCATATGACCTAAATCTAACAGCGTATTTCTGTCCTGGCCAATTGGTCACAGTTATTACATGGCGTGGGTGTGGTTATGTGTAATGTAACGCGATCTGTGACGTGATAGAATGTTTGGTCCGTGTAGAGAGTGGGTCAACTATTGGGTGGTACAGTACCAGGGGTGAATCACACGGTTGACACCATTCCTCATTCCATTCCATGCATGACAAAGAGCCTGGCCTCCGATTTCTACCTCCACCAGCCTCCCCTGCACTGTACATACGTGAGCATACAGAGATATTTTGTACATATCCACTCCACAACACAGCATGTAAAATCATGTACTGTAAATGTATATATTTGATATATATTTTTAATATTTTAAAAAAGTATTAAAAATACATATTTAAAAAGATATGTGTTTTTGAATAAACATATTATTGAATTGGTTGTATCAGGCTTCACAGATACATTTCCTCAACTGTAGGTAGTTAACAGATACTTCAGCTGTAAGTTCAGTAGGCAAGTCTAGAGGTATGTATTTTAAACGAACTTCATTGTTTCCAGCTGTACTTATACTGTAGGTTACATTGCCTTGAAGGCAGCTGCAGGAAGAGCAGAGCTAAATATGTCTCTCTCTCACACACACACACACACACACACGGCTTCTTCTCCCGTAATACCCCTGTGACCCCTGACCCCTGGTTTAATACAGCACTCATCTCTTAAGCTCATTCTCTCTGCTCTCTCAGTAAACCTTGGTCAGTGACACTAACTATTGTCCACACCCACAGACTCTTCTCCCTGCTCTCAACACCCACAGACTCTTCTCTCTGCTCTCTACACACACAGACTCTTCTCTCTGCCTTCCACACCGACAGACTCTCCTCCCTGCTCTCTCAGTTAACCCTGGTCGGTGATAATAATGGCAGACTGTGTTACCCAACAGTGTGCAACAACTGGTAAGATAGTAACGTTGTCATACAAACAATCCTTTAGCCATACATGAAAATATCCTTTATATGGACATACATAGCCATACATAGACCATTCATAGGCCATACAGAGCCATACTGTACATAGCCATACATAGGCCATACTTGACTATACATAGTCATACATAGCCATACATTAGCCATACATAGCCATACTTGGCCATACAGAGCCATACATAGCCATACATAGCCATACAGAGCCATACTGTACATAAGCATACATAGGCCATACATAGCCATATATTTAGGGTGGAATCTTAACTCGAGATCCACCTGCGTCCCACATATGCACATAAAAGTCTTGCATTGACGTCAATGACAAATTTGCGATGATTCGAGTTACACACACGGATCTCGGATTCCACCAATGGACCTGATGCTCCATTCACCACCTTTCCTAGTGGCAGTGCTTCCATACGAGGAGGATCTCGGTCAGGTAAAAAGAAACTTGGCAACAAGGACTGATCCCAACTGATCTCTCGCTGACCCTCATTGGTTGAGATCACAAAGCACAAGAGGAAGTGCTGACATGTCTAAATCACACAGCCAGTTGTCTGAGGTCAATAGCATGACTTGCCATTACTGTGAGCAACTGAAGCTGAGTGCTATATGGTGGTGTGGGGGGGGGGGGGGCAGGGAAGGGGAGAGGAGAGGAGAGGAGGGTAGGGGAGGGGAGAGGAGGGGAGGGGAGGGGCAGGGGAGGGTAGGGGAGGGGCAGGGAGGGGAGGCTGGAACGGCTCATTAACGCATGGAATGGAGTGAGGAATGGTATGCATGCATTACAATGAGCCTGTCCTCTGATTTCTACCTCCACCAGCCTCCCCTGTTGATAATGTACATCATCATGACAACAAGGTACAGCTCTCTTCCTCAGTGTTTAGATTTCCAGAAAGACTTGAGCTTCCTGAGAATGTGAACCCAAAGCTTGACTGAACAACGACATAACCTGACATGTGACTCACCTGACATAGGCTATGACCTAACCTGACATACAGTACCAGTCAAAGGTTTGGACACACCGTCTCATTCAATGGTTTTTCTTTATTTGTACTATTTTCTACATTGTAGATTAATATTGAAGACATCAAAACTATGAAGGGACACATATGGAATTATGTAGTAAACAAAGTGTTAAACAAACCAGAATATGGTTTATGTTTTAGATTCTTCAAAGTAGCCACCTTTTGCTTTGATGACAGGTTTTCACACTCTTGGCAAGTTTGTGTCCAAACTTTTGACTGGTACTGTAGGCTTTGACATAACCTGACATAGGCTTTGACATAACCTGACATAGGCTTTGACATAACCTACAGACATAACTTCTTGCTGTGACCGCACTCAAAACTATCAAGACTCCTCCTTAACATACTGCACTTACACCCACCGACCGTTCTCACCCCTTTCACCCTGAGCTGAATAAAGGATCAACACAGATTGTCACACACCCTAACAGCAGTGAACAGAGAGCAGGGGAGGCCGGTGGAGGTAGAAATCGGAGGACGGGCTCATTGTAATGCATGGAACGGAATGAGGAATGGTATCGTGCACTAAGACTTTTCACAGTCTGGCTCAGGACACACAGTCATCCCATACAGTTAATTACTGCTGAATACTTTATCTGCTCTGTGACACTTAGGCGAGGCACTTGATACCCACACAGCAAGAAATTACATGGCGGAATTAGTGTGTCATGTGCCTGGGAACTCGAGCCCATACACACATCCACACACGCACACACACGCAACCACAAACACACAGCCGGCCAGCACACACTCACATGTGACATGTTGTATACAAGCTGTGACATACACATTGCGAGACACACTTGTGCATGCATGAACACACACACACACACACACACACACACACACACACACACACACACACACACACACACACACACACACATACACACACGCACAATGCTACACACACACACACACACACACACACGCATGCATGCACGCACGCAGTCACACATAGTACATTGTGTCTGTCTTTTCAAGAGGCAGATGACCCAGTTTCCCTTCCTGAGCCCAGAGGAGGCAGAGCAGGGAGTCGTTACTGATTAATCTAGCTAGATTCATGCAACGCCACGCCTGTTCCTATGTCCTGTGTATATCAGGTTACGTACAGAACATAAGACATACATCAGGTTACGTACAAAACACAACGTAGGACATACATCAGGTTACGTACAGAACACAACGTAGGACATACATCAGGTTACGTACAGAACACAACATAGGACATACATCAGGTTACGTATAGAACACAACGTAGGACATACATCAGGTTACGTACAGAACACAACGTAGGAAATGCGTCCTGTTAGAGACAGAACCCAAAGTAGGATATACGTCCTATTAGGGACAGAACACAACATAGGATATATGTTCTGTTAGGGACAGAACACAACATAGGATATATGTTCTGTTAGGGACAGAACACAATGTAGGATATACGTCCTGTTAGGGACAGAACACAACGTAGGATATACGTCCTGTTAGGGACAGAACACAACGTAGGATATACGTTCTGTTAGGGACAGAACACAACATAGGATATATGTTCTGTTAGGGACAGAACACAACGTAGGATATACGTC
>NC_139663.1:14532965-14620465 GCF_951799395.1 Argentina silus
TACGGGGGTTGTAATGTCATATAATGTCTTCCTGACAATCGAAGGGCTGTTCAGACTGTTGGGGCTTTTAAAGCAGGCTTTAAAAGGCATCTTATCAGCCGGCCTAAACCTTCCTCCTAGACTTTGATTGCTGATTTTATGATGGTTATCTATATTTGTTTTGCTTTTGTTGTTTAAAAAAAAAAATTACTCTTGTATAATGAAAAGCACTTTATAAATGTAATACATTATTATTATTATGTATTATTAATATATCTCGTAAGCTATCAGTTCTAAGTAGAGTAAGAGGAGTATTAGTGTCTCTTTCAGAGCTAATGCCACATCAGACAGGGACTGGGACTACGTCTGTTACAGACTGGGACTACGTCTCCTACAGACTGAGACTATGTCTCCTACAGACTGAGACTATGTCTCCTACAGACTGGGACTACGTCTGTTACAGACTGAGACTACGTCTCCTACAGACTGAGACTATGTCTCCTACAGACTGGGACTACGTCTGTTACAGACTGAGACTATGTCTCCTACAGACTGGGACTACGTCTGTTACAGACTGAGACTACGTCTCCTACAGACTGAGACTACGTCTGTTACAGACTGGGACTACGTCTCCTACAGACTGGGACTACGTCTGTTACAGACTGAGACTATGTCTGTTACAGACTGAGACTGGGACTATGTCTGTTACAGACTGGGACTACGTCTGTTACAGACTGGGACTATGTCTCCTACAGACTGAGACTACGTCTGTTACAGACTGGGACTATGTCTGTTACAGACTGAGACTACGTCTCCTACAGACTGGGACTACGTCTGTTACAGACTGGGACTATGTCTATTACAGACTGAGACTATGTCTCCTACAGACTAAGACTATGTCTATTACAGACTAAGACTATGTCTCCTACAGACTGAGACTATGTCTATTACAGACTGAGACTATGTCTGTTACAGACTGAGACTATGTCTCCTACAGACTGAGACTACGTCTATTACAGACTGGGACTATGTCTCCTACAGACTGAGACTACGTCTGTTACAGACTGGGACTATGTCTGTTACAGACTGGGACTACGTCTGTTACAGACTGGGACTATGTCTCCTACAGACTGAGACTACGTCTGTTACAGACTGGGACTATGTCTGTTACAGACTGAGACTACGTCTCCTACAGACTGGGACTACGTCTGTTACAGACTGGGACTATGTCTATTACAGACTGAGACTATGTCTCCTACAGACTAAGACTATGTCTATTACAGACTAAGACTATGTCTCCTACAGACTGAGACTATGTCTATTACAGACTGAGACTATGTCTGTTACAGACTGAGACTATGTCTCCTACAGACTGAGACTACGTCTATTACAGACTGGGACTATGTCTCCTACAGACTGAGACTACGTCTGTTACAGACTGGGACTATGTCTGTTACAGACTGAGACTACGTCTCCTACAGACTGGGACTACGTCTGTTACAGACTGGGACTATGTCTATTACAGACTGAGACTATGTCTCCTACAGACTAAGACTATGTCTATTACAGACTAAGACTATGTCTCCTACAGACTGAGACTATGTCTATTACAGACTGAGACTATGTCTGTTACAGACTGAGACTATGTCTCCTACAGACTGAGACTACGTCTATTACAGACTGAGACTATGTCTCCTACAGACTAAGACTATGTCTATTACAGACTAAGACTATGTCTATTACAGACTGAGACTATGTCTCTTACAGACTGAGAGATTATTCTTGTATAATGAAAAGCACTTTATAAATGGAATAAATTATTATTATTATGTAATATTATTGAGACTATGTCTACTCCAGACTGAGACTATGTCTACGACAGTGACTGAGACTATGATTTGGTGTTAGATCACATTGTTTGTATTGTATTTTGTTGTTTACATTGTTTAGTATTATTTTTGTTGTGAAGCGCTTTGTGACATTTGTCTATGTAAAAAGCCTGATACAAATAAACGTGACTGGTTGATACAGGACTGTAGGTAGAACAGTCTCACTCTATGGGAGACTCTCTGGGAACCAAGGCGTCATGCTGAGGTCGTAGTAAAAGTCCTGTCCTGAGTTTCAGTGAGTTCATGTGTCCGTTTATGATGCAATAACTGTCTGATATACTACCGCAGATGACTCTCCTCTCTCGGGTGGGTGTCTGAGAGAGTGGGGGGGGGGGGGGAGAGAGAGGGAGAGAGAGAGAGAGAGAGAGAGAGAGAGAGAGGGAGCTGTCCCAGTTCACAGGTGCTGTGGAAGTCTTCTATGTACTGTACAATGTACGGCATGCCAATGATTAATATGAGTTGGACTAAAGGGCATGTCTGGTTATTTCATACAGTACACACTAGCTTTGAAAAGTCATCCAACGAAATGATCATCAATTCTCAACACTTCAACGAGATTTAAACTGAGGAAAAATACTATTATGATTGTAAATAGAATACCTAACACTGTGTCGGGGTGAGGGGAGAGGAGAGGAGGGTGTACTGTCTGCCGGCTGTATTTGGCTTACTCAGATTACAGAACAAATTCACAACTATAAACAAGCGGACACAGAAATAAACTATTTCACAATGCTGGAGAGGGACTCTGAGCCCCCTGCTGCGTGTGTGGTGTGTGTGTGTGTGTGTGTGTGTGTGTGTGTGTGTGTGTGTGTTTGAGTGTGTGTGTGTGTGTGTGTGTGTTTGAGTGTGTGTGTGAGTGTGTGAGTGAGTGTGTGTGTGTGAGTGTGTGAGTGTGTGAGTGTGTGTGTGTGTGTGTGTGTGTGTGTGTGTGTGTGGGGGAGATACGGATGGGGATGGAAGCCAAACATCGTCTCCTTCTCAGAGTTCAAACAAGGTCGTATTCAGGTTCAAGAGGGTTCAATTGAACGTAGTGAACCCTTCAGTCAGAAACCCCATGAACAATGATTTCTTACTTTACATGCCAGAGAGTCAAGTCTGGTTCTACATGAAACCCAAAAGGATTGTCCATGGAACCCAAAAAGGATTCTACATGGAACCCAAAAAGGATTCTACAAGGAACCCAAAAGGGTTCTACATGGAACTCAAAAGGGTTCTTAGAAGTGTTCTCCCACAGGGACAACCAAAGAACCCTTTATGGCTCTAGGTAGTGTAACTGAGATAAGATTGTAAACTCACTCCTCATGTTCAAATGCCTCTACCAGCTTTGTCGCATTGCTAGCTGTTCGATAGCGTACGTGGTTAACATCGGGTATCCTGAGGAGACGGTCAGGTGTGTTGGCGAGTCAGAGGTTTGCAAGTTTCGAGACTCGGGTTGGAGATACTGGAATTGTGGGGCTATTTGTGGGGTGTTTGCATGTGTGTGTGTGTGTGTGTGTGTGTGTGTGTGTGTGTGTGTGTGTGTGTGTGTATTGTTTATAATAACTTGACATCTGTTTCAGTCACGCCTTGTCTTCTATCTTTACACCTGAGACTTCTACAGCGCTGGAGGTCGTTAAGACAACACAAGACTTCTACAGGCAGGTAGCCGTGACGACGACGACGGTGATGGTGATAGTACACAGTGTTCTCTCTCCATTAACGATGAAAGGAGGCCTCTTCCTTCCTCTTCACAACAAACACTACAGTCTCATGTCAATGGCCACAGGATGTGATGCCATGTGAACTTCCCTCTTAGGAGGCCTTACTACAGAGCTATATCTATCTCTCTCTTTCTCTCTCTCTCTGTCTCTCGCTGTCTCTCTCTCTCTCTCTCTGTCTCTCCCCCCCTCTCTCTCTCTCTCTCTGTCTCTCGCTGTCTCTCTCTCTCGCTCTCTCTCTCCCCCCCACTCTCTCTCTCCCCCCCACTCTCTACATCGTTATTTTCAACTCCTACCTACGGCGGAATCAGCAGCTCTCTGGGGACATGCATTGTTTGGAGGGAAAGCGAAGGCACTCACACTTTCTAGTCTACAGAATACCACATACTGTACAACATGTTCACACACACACACACACACACACACACTCAGAACCTCGCTTGGTCACAAGACTATGAACGCCTGAGGCGGTGGTTGGATGGTTGGATGGTTGGATGGTTGGGCTGATCTGGTTGGGTGGTTGGATGGTTGGATAGTTGGATGTGTGGTTGGGTGGTTGGGTGGTTGAATGGTTGGTTGGATGGTGAGGTTGCTTTGATTCATAAGACTCTGTTGTACTTGTTTTCCTTAACCACAGAGTCTCCATTTCTACACCTAAGGCCAGCATTCCTCTAACTCTGCTGCCTTAACTCAAACCAATGCCCGGCCCGCTTCATGAAAATGCTACACATTCTTTCTCTCCCCCTCTCTGTCTCTCTCCCTCTCTCTCTCTCTCTCTCTCTCTCTGTGATTAAACCTATCAAAAATAAAAAATAAATATTTTAAATACAGTAGTATTTGAGCCCAGGTTCAGGTCTGGTAATGACCGAAGGAGAACTATACGTATGTACAGGGGAGGCTGGTGGAGGTAGAAATCGGAGGACAGGCTCATTGTAATGCATGGAATGGAATGAGGAATGGTATCAAACACGTGACCTCACCTCATTCCTTTCCATGCATTACAATGAGCCCATCCTCCGATGTCTACCTCCACCAGCCCCCATTGGTGTGTGTGTGTGTGTGGGGGGGGGCTACGGGGGACTAGTGTGGGGTGGTGGTCAAGCATGATCATTCCTGACAGGAGAAATTAGTTAGGGGCCCCACCATAACCAGTGTACTAAAGCACATCATCTATGGGGTTCCTGTGACGAACCAGGGGTGAACGTGAGGTAACCCCCCCTCCTCTAACCCCCCACCCACCCACCTACCCACCCAAACACCCACCAACCCACCGCCTACATGCACCGCAAGCATCAAGACAGCGAGCTAATGCCCCTGGAAATGAGAACAGACATAGAAATGTCACATGCTGTAGGCTGTCGGGGGGCAGGGGTGTGTGTGGGGGTGTGTGTGTGTGGGGGGGGGGGGGTCACCGCAGTGACGCCACGTCCCGTATGACCTTCTGTCAAACAAGCAGCGCGATTAAGCAAGCAGATAATCAGAGGCATAGGGATGGTGACAGGCGTTCTCTTGTCTGTTTGTCTCCCTGAATTATCCCTCGCGTCAAAACAGCTGGTGCTCTGGTCAGGTGGTCTCGCTCTCTGTCGGTCCTCTGTGAACTCAGGACGACATACAGGCGACCCCTGTATCTAGGGGTGAAGGCACGATAACAACCAATCAGAGCTCACTGTGGGCTCTGTAGTAGACATTGTCTACCACCAAGACTGAGACTATGTCTACCACCAAGACTGAGACTATGTCTACCACCAAGACTGAGACTATGTCTACCACCAAAACTGAGACTTAGTCTCAGTCCCAATGAGGATGGAGAGGAGAGTCATAACGACAAGCAATGATGTCGAACGGAATATATCAGAACAGTTACAGCACTTTATTTCAATTTCTATTACAAGGCAAAACGTTTCTTCTGCTCTTCGCTCAACCCTACGTCGGGAAAACGATGAGATCATCTGAAAACGGCTGGAAGCGCCATCTTCTTTTGAGTCATGTTCTAAGGTTTTAAAACTCAAGCATACATCACATTACTCAATCAGACACTCCTCTGTAATGTAGCCTTAGGCCCTCCAGTGCAACTGGACACAGCTAGCTTAGCATAGCGTGTGATTTGGAGGCAGGGAGCATACACTGTGCTGCTGGGAACCACAACAGAGAAATGAGCAGCTGGAATGTAGCATAGTAAGAATGTTTTGAGGGTTCCATCATTCCATCACACCAGACCCGAGATGTTCCTTTGTGACATTGTTTGGCTTACACACACACACACACACACACACACACACACACACACACACACACACACACACATATACACACACACACACACATATACACACACACACACACACACATGCACATACACACGCACGCACGCACACACACGCGCGCACACACACACACACACACACATACACACACACAGAGAGAGAGAGAGGTTGATTTGTCTGTTTAGAGGTGGTTTGGGGAAGTGGCTAATAAGTTTGATATCTGATTATGCAGCTCATAAAACTGAGACAGGACCAGTTCAGTATGACTGATGGCAAAGTGCTTAGAGCCTAGCCCAGAGAGAGTAGCGTGACACTACATTAACACATACACAGACACACACACACATACACACATTCACACATTCACACACACACACACACACTCACACACACACACACTCTCTCTCACACAAACACACGTTAACACTCACACACACTCTCACTCTCACACAAACACACATTCACACACACACACACTCTCTCTCTCTCTCTCTCTCTCTCTCACTCACACACTCTCTCACACACACACACACACACACACACACACACACACACACTCACTCTAGAGAATACATACGGCCTTATTTTCGGTGATGGCAACTTCGATGATGGCAACTGTTTTGTTTGTGTCGTCCCTACATCCCACGTCCCCAAATGGCACAATCATATTCATATTAACCCAGCTAGACAATCATACATTAATCTTGTCCTGCTTTTTGGCAGGTTAGCGTGTTTGTCATGCTATGTAGCTAGCGGCTGGGTTCCGTTCCCACAGTGCTTATCTAGAGCATAGCATGTTGGCAGACAGAAAGCTGCTGTCTTTTCTGGCTGACAGGACGTTCCCATGTCTTCCTGGCTGGCAGAGTGTCACCCATAGGGTTAGGGTCAAGAGGAGGGTCCTCCCAAGGATCCCGCTTAGCATCGACTGTTATACATATAGATCCCGTCTGAGGGAGGGTGAGGAATGTAGAACAGTCTCCTCTGAGCTCTGAAAACTTGGCCTCAAGAGGCTTTCACATACTGTACTAGAACACACTGCACATTCTAGAACACTCTGAACATCTTATTACACTTTGTACATTCTAGAACAGACTGCACATTCTAGAACACACTTCACATTGTAGATTCTAGAGTTCTGGGGTTACATCACCTCCATATAGTTTGTGTCAAAAATCATTACCCCTTACTCACCTTTAAGAATTCTTCTGAGATATATAATCAAACAATGAAACTCACCCACACCCAACCTGCTGTACGAAACAACTTATACTTCACGTGCGTGAATCTGTTTTAGTAAACGTAACAATAAAGCTTCAGAATATTTCTTTTAACAGCGGTAAAAGTCAACAACACTCACCCTGTTCCTAGGAGAGCAGTCAGTGAGACAGTGTCAGAGAGGCAGTGTCCTGACTGGCTATCCCTTGCACTGCCATGCATGAAGTAGCAGGCGTAGGCAAGCACTCTAAAGCTCCACATATGCATTAAAGCATTCAGCAAATGTACAGCCCTGACTGGCCAACCAGGGGAGGCCCCGCGCTCAATAGGAAGTGCCCGTCCATTAGTGGACCATTAGGAAGGCTTGGTTAATTACTGCATCTGTGTCCAGGCCCAGGCACTGTCCTACCGTTGATGACTGGGAATATCCCTTTACGTGTGTGTGTGTGTGTGTGTGTGTGTGTGTGTATATCCCTTTACCATTAGTTACATCAACAACATCATCCAGCTGCACAGCACTGAGATGTTTGGGGTTATCTAAAACCGGCCGAGGACAATGTATAGGATTCGACATGCAAAGCTAGGAAGTGACACTCTTGTGTGAGTGTGTGTGTGTGTGTGTGTGTATGTGTGTACTTGTGTGTCTGTGTGCGTGTGTGCATGTGTGTGTGTGTGTGTGTGTGTGTGTGTGTGTC
Source organism: Argentina silus (assembly GCF_951799395.1). Taxonomy (NCBI): domain Eukaryota; kingdom Metazoa; phylum Chordata; class Actinopteri; order Argentiniformes; family Argentinidae; genus Argentina; species Argentina silus. The sequence goes on from NC_139663.1 coordinate 14,540,705, forward strand.
TGCCTGTGTGTGTGTTACTCTGTGTGACATCAGAGCAGCGAAGGTAGGGTTAGTGGGAACAGCTCCAGGAGGAGGCCTATAAGCCAACCATCTGTGACGGGCTCACATCCACACTAATCCCTCTGAGGAAGCGACACATGCAACTGCACCACTGAGCCCATCATGGCAGAAGCTCAGCTCCACTACTGAGCCCACGATGGCAGAGGCTCAACTCCACCACTGAGCCCACGGTGGCAGAGGCTCAACTCCACCACTGAGCCCATGGTGGCAGATGTAATGTTTATTACAAGCTACCTCTCAGTCCAGTGAAATACAAGGATAGTAAGGAGTAATAACAGTACATAATATACAATCAATGGTAATATCAATCAATCAATAAGTGTAGCCTTAGAATGGTGGAATATATACAGATAAATAGTAATAAAAATATATCTATAGCATCAATGATGGAAGTATGTGTGTGTGTGTGTGTGTGTGTGTGTGTGTGCAGGGGTGAGTGCAAATCGTCTCTCGTGCAGGTGAGTAGCAGGTAGGGCTAAGTCTTATAGCTTGTAAGTAGAAGCTTCCCTGAACCTGTGCTGGAGGTCTATAACACTCAAGCTATTGGTAAACTGGGGCATATCTAAAAAAAAAAAAGTACTCTACTAAAAGCTACCTAGGCATTTCCTGTGAACCACCTCAGGAAAGAAACGTCCCTAAACTGCCAAAACACTGTGAGATTTAGCCATTACGCAACCCTCTGGCGCTTGCCTCTACTATCAAGCCTATAAATAGTCCCCACCTGAGCCCCTGTCCTGTCTGCTCACGGGGAAACCCTGTTAGTGTCCTACTGTAAGTCACAAAGACACTGTGGCAGTAGACGGAGACACATTCGTCTTTCCATCTATTATTTAGCGAGGAAGTCCCTTGGGATAAATGATAAATGTATTTTTCAAGGGAGACCTGGCCCAGAGAGCAGCTTTATTGTGACATACAGTCAGCATATCACAGACAGACACAACAACAGCCCTGTATAAACAAGTGGAGGCTGGTGGAGGTAGAAGTCGGAGGACGGGCTCATTGTAATGCATGTGTTTGATACCGTTTCCATTCCATGCATTATGATGAGACCGTCCTCCGATTTCTCCCGCCAGCAGCCTCCCCTGGTATAAATATATGCATGTCATGTACGGAGAAGTGTTCTATTTCTAATTGTAGGCTGGGCTGGGCTGGGCTGGGCTGGGCTGGGCTGTGTTGTGTTGTGTTGTGTTGTGTTGTGTTGTGTTGTGTTGTGTTGTGTTGTGTTGTGTTGTGTTGTGTTGTGTTGTGTTGTGTTGTGTTGTGTTGTGTTGTGTTGTGTTGTGTTGTGTTGTGCTGGGCTGGGCTGGGCTGGGCTGTGCTGTGTTGTGTTGTGCTGTGTTGTGCTGTGTTGTGCTGTATTGTGTTGTGCTATGCTGGGCTGTGTTGTGTTGTGTTGTGTTGTGCTATGCTGGGCTGGGCTGAATCCAGGTGACCTATCTTAGCTTAGCTTAGCTAAAGAGGAGACCACACCTAACCTACACTCTAAGCAGGGCAAACAAGGCAATGGGATTACCAGTTACTTTCCACACACGCATTTTTATAGTTCATCAATCAGCGGAGGCTGGTGAAGGCAGAAATCTGAAAATCTCATTGCAATGCATGGAATGGAATGAGGAATGGTATCAAACATGTGTGATTTCTACCTCCACCAGCCTCCGCTGCTATGGGCATTATCATGCCTCTCTTAACAACCTTCACAGTGCGCGCATGCATTACAATGAGCCTGGCCTCCGGCCGTAAGTAGGAGTCGAAAATAACAATGTAGAGAGAGAGAGAGAGAGAGAGAGAGAGAGAGAGAGAGAGAGAGACACACACACAGAGGGAGAGAGAGAGAGAGAGAGAGAGAGAGAGACACACACACAGAGAGAGGGAGAGAGAAAGAGAGAGAGAGAAAGGGAGAGAGAGAGAGAGAGACACACACACACACACAGAGAGAGGGAGACACACACACACAGAGAGAGAGAGAGAGAGAGAGAGAGAGAGAGAGAACAGCTTGGATTAAGAAGGCAGAGTGCTTTCATTTTTCTTTCAGAGGATATTAAATTACATCACAAACACTTTGGCTGCAGCTTGCCTTTGACAGAGCAGGTAGTTACAGTGCAGAACTGTGGGGGATTTCCCTTGAAATACTGTCACATAAACATTTTCTTCATCTCTGATTTATCGTGGTGACAACAGGGATGTAATCGGTCCAGTTTCATAGTGGGAACAATTTCCAATATTCCAACAGAAACAGTATCACAGTGAAAAATAAAACTCACGAATACACACACATAAAATGCTGTTATGAAAGAAATATGGTCTATGTCAGACAAAGAAAACGACAGAATATTGCATGGGCATTCTGTCCCCAGATCACACCAATAAACGCTTACACGTGTTGCCTAGCCGACTATATAACCGTGTAAATGTCTGCTCTTGTCTGCAGCAGCCTCCGCCCGTGCACAGAACACGACTAACCTCTCCTCTCTGCCCTGCAGCCTCTGACGTAACCGGCGCAATGAATTCAGACAGGGACATCAGCGGCGCAGTCGAGTTATGTAACTGAACTCTTTCAGTTTATCGCTGGAGTTGGCTCTCTTTTTTTCTTTCTTCCCTCTCCCTCTCTACCCCCAGCCGCTCCCCCCGGAGAGCAGGCCACGGCCCTAACCGCTGCCTGGGTAACGCTGGAGGAGGTCATGCCTGGCCGCCGAACAAACTCCAGTCGTGACGAGAGAGACGGAGAGAGGAAGGGAGAAAGTGAGAGTAAAAGTGGGAGAGAGAGAGAGGCAGTAGGAATTTTAAGGGTGTTCTGCAAGTGTGACTTCTTTACGAAGCTGTGATGTTTCTGAAAGCACTTCTCTCTCTCTCTTTCTCTCTTGTTCACTGGTTTTAAATAGCCTAGTGTTTTTTTCTCTCTCATTGAACTCATTCATTTGGGTACACTCCCCTCTCATTCACAAGCCTAGCAGGCTATTCTCTCATTGAAGAAGGCAAAATCAACTTTTTATGGCAGAATATTACCATATATGGCCGTTATTACGGAATCAGACCGTTTGGAGAAGCGCCAATGACAATACCAGAAGTCGAATGTATCGGCTGTATTGTTGTTTTCAAAATTCTGTTCAGATCAATAAATGTATTTACCCACGAGGGACAATTGCTTAATTCTGGTACTAAAAAGTGACCAGCGAACACCAGGCATCTGACAGGCCTACAGTGTTATCGATCATGTATAATAATTAGCCCACACTCACTGTTACACTGTGGCAGCGACGTGGGGGGGGGGGGGGGGGGGGGTATACTCAAGATATAACCACCATTGTATTTGTTATGAATAGGGTTTACCCATCAAATCAGATCAAAGTGCATTAATCATATACTGAGGATAGAGCGGGGTGTAAACGGTGCAATAAAATGCTTACTCGCAAACTACCTATTATGCTACGTGAGTGTTTTTTGCCGCCTATTATTGTTTACTGCTATAGATCCCTGACCTACTTAAAACCACCCTAAACCATAATATATCAGAGTGCCGCTTCAATAGTAACACGTAACGTAATTAGTAACAAACATAGTTTAGTGGTATCACTTCCCCTTTGTATACTAGCTAGGTCATGTGTTTATTTTTGTCCAATGAAAACCATGGGGCTGTATACAGTAGCCTATTATCCAATTCCAACAGATCCAAGCGAAGTCCATTCGGCAAGTCTTTGGAAAGACATCAAACAGCCTAACCTTAACCCTAACCATGGGAAATGCATCAACATAGCGCTAAAGAACCCTAGGCTAAGACTCTGTGGTAGTAGCCATATCGGTTCATGAATTCATACCGCAACTGGTTGAGTTATTATGCAAATCCATAACCACCTTTATATGGTGGCATACATCATCCACGTGTGAAGCAATTCTAGGTCAGCTACTTAAAAGATTAATTTGTTAAAGCTACAATTGAATAGGCTAGTCTTCCATTTTGCTATAGCATAATGATGACAATGACATTTGTTGAAAGTGAAATATGAGTTGTGAATGGTGCGAGACCATTTCGTTATATCACCAATACACTCAACTAACACTTTATTAGGAACACTATACTAATACTGGGTAGGGCCTCCTTTTGCTCTCAAAACAGCCTCAATTCTTCGTGGCATTGATTCCACAAGATGTTGGAAACATTCCTTTGAGATTCTGGTCCATGATGACATGACTGCATCACACAATTCCTGCAGATTTTTCAGGTGCACTTTCAAGCTGTGAATCTCCCGTTCCACTACATCCGAAAGGTGTTCTATTGGATTCCGATCCGGTGAATGGGAAGGCCACTAAAGAACACTGAACTTATTGTCATGTTAAAGAAACCAGTTTGAGACGACTTTTGCTTTGGGACATGGTGCATTATCATGCTAGAAGTAGCCATTAGAAGATGGATAAATTGTGACCATGAAGGTATGCACAATACTCAAATAGGCTGTGGCATTCAAGCGATGATTAATTGGTATTAACCGGCCAAAAGTGTGCCAAGAAAACATTCCCCATACCATTACACCACCTCCACAATGAGAAAGTGTACAGGTGTTCCTAATAAAGTGCTCCGTGAGTGTATATCCTCCTATGGAGCATTTCCACGTAGCTTGCAACCCCATGACAAGCTGGATATGTCATTACAAAGGAATGTTTACTGTCACCGCGCAAACCCGCCGCACATTTCAAGGCAAGGGGCAGACATTGGCCTAATAATAATGAAAATATTGCATCACAAATACTACGTGCCCATTAAAAAAAGGTTTTGGCAGGTCAGCTACACACGCCCCCTGTGACAAGACAGTTTCACAATGTTTCTACAGTGTTGCCACGCTGCAACAACAGTATCACTTAAAAAGTGACCACAGACATTATCCTTGGCTAATATTTTCACACGGCGCGCAAACGCACACGCGCGCACACACACACACACACACACACACACACACACACACACACACAACATACACAACACACCGACACCGACACCGACCTTGCTAGTGAGAGCATTCAGAGTCTACGGTGAGAACTCAAGTGAGTTGCTTCTAATGGGTTGACATGAGGACACCGCTCACCTTGCCGGAGATGTGTAGCCTCGGCGCCTTCTCGGTGACAGCACCGCACATATAAAAGTCCAGTTACGTTCCCTCGCTTGCTACGTACCGATGGGGGTCGGAGCCGATAATGTTGCTTGCGGATATCAATTTTATGCACAGTACAGTAGCCTTCTGGGCTATAAGAGATGAGCACAACGTTCAAGACATCTCCAAACGCAAGCCGACCTCCCGAAATATTGCTGCGTAACGTACACTGCCGCTTAAACGGTATAAACGCGCGCTTATTACTTGTTTTGTCCAGAGTATGTGGAAATATTTTCACGGTTCATGATCGGCTGCCACGATGGGAGATGGGAAACAGCATTAGCTTCTACAGTAGCTCCACCCCCTTTACAGTATGGGCGCGTGCGGGTCAGATCAGGAGGTCGGAGAGAGAGAGAGAGTGAAGCCGTATACTGCACTCTACGGGAGGAATCACGCTATTGCATAGGCACGCTGCTGTACTGTATATATAGGCAGGCCTAATAGTCGATAGCGAGGGCTTGGCGCGCAAAGGGCCTCAGTGACGTCTCCAAATTGGACAAGAAAGTCAAAACAAAAAAAAGGATTCTGAGCCGATTGTAATTGTGATGAGTCGTTGTTTATACACTCCATTCCAGTGCCGTTAAGGATCTCAGTTAGCTCCTTTCACAACTTAATAGATCTCACCCAAGAGCCTTCTATTGATATTTACACAACTCATTTTAGCCCAAATTGCCACTCACTACTATAGACCCTTTGCGTGCTGATGGCCTTGATAGGGTCTCTGCAGCCTGGGTTTACTGCACAATCTTAAAAGTGGGCCCGATATATATTCCATTCTGCACTTCTATTGTATTGGGTATTGACTAACATGCTTAGACAAGGCTGTTCTATTCAATTATATTGGGTATGGAAGTCTCAGAAAAGCCTATTCTATTATTCTATTCTATTCGGTTTGGACGTATAGTCCCAGACAAGGCTATTCTATGCTGTTCTGTTCTGTTCTGTTCTGTTCTGTTCTATTCTATTCTATTCTATTCTATGCTGTTCTGTGCTGTTCTGTTCTATTCTATTCTATTCTATTCTGCTCTGTTCTGTTCTATTCTATTCTATTCTGCTCTGTTCTGTTCTATTCTATTCTACTCTATTCTATTCTGCTCTGTTCTGTTCTATTCTGTTCTATGCTATTGGGTTATCGGGTCAATGGACTAATAGTCGAAAAGGCCCCAGTGAGCTCCCTCCACCTCTTCCTGTCCTTGGTTACCTTCTGCATCTCACTCCAGGGGAACGATTAGATTAGGTCTGGAATAATAGTTCCAGACAGGCCCATGGTGCTGGTAGTCTGGCAAGGTGCACACGTGGCTGTTACCTTTCCTCATTCCATTCCATGCATTACAATGAGCCTGTCCTCTGATGTCTATCTCCACCAGCCTCCCCCTAGCCGGTATACCATCGGGAGGTCATTGTGACCTTCGACCCAGAGTCTTGATCCAGATCAAGGAAGAACAACATCACACTTTCTAAAAGTTGTTTTATACTTGATGCATGTGTAGCGGAGGTGGTTTGGAATCAGGTAGCCCTGCCTGAGATGTACTGTAGCCCTTATTCCACGAGGATGTCCTCTTGGTGTAACGGTTTACGTCTGTGGCATCCATGTGCACGGCCCTTGGTTTAAACCCTGCCGGTTAAACATGTAATAGAGGCTATAGATGTATTTGGATTGGCTAACAGTTGCACCCCATTTACACCAGCAAGTAAGAAAACTCAAAATAAGATGAGAGAGTTAGAGAGAGAGAGGGTGTGTGTGTTTTCTTTTACCTGTGTATCTGTGCTTTTATTGCAATAATACATATGCATGTTAACACACATTGTCAATGGTCAGAAACATAAAAAGAACTTTGGACAACAAGCACTGGTCACATGACGCGATAAATCAACAAAATGCATTATCACACCAACAAACTGGTCACATTTGGATTCAGTTGCAAATTATACACACACACACACACACACACACACACACACACACACTCTTATAGACACATACAGACACAAACCGCAAACATACTCAACACCCATTTTCTCACATTTTCACACACACACACACACACACACACACACAAGACTGAAATGTAGAACTGATTTGATTAGTAATAAAAATTTCTCATGATAACATTTTAATCCATTCAAAAGTGCTGTATTGTTTAACACTGGTTTCATACACACACAGCAGTTATACCTTACCGTACTGTACTGTACTTTATATAGACAGAAACAACCAAGCAACTCCACCACGACAACCTGCTGCCAAACAGAACCTCCGGACCAAGGGAGGAACAAATGTTGGCGGTAGAAATCGGAGGAAACGCATGCGATGGACACTACTCCTCATTCCATTCCAGGCATTACAATATGCCCGTCCTCCCGATTTCTACCCCCACCAGCCTCCCCTGATCTGGAGAAATATGAACAACGATACTGATATATTAATTCAATAGTCAATAGAACGATTTGAAATGAGTCATACTGTATTTTATATATACTATATACAGAAAAGAAATAAAAATGCACACGTCAGGAAGGAAACACATTTGCACATTAAACAGCACGACGTGTGTCCACTAAACACTTACTAAGAGCCTTTCATTTTTCACATCAGAATATTCAAACGGCTTGTTGACTTGGGTTTCATATGTATACTGTATGTTTGTGTATTATATGTAATAAAGCATACATATTATGTTTAGATTTCTATACTGGTGTGGACTCTGTAAATACAGCTAGCAAGACAAAGATATACTACAGTTACATGAAGCTTAAAACATACATGGGTTAATATATATATACGCACGATGCACTAGACAACACTCTGCAATCCATATTGCATTGATACAATCAACAAATTGGAACAGTACGACTTGCAGGTTTCTGTGATATGTCGAGAGTGACTGATGTTGGATGGATGATGATGCTGATGCAACGGTGGTTGTTGTTGCCAGTGAAACATGCGTGGATGAGCAGGGGGATACTTCTGTCTTCTCCCTCTCTGGATGGACGGATGATGAACGGAGGACGTCTTGCTCCCCTCCCCTCCTCTCCTCTCCTGGCCCGCCACGGCCCTCTGTTCTACTCAAAGAAGTTGCGTTCACTGCGGTTACTGCGTTCACTGGAGAGAAACAAGAGGGAAAGAGGGAAAGAGGGACTCAGCCTCTTTTAGGGAGACAATGCTTCACCCTCCCCTCCTTCAACACTCATGGTAAGCCACATCCGGCCCTGAGTCAAGGACATATTGGACCTGTTTCCCAGACACAGATTAAGCCTAGTCCAGGACTAAATCACACTTTCAATAAAGATTCTTCTATCTATTGAGTTGCTTTTTTAAATCTGGGATTAGTCTTAATCTGTGTCTGTGAAACCAGCCTGTGGTGCGCTTGATTTAGCTTGCAGTTTGCAGTGCTGTTTTGGGACTATTCTACTCAATCAAGCGCACCTCTAGTATTGTGATGTTTTGACTCAGGTGGGACAGTACCCAGCCTAGTGGACTGTACTCACACAACACCAACAATAGGTAGCATGGTGTTCAGGGTTTAAATGTGCTCTATAAAACAAGGACAGAACCATCATGTTGATGTTATAGAATATTAATTATAGTAATTATATTATAGTAATAAGAATGGTGAATAATCACTCTCTGTTTTTAACTGTAACTGTAGAACAATCACTCTCAGAGTTGAATTGTAGAATTAGCACTCATTCAGGGTGGGATCCTAATTTGAGATCCACACACGTAACTCAATATTCAACATAAATCTCAATGTTTGACTGACGTGAAAGTCAGAGTTATGCACACAGACCTCAAGTGAGGGTTTCGACCTTAACCTTTAACTAGCAGGTTAAATGCATATACAGTAGACCCCATAACCAAATGAACAAACCCAATTCTATTCAGGACATTTAGGAAGGGGATATTATATAGAATAGAATAGAATAGAATAGAATAGAATAGAATAGAATAGAATAGAATAGAATCAGGCTTATGAAGCATGATCATAATGCGTTATAGCAGAGGCAGTGATGTAAGATCCTCCTATGTCATGTTGTTATAACATGGACATGAGGCACAGGGGTGGCAGGTATCATGTCATGCATGTGAATCTTTGGTAACACCCTCACAATGACTGTGTCATGACAACATCAACAACCATGACATCTTGTAATGTCTGTGTATGGCAACCGACTTTGCAACACATTACATTAACATGAACACATTCTGTTAAACGTTTGAACATATTCCATTTACTTATGTTTTCCAGATATGCCGTCTTGTTTGTTAGTAATTTGGTGTCCTAACTTGATGTCTGCTATGTCATGGTTATGACTGTGCAGTAATGGTTACTTATGTACAGTAGGGCTTCTAACAGAGAGTTCAAGTGTTACCAAGTCTTCATTCATGAATGGTAATGGAGGAGTATGCTTGATAAGTAGTTGGCCTGTTTATACCAGGAAAACATATCTACTGTTTTTAAGTTAAATGATCGAGAATTTGCTCTCTCATTGCATAAAGGTAGAGCTGAGGTGGTTTTCTAATAAAGGAGGTCTACTACATTGGTGTCTATGCCTATGGCTGACTGTAGGGTACCCTTGGGTGCTACCCTAGCTAGTCTGGTAGCTAAACCTCTGGGTGCTAACCTAGCTAGTCTGGTAGCTAAACCTCTGGGTGCTAACCTAGCTAGTCTGGTAGCTAAACCTCTGGGTGCTAACCTAGCTAGCTTACCATCAGTAACAGCTTAAACTTTGATGTGATTGGCGTCTCCCAACCTGGTGATTACAAGATGAAACCAACGGTCAACGGTCAACGGTTAACGGTCAACTCAAAACAAAACCAGAAGTGGTGAAGTCCTAGTGATCTTGCTACATTGGGGGTTTAGTGTGTGATAGTTGAATTCCGACAATTCTTCTATAGGCGCTCTTTACAGACACAACCATGTGATATCTACTGTATTGTGTCTGCCATGTACCAATCAAGTAAGAAACATACTTTGATATGAAATGTGATATAATGACATTTATTTATATTATTTATGTGATTATATCATTATGTTTTCATTACATTTTACACAATCGGTATCACGTTTTAGCGTAGTATCCTGGATGGCTTTGTTGTCATGGCTCTACGTAATCAAGGCGGAGAGGGTGGGGTCTAAAGTGAATGTGAGGCGGTGATTGGGTGATTGAGGTTGAGTGGCATGCAGGGCGGCGTTGGCCATTGGTGCTAGGTACTGTACTCACGCCCCCTCATCTCTGAGGAGAGACAGGAACTTGGTGACTCTGTGCTGCACTTCCATCTGAGGGAGGAGAAGAAGAAACGAAAACAATGAGTTACAGTGACACAGTATGACCCTTGAACCCCTTCAGGGTTAAGTATGTAGTTTGCTGCCCCCGCTGGCCACACTGAAACATTTAAAACGTGTATATACTACATTTTCGAATAGCGCGAAACTTATACATATTCTTCTAAACAAACCAAACGTGAAATAAGCCCGTAAAGGCCAGTGTCCTATCCGACACCAAATTTTAGAAAACGCTTTGTTCGGACTCGGGTTCGTCGTGTGAGCTCATTCCTTGATGACTACCCCTAACCCTTACCCTTTATCATGGCCATTTAAAATGAGACAGGAGGTTGAATAATGGTCTCTGATTGGCTGTGTGCGACTGACCTGCAGAGACATCTCGATTAACATGAGGAGCTTCTTGATGCCGATCCAGACCCTCTTGCCCTTGATCTGCTGACTGATGGTGGATCTCTCTGCCTCGGTGAAGCTTCCCAGCAGCTAACACACATGGGATAGAGCTCCATTAGTGTGTGTGTGTGTATGTGTGTGTGTGTGTGTGTGTGTGTGTGTGTGTGTCTGTGTGTGTGTATACCTCCAGTGCCTCCACCAGGTGTTCTCCAGTGGCGATGTTTGGTATGTGGATGGTTGTACTGAAGGCATCCAGCATCTCCATCTCCTGCAGCACGTCCTTACGGCTGGTGGTGCCGATGATCAGCAGCTTACGGCCCTGCAGGGGAACACAGGGTTATACACACACACATAGTATACACACACACACCCACACCCACACCCACACCCACACACACACACACACACACACACACACACACACACACACAACCCCTGCACCAGTAAACACATACACACACCCACCCACACACACACACAACGCCGCATGCGCACGCACGCACACACGCACACACACACACTCACACACACACACACACACACACACACACACACACACACACACACACACACGCACACACACTCACACATACACACAGACATGCCTACGTACACACACACACACACACACACACACACAGACACACACACACACACACACCACTATAGCTCACTTTGGGTGGGGCCTTCTTCAGCAGCACCAGCAGAGCCTGGAGAACCAGGTTGGAGAAGCGAGGTCCAATGGGCACATAGTCTACAGGAGGAGAGGACAACACATTTAGACCACAGACCCCAAGGGTACAGCATATAAGCTAGGGGAGGCTGGTGGAGGTAGTAATCGGAGGACGGTCTCATTGTAATGCGTGGACCGGAATGAGGAATGGTATCAAACACGAATACGTGCCCAGCTGACGTATTCGTGTTTGATACCATTCCTCATTCCGGTCCACGCATTACAATGAGACCGTCCTCCGATTTCTACCTCCACCAGCCTCCCCTAACACAGGCGTACACAAAGCATTTAGCCTATAGGAGGCAGGGTCCTCCCCAGGGTTTTTGAACAGCGTGGCCGTTGGATCACAAGCCCGACTCGCGTTTTATTTCACGTCAAATTGCGGGGGAAAATACAGCTAAAACGCTGAAGTCGCTGAGGAACATCCTCACGCTTTTACTCTTCGCTTTTAAACAACGATGTCATCGCGGCGCCGCTCGGACATTCTTTGGGGAGAGCCCTGGAAGGCCACGGTCAGGGTTAGGGTTAAAGGTCTACAGGAGGTGGAGTACTGACCCAGCAGACGCTCGATGTCGTCCACAACTACACAGCTCAGCTGGGACTTGTACGCATCGTCAAAGATCTGTGAAGGGAGAGTGAAGGGATGAGAGAGGAGGAGAGAGGGGGAGAGGGGGGTGGGGGCACAGAGAGACAGAGAGAGACAGAGAGAGAGACAGAAGGGTGTGGTACAGAGGGAGAGAGAGAGAAAGAGAGAGAGAGACAGAAGGGTGTGGTACAGAGGGAGAGAGAGAGAGAGAGAGAGAGACAGAAGGGTGTGGTACAGAGGGAGAGAGAGAGAGAGAGAGAGAGAGAGAGAGCATGTTGTGTGTATGTTCTCAGTCAACACATTGGTATAGCAACGGCTAAACTGACTGAACTGTGTGAATGCTGTAACCATGGAGACTGTTACCTTCTTGATGGCCTGACACTTGGAGATCTCAGAGTGGCCGATCATCTTGTCTGGGGAGCAGATCTTAATGAAGGGGAACTCAGAGTCTTCAGAGATCTTGGCTGCAAGGGCGGTCTTACCACTGTGTGGGGGTCCTGGGGGGGGGGGACAAGGTTAAAGTAAGTCGCTTTGGATAAAGGCGTCTGCTAAATGCCATAAATGTAAATGTAAATGTAAGCAGAGAGCGCAGTGTGTGTGTGTGTGTGTGTGTGTGTGTGTGTTTATGTGCCAGCGTGTGTGTGTGTTTGCGTGCATGCCTGCGTGTGTGTATGTGCCTGCGCGTGTGTGTGTTTGTGTGCATGCTTGTGTATGTATGTGTCTGTGTGTGTGTGTGTGTGTGTGTGTGTGTGTGTGTGTGTGTGTGTGTCTGTGTGTGTTTGTGTGCATGCTCGTGTGTGTGTGTGTCCTGCCCTACCCTCCAGCAGCACAGCCACCAGCGGGGTGCGGTCGCTGTTCTTGGTCTGCTGGACCAGCAGCTCCCCGTCGCCCAGGACCGCGGTCACTGGGTCGCCCCACTTTATGATGCCGTTCATGATGTAGCTGGCGTAGTCCTCCTGGTTGGTACCAAATGCCTGAGGGAGGAAGAGGAGGAAGAGGAGGAGGAGGAGGAGGAGGAGGAGGGAGAGGAGGAGAGGAGGGGGGGAAGGAGGAAGAGGAGGTGGGGGAGGGAGAAGATGAGGAGGAGGAGGAGGAGGAGGGGGAAGAGGAGGGGGAGGAGGAGGAGGAGTGGGAGGAGGAGGAGGAGGGAGAGGAGGAGGAGGGGGGAAGAGGAAAAGGAGGAGGAGGAGAGGAGGTGGGGGAGGGAGAAGATGAGGAAGAGGAGGAGGAGGGGGAGGAGGAGGAGGAGGGGGGGGAGGAGGAGGCGGAGGAGGAGGGAGAGGAGGGGGAGGAGGAGGAAGCAGGGGAGGAGGGAGAGGAGGAGTAGAGTGGTCACTTCTTGGTCTGTCTGATAGAAGCACTATCTTGATTGTCTGATATATATAGACTGGTTACTTACAGGTTTGATGTCATTGTTGAGGGAGCCCATGAAGTCACTTCTGGTCACCTGCAGTTTCTCTGCTCTCTCTGTGTCTACCTCCACTGTGGCTGTAGCCTGGACAGAGACATCAACGGAGATAGCAATAGAGATATCAACAGACACATCAACAGAGATATCAACAGACAGAGATATCAACAGACAGAGATATCAATAGAGATATCAACAGAGATAGCAATAGAGATATCAACAGAGACATCAACAGAGATATCAACAGACAGAGATATCAACAGACAGAGATATCAACAGACAGAGATATCAATAGAGATATCAACAGCGATATCATTCGAGATATCAGCAGAGATATGGCTGTGGCCTGGATGGTAGGAGAGATATCATCCTGTGTGACGGTTCATGGCAATTGATTGGCCAGTCTAACCTTGATGTGACGGTTCTTGGCAATTGATTGGCCAGTCTAACCTTGATGTGGCGGTTCTTGGCAGTTGATTGGCCAGTCTAACCTTGATGTGACGGCTCATGGCAGTTGATTGGCCAGTCTAACCTTGATGTGACGGTTCTTGGCAGTTGATTGGCCAGTCTAACCTTGATGTGGCGGTTCATGGCAGTTGATTAGCCAGTCTAACCTTGATGTGGCGGTTCATGGCAGTTGATTGGCCAGTCTAACCTTGATGTGGCGGTTCATGGCAGTTGATTGGCCAGTCTAACCTTGATGTGACGGTTCATGGCAGTTGATTGGCCAGTCTAACCTTGATGTGACGGTTCATGGCAGTTGATTGGGCGGCTCTGACCAGGCCCTCCAGTTCGGCTCCACTGTAGTTCTTTGTCTCTGCTGCCAGCTCCTTCACGTCCACGTCAGGGGACAGCAGGCCAAAACCACGCATCTTATTGGTGTGGATGTTCAGGATCTGGACACGCCCCTTCTCATCAGGAAGACCTGGAGAGGGGGGGGGGGGGGGGGGGGGGGGGATAAACAAAGAGAGAGAGAGTGAGAAAGGGAAAGTGGAATTAAGTACAGTTATACAGTCAGGGAGGTGGAGAGGGTCAACATGATGGGTGAGGGGGGGTAGTGAAAGAGTGTGTGTGTGTGTGTGTGTGTGTGTGTGTGTGTGTGTGTGTATGTGTGTATGTGTGTCTTACCGATCTCCATCTTGACCTCAAACCTGCCAGGCCTCATCAGAGCATCATCTATCAGATCAGGCCTGTTGGTCATTCCTGTGAGGAGGAGAGGAGAGAGGGAAGAGAGGAGAGGAGAGAGGGAAGGGAGGAGAGGAGAGAGGGAAGAGAGGAGAGGAGAGAGGGAAGGGAGGAGAGGAGAGAGGGAAGAGAGGAGAGGAGAGAGGGAAGGGAGGAGAGGAGAGAGGGAAGGGAGGAGAGGAGACAGGGAAGAGAAAAAAGGGAGGAGATGAAAGACAGAGAAGGGAATAAAGGAGAGAAAGAAAGTGGTTAAAGAGTAGCATGAAGCAGTAGCTTGTCTCTGTTTGCGTGTGTGTGCGTGTGTGTGTGCGTGTGTGCGTGCGTGTGCCTACCTATGACCAGGATGTTATTGAGCTCATCAACTCCATCTATCTTGGACAGCAGCTGGTTGACCACTGTGTCATGGACGCCTGTGCTGCTGGCCCCCGTCCCTCTCTGCTTACAGATGGCATCCAACTCATCAAAGATAATGATGTGCAGCCCACTGTTGGCACCCAGCTATGAGGGGGGAGGGGGGAGGGGGGAGGGGGGACGGGACGGTGGGGGGGAGGGCGAGGGGGGGGGGTGGGAGGAAGGGGAGAGAAAGATGGACATAAATCATTTCTTTCAACATTAAAACATCAACAACAACATCCTAAAAACTAAGGGGCGAGATTTCATATGTTTATGATTGTATTTCTCAACATGACCAGTAGATACGGTACAGCCTCTATACAGTTGTCCTCCATAAAAAAAAAAAAGATGTCCGCCCCTCACCCTTTTCTGCTCTTCCTCTGCGTCGGCGAACAGCTTCCTGATGTTGGCCTCAGACTCTCCAACGTATTTGTTGAGGATCTCGGGGCCGTTGACGATCTTGGGCTCGCGGGCGTTCAGCATCTTACCGATCTGCCTGGCCATCAGGGTCTTACCACAGCCCGGGGGTCCGAACAGCAGGATGCCCTTCACGTGCTTACAGCCTGGGAGGAGAGAGAGCCAGGTCAAGTCAGTCAGACAGTCACACGATAATGGATAGTTTGGAAAGTAATAGAAGTAATGGAATGGAAATGGAGTAACGGAAAGTTTCGCAACTCAACATTTTACAACGTCATTTCTCAGGACGCAACAGCTGAGATAGCAGTGTGAAATAGAGCATTTTTTAAACTTTATCCTTTTTTTGTTAGAATAAAATAAAAAATAAAGAGACTAAGAATAGAGGTAAAATAACAGACATAGGATAAGAATAAGAGATATTAAAAATAAATTAATTAATAAATAAAAAAAAGAGCCTTCTATGGTAGTGCGGTAGTGAGGATGTTTAGGGTGTGGTTAGTCTCACCCATCTGCTCCACGATGTCTGGAGGGAAGACGCGGGAGGCGAAGGCTCGACGGAAGATGTCAGAGAACTCCTTGTCCAGACCACCGATGCCCATACGCTCAAAGTTCCAATCAGGGTTGATGATGCTCTGTCTCTGCTCTTTGGTCTTGGCCTTCCCTGTAGGTCAGAGAGGGATGTAAGAGGAGTCCATTCTTTTGCTTTGACCTATAGGTTTGTGCTGCCCTCTTGTGGAGTAATACGGCCACTACATCACACCACACTGGAAACTACAACATAGTCTCCAAATTATTACGTTCTGGGGGATCCCAGGACCAAGGAAATAAGATCTAGGGGATCGTATTATATGGCTATACCAGCATTTGACCACCTGTTTTGACGTAACATACGTAAGAGTTATGTGAATTACAACTTGCATGGCAGTTAGGCAGTATTAGGCATTAACTTCAAGTGGTTAAGGTTAGGGTAAGTTGTCAGGGGAAGCAAATATTAGCATAAGCAACAACAATTAGCAAGAATTAGCACAAGCGTGATTCGAACCAGCAACGTTCGGGCAATGTTCGGGTTACAAGTCGGGCAGTTTCTGGACTGAGGGAGGAGGTGGAACGTACCAACTAGTGTGAGGGAGGAGCTCTCAGCCTTCTCGAAGACCACCTGGCTGTTCCCCACCAGCAGTCCAATGTCAATCTGGAGGAGAGAAAACAAGATACCCCCACAGAGGCTCAGTGGAACAGTCCAGAGAGGTGAAGACAACACACCCCGACAGAGGCACAGTGGAACGGTCCAGAGAGAGGTACACACGTAGAAATAGAAAGAGTAGAACAGACATTCCCATTCAAATCAACATTCCATGGTGGGTGTACCGGCGGCCATCTTTTGGTGTACCATTTGGTGGTTTTAGCTTACAGCTTTATTAACAAACAACTCAGCTCAACTTCGATTGAAATGTTCAGTCGAATGATGGTGCGGCCTCTCTGTGTTCTACACATGCAATAACAATGATTACCATGGCAATAATGTATTACAATTCCGTGGCGGCCATCTTTTGGTGTGCTAGCATAGATTACCATGGTCTGAGGGATCATGTCCGCTCTGCTTATTCTATTTCTATGGGTACAATCCCTCAGGACTCAGGATAGATCTGTCCATAGACAGGCTTTAAACACCGGTGTAGATCTGAAAGAACTGGATTGGTTTAAGCAAGATGATAGCAGCCCTTCTTTTCCCTCTGCTAGGTTACTCTTTCACCTATCCAGTCCTTTTATATCCACACACACGTGTCAAGCAGGTGCGGTCTAGAGCAGTGGAGGCTGGTGGAGGTAGCTAAATGGCATATATATTATATTATATTTTATAATATATATTATTATTATATATATTATTTGTAAAATGCATTATCAGATCATTCTTAAACGCACATTCTGGAAATCCAGACAGTTATAATGTGTTTATCATAGCCTAGTCAAGGTTATGAACTGTAGCATGCCGTGATGTTATCTCCTAGTACCTTCTGCTTCTTGGTTAAGGCCGGCTCCCCCTTCAGGATGCTGGCGTCCATGGCCTCAATGTCTTTGATCACCAGACCAAACAGCTTGTCACAGAAACTGAACACCATCTGTGGAGCAGGCAGAGGAGGACATGGATTACTTTCAACATGAAACCATTGTTGTGGTATGGTATCATATCTGAACGAAGCATCACTTCAAAGGTGCATTGAAAATGCTACACCTGGATGGATCCGAAGGAGAGGGTATTGGTGTGTGTGTGTGTGTGTGTGTGCGCGCGTGCGTGCGTGCGTGTGTGCTTGCATGTGGTGTGTTTGCGTGCGTTTGTGTGTGTTGACCTCTGACCTGCTGGGTGATGGAGAAGCCCTGGTTGTTGAACTGCTGTATGAACTCGCTGGCCATCTTGTCTGAGTCGTACGGGCTGGTGTCAGTACTCTTCTTCTGGAGGAAGTCGATCTCTATGGTCATGGCCCCCACACACTGCTTGGACTTGTCAAAGTTGTAGTTGGCCACTAGGGGGGAGAAGAGAGTTTGGTTTAGAGATGTGGGTGTAGTCTCGTCCATGTTTGGGTTGGAAGACACTGTTCCATCTAAATCTTCATGAGAGAGTATGTTTGCGCTGTAACAATCGTTTTCTCTTCTCAAACTCATCAAAAAAGAACAGAACTTTACCTTCAACCTCCTGTCCGATGGAGAGACCTGCCCATTTCCTCTACGAGACGGGGTGGGAGGGAAAGAGAGAAAAAGAGGGGAGGGGGGAGAGATAGAGATAGAGAGAGATAGAGAGAGAGAGAAAGAGAGGAAAACAAGAGTAAGCAATGAGCCAAGACCCAGGTGTTTGTACTCCTGAGGTATACATTTTTACAGGTGTGTATCATTATTTACCTGCGGCAGGCAGGTGTGTATCATTATTTACCTGTGGCAGGCAGGTGTGTATCATTATTTACCTGTGGCAGGCTGAAGGCGATGGTGCCTGGGACGACAGAGTGGTGGCTTTTTACGGTGAAGACGTACTTGTGAGTGGGCGTGGTCTTCACAGTCACATGTCTAAGGAGAGGGATAGAGAGACGCATGGGCACCTATTACACACAGACACACACACACACACACACACACACACACACACACACACACACACACAAACACACACACTGGTGTTGCTGGCCACACACGCACGCACGTGCACACACACTCACACACACTGGTCTTGCTGGCCAAGACTCATGGGCTCCACACACACACACACACACACACACACACACACACACACACACACACACACACACACACACACACACACAAACTACCTCAAGACATACTGTATATAGTATCACATTAGGAACTGGTATCTTGATACTCTAGACAGTCATAATGCAGGGGATGTTGACCTAGATTATTCAGATGGAATAATCGGCACAAACTGTCGGCAAAAAAAGACACTGAATTACAGTAAAAATAGCCACAGTCTCAAAGAAGAGAAGAGACTTTACATGAAGTTACCATTTTTAAAGGGTTCATAAATGGGTTAGTTCACGAATAATTTACAACAAGTTTATAGACCAGTTATAAACCATTCACAAAGTTATAACTCAGTAGTTCAGATTATTCTATATTCACTTGGTGCTTGTAATCAAGCGCCAGTAATGTTGTTGTTTTTATGCCTTGATGTTGTAACATGATTTCTATAACTGAGTTTGAAAGCACTTTGATCCTGAAGACGGTATCTCAGTAAATGGGCTTGTTGTTAGGACAGGGCACCATTGCTGTGCTTTGTCATGTTTTCATGATAAGCTGCAACTGTCTTTGTTTGATGTTGTAGCAGGATTTCATGAATAAATGGTTAACAGTGTTTCACTTAACATTAAGGTGGCACTTAATTAGTTACAAATGTTGTTAACTCATTAATATATGTTTGTAAGTCATTAGAAAATGATTAATGGTGTTACAGTTCACATTAAGGTAACATTTCATCAGTTATAAAATGCTGGTAACTCAGGTAAATGTTCAGAATTGTTAAACTTTACATTTAGGTGGTATTCATTAGTTATAACTAATTGGTAACTCATTAATAAATGATTAGATTTTCTAAATAAGCACAGAAGATTGAAGAGTACTCACATGACGTAATTATTATTCCCACTGGGACCATACATACTGAAAAATGTATGCACTCACTGCAATGTAAATTGCTTTGGATAAAAGCGTCAGCTAATTAGCATATATATTATATATACATTATTAATTATCATTGTTGGCTTCTTATTACTTGACCCAAATGGGGTGAACACAGAGGGTGTAAGGGTGAACATAGAGGTGGTAAGGGGTAAGTAGTGGATAGATAAATCAAAAAGTAAAATCTGGGAACCTCCATGGTGAACATGTTTAAATGAGGATTATGTTGACAGGATTAGGAGTGTGGGCCATTGGGCAAAAAAAGATGGTGACAGCTGTACTGTACTTTGGGAGATTGGATGTAAAGATGCAGAGATGTGTTGAATCTGTTTGGTGTAAGCCAAATCATCCCCAAAAGTCAGGAAATAACTGTTTCCCAAATGTGTTTCCCACCATTAAAAACAGTGTTGCATAATGAAACATCAGGCTTAATTTTCGAAGCATTGATAAGTCCTGATTGCATGCACCCTATTTGGCAAGCACCAAGTGAAAATCGAACAATCTAACGATTGTTATAGCTCATTAGATTCGATTCTAATCTAATGAGCTAGAACTGTTTGTAAATGGGTTATAAATGATTTATGAACTGATTATAAACCGTGTAGAAACCCTTTACAAATGGTACCTAAAGTGTTACCGAAAGGCTATATCAAATACACAAGTACACACATTTAGATAGCTGTGTACAAGTGAATAAAGCACTGTAGACCACTCCCTCCCCTGCACTGAAAACACTGACTGGTGCTGCTGCTCCCCCCTACCCCCTACCCCCTACCCCCTACCCCCTACCCCCCCCCCCCCCCCCCCCCCTACCCCTACACACAGATGAAAAACTGTGGAGAAACAACTGACACTCAGCGCCTGTCCCCACTGCCGGGGGCTCGACGCATCGCATTAATATTTATTGACTAAGAGGATAATTTTACAGTGGGAAAAACAGCTCTGACAGGAATACAATCATTCTAGTTTTCCACGAACAGAGGAGGGGTTGGGTGAGATGGGGGGGAGGGGGGGTGTGTGTGTGTGTGGGGGGGGGGGGGGGTGTGGGGGGGGGGGGGGGGGGGGTGAGGGGGGGAGGAGGAGGGGTGGGTGTGAGGGGGAGTGGGGGGTGGGGGGGTAGGTCTTATAGAGCCAAGTAAACAAGGCCTTCACTAAACAACATCCTTTCCCCCTTTCCCCCTCCCCCCTCCCTGACAATCCAAGAGGATTCCATGCGAGGCTAATCTGAAATTAGCCTGGGATTACGCTTTATATGCTCTCCCTCAATGGGCAGGAGAGAGACAGTAATCCCACAGTAGGGAAAAGATGGCACTGGATTAATCCGGCGCTACAGAGTGATTAATCTGGGTTCGTGGTGCGTATCTGGTGTACTGTAGAATGACTGGACATACTCTGGGCAGTTTGAAGCAAACGCTCAAAGCATTTTAGGGGATTTCAGACCCAAGTCTGTGACAGATGGATTACTCTGGCCTTCCAGTAAAAACAAACGACTTTTCACTTTATATAATATGTCTGTGTTTGGTCCCTCACTGATGACTGGGTTTGTGGTGCGTGTGTGGCAGGGGAGGCTGGTGGAGGTAGAAGACGGGCTCACAAAGCATGCTTGGTACCATTCCTCATTCCATTCCACGCGTTACAATGGTAAGTGGCGTAGAATGACCGGAACCAGAATCGTTAGCAGTTCTGTATTGCATGTCTGTGGCGTTCTAGCCTCTTCTCCAAGATCAGGAGAATAGGTCAGGCTTTAGGAGACTACAGTAAGTGTGTACGTCTGGTGTTGGGGTGTGTGCGGTGTGGACAGAGCCTTGCTGTTGAGGTGTTGAGGTGTGTGCGGTGTGAACAGAGCCTTGCTGTTGAGGTGTTGAGGTGTGTGCGGTGTGGACAGAGCCTTGCTGTTGAGGTGTTGAGGCGTGTGCGGTGTGGACAGAGCCTTGCTGTTGAGGTGTTGAGGCGTGTGCGGTGTGGACAGAGCCTTGCTGTTGAGGTGTTGGAGCGTGGGCGGTGTGGACAGAGCCTTATGGTGGAGGTGTCTGTTGGTGTTGGGGCGAGGGAGAGGTGGAGGAGAGGTGGAGGTGGAGAGGTGGAGAGGTGGAGGTGTTGGCTGGTGTTGGGGCGAGGGAGAGTTGGAGGAGAGGTGGAGAGGTGGAGGAGAGGTGGAGGAGTGGAGGAGAGGTGGAGGACAGGTGGAGAGGTAGAGGTCTCTCCAGGGTGGAGAGGTGGAGGTCTCTCCAGGGTGGAGAGGTGGAGGAGAGGTGGAGGTCTCTCCAGGGTGGTTACTTACTGGCCAGACTGCAGGTCCTTCTCGCTCACAACGGCACAGTTTGTCAACGACAGGTCGTCTGTCGGGCATCGCGCCGCTTGCATTGTCTGCAGAGGAGGAGAGAGAGAGGGAGAGAGAGAGAGGGAGAGAGAGAGAGAGAGAGGCGAAGAGGAGAGAGAGGGGGGAGAGAGAGGCAAAGAGGAGAGAGAGAGGGAGAGAGGTAAGAGAAAGAGAGAGAGGGTGGCGAAGGGGAGAGAGAGGAAGAGAGATGAGAGAGAGAGAGAGAGAGAGAGAGGGAGAGAGAGAGGGGGGGGGGGGTCGCGAAGGGGAGAGAGAGAGAGGTGAGAAAAAACAGAGAGGGAGGGGGGGGGAGAAGAGAAGAGGGAGAGGTTGAGGGGAGATATTGCAGCGGAAGAATGACCCAGCATTTTGTTTTCCTCATCCACTGAGCATTCAGCACACCAAGGAGCCCAGTTTAATCCTCGCAATCGATCCTCCTTTAGAAGGACGACTAGAATGTCACAACTAGAATGTCACACCTGCTTAGGAGCTCACGTCACCCTTCTCAAAGTCGCTTTCACGTAAAAACCACTCGGACAGAATGTCAGACCAAAGTCTGTCAGCTCATTCATGAGGAGTGAGAGGCAGTCATGTTTTAAGAGATACAGCTGTTATATAGTACACACATGCCTGTGAGGCAGGTGCTGGGCCAACGAGAACACCAGGAAAGGACCAGAAAAACCTGCACACTTATGCATCATTTAACACCGGGTGGATTTGGGTTTGTTGTTTTCCTCACACGAAAAAAAGAGATTTTGAAAAAATTGCGTGCTGTCTTTTTTGGGTTTTCTTTTCCATGATCTATTAGCAAAGCACTGCAGCAAAGGATCTCAGCCTTCTAGAACCGCTCATTAGAATAGAGCCCCATCATGCAGGGTTCCGCTTGTTCCATTAGCCTGTTCGGAAGCCGAGTCACATGTACGGACAGTTTCTGTCTGACACCAGGCTGTTCTCAAGATTCTGTGGAAGATTTTAACCCCCAATCAGAGAGTAGGAACTCCAAATGATTGAATCTATGGCACATCGCAAGAGTTATAGAAAGCAAGTTGCTACCATACAAATCAGCCTTTATAGGCATATACTGTATGTGTATATATATATATATATATATATATATATATAGAGAGAGAGAGAGAGAGATAAAGAGAGCAAGAGAGAGAGAGAGAGAGAGAGAGAGAGAGAAAGAGAGAGAAAGAGGGAGAGACAGAGAGAGATAGAGAGAGACAGACAGAGAGAGACAGACACACAGAGAGAGAGAGAGAGAGACAGATAAAGAGAGAGAGAGAGAGCAAGAGAGAGAGAGAGAGACAGACAGAGAGAGAGGGAGAGAGAGAGAGAGAGAGACTATAACAGCTGGTTTGTATGCTACTACTTTACTGACTAATATATATAGTCACATATATACAGTATACAGTATGTCAGCCATTCACCACCAAAACAGATCGATGTGAATGTCAGACTGCAACTTTTGTACACAACTCCTTCATACAGCATGTCAAACCAGCCTGCCTTTCATACATAACAGCCAAGGACGCTGCGATCCATTGGGTACACAATACAAAGGCCAACGCTCCCTTTCAGTATGAGAGAAAAGGGGTAGAAGATGAAAGAGAATGTTCTGCTGATGGAAAAAAGTCTCGCGAAAAGCAGCGCAGCAGTGAATCCGCAGAAGACGGGTTGTCATGACAACAACACTTTTTTTCAACATGGACGGTCTTCTGTGGTGAATCCTTTTTTTGTTTGTTTCAGCTCTGGAGTAAACTCGGCGTTTCGTGTTTTTGAGCCTCAGTCTGGACACCACTTAAGAACACATGAGACCATGAGAAGGCATGAGAACGCATGAGAAGGCATGAGAACGCATCAGACCATGAGAACACATGAGAACACATGAGAAGACATGAGAACACATGAGAACACATGAGAGTGGTTTGTGTCTGTGACCATAGTCTTGGTCTGGGTTACAGATAATGGTCTTGGACAAAACCACCAGTACAGGAAGACAATGCCTTATTTTGCTGGCTTTTAAAATGTTAGGTCTTGGTTTCATTTCCCATGTTTTTGAGGGCCAGGGTCTGGGGCTGGGGCTGGGGCAGGGGCTGGGTCAGGGGCTGGGTCAGGGGCTGGGGCTGGGGCTGGGTCAGGGGCTGGGGCTGGGGCTGGGCCTCTAGGTCTGCGTCTGGGTCTTGAAGGCAGCTGTCTTGACTCCATTATGCAAATTGTTAATTTCTACAAAGATAGAGACATTTTCAAAATCAGACAAAACATTTTTGACATGTATTGTGTGATGATGATTTGCACAATCAAAATGGTGATTTGGCACAATCAGTCTCCCATACAGTATGTTGGCCCACTCACAGCTGTATCCTGTCATGCCAGGTACAGAACACACTCCTGTCTGATTTGCGAGGAGTCGGGCTAGAGATGAAGGGCCGGGCCGGGGTTCGAACCTGGGTCTCCTAAACGGAGGACACAAACGTCTACCATTAGACCAAAAGGACATCCTCAAGGTCAGAGGGTGACACTTGAGCTCAAATGTCTCAGACACAAGAGCGTGATCCCAAACCACCTCTGCTACGTAGGGTCACGAGCAGACAGCGGGTGTTGCTGGCCACCTCCATGTCTGGGTGCGACCGGGGGACTCTTGGCCTGTGTGTGTGACGAGGAGAATGTGCCGCCCTGGCCCACTGCAGTCCTGGCACGCTGCCCTGTCTCGGCTATAAAACCGTCACATGACTGCCCAGACTGACTCTTAATCTACCGACACTGGCCGACGCTCAGCTAGGGCAGAAAACACATACAGTACCAGTCAAAAGTTTGGACACACCTTGCCAAGACTGTGCAAAGCTGTCATCAAAGCAAAAGGTGGCTACTTTGAAGAATCTAAAATATAAACCATATTCTGGTTTGTTTAACACTTTTTTGTTTACTACATAATTCCATATGTGCTCCTTCATAGTTTCCATGTCTTCAATATTAATCTACAATGTAGAAAATAATACAAAATAAAGAAAAACCATTGAATGAGAAGGTGTGTCCAAACGTTTGACTGGTACTGTACTTCTCGGTTGGACCACAGTCCAAACAACGTAGCTCTGTAGCGTAGCGCCCTCAGTGGACTGCAGTGCGGGGGGGAGTTGGATGCTAATGAATTGTTCCGGGAGGTCGATCTCTGTCTCGTGTTCCCCCTCTGTGGATGGATTGCAATGGAGAGAAACGGAACTAGTGTACACTCTCAGAAAACAAAATGGTGGGGCGCTTAGTGGCGTAGCACACAAACACGCATACCACGGAATCGCAAGGTTCCTGGTTCGATTCCGACCCTCTTGACACGTCTTGCATGTCATCCCTCCTCTCTCTCCCATCCTTCCTGTCAATCTCTATTGTCTATCCCAAAAAAAGCAGAAATGCCCGAAAAACATTAAAACAAAATGGTTCCCCAGCTAGTCCCTGTAAGAGAACAACCATCTGAGGAACCTTTCTATGGTTTCATGAATAGTAGAACCCCTTTCATGAAAAGAGGGTTCCCGGGTTCTCCCCAGGGGTTTTTGAACGGTTTGAACATCAAAAACCGACCCGCGTTTTTTCATGTCAAAATGTATGCAAAAAATACTGCTAAAACACTGAATTCACTGAGGAACATCCTAACGCTTTCACTTCCGCGTTCGTTTTTAACAACGATGTCGTTGGCGATCAAAGACAGTTACCCTGTCATTACTAAATATATAGTTTAATTTGCCTTGAGTTGTTTATATCGTGGCGCCGCCAAGTCCACAGCATGGCACAGCGCCACTCTTACGTTCTTTGGGGAGAACCCTGGGGTTCTAGGCCAACATGGCACCAAAACAAGGGTTTTCTTCCAACTAAGAGTTCCCCTACAGGGACAAGCCTTTAGAACCCTTTTTTCTAGGTGAAACCTTAGTAGCTACCGGGGGGGGGGACCGGGGGGGTGAGAGAGCCACACTGGGGAAGCTCACAGGCCTGGCCCGGGGGGGGGGGGGGGGGGGGGGTTATATACATGAGAAGGGGGCGATGCAGAGACAGCAACAGATAGAAGCTACTTTCAGTTAAGCCGACTGCCCAATTATGCTAACAAGTTTAGCGGTGGGTGGCGGGGGGTGCCGGGGAGAACGGGACGGGGGACAGGGACGGGGGGTGGGACGGGGGGGACGGGGGTTGGGGGGAGACGGGGGTTATATACATGAGAAGAAATATATACTGAAATGACTCATAGAGTCATAGAGTCATAGAGAGAATATCCATACATACCTTGAAAAATATTACCACCTGGGGGGGGCCGGCGCAGGGGGGGGGGGAGTTGGGGGGGGGGAAGAGGACAGAAGACAGAGAGTTGAGACGGCCAGGACCACTGTCATAGCATGGGGCAGCATGGGGCAGCATGGGGCAGCATGGGGGGGCATTCACAGTCAGAGGTGGAGCACAGTGACAGTGGTGGAAAGATGAGCATGCAGGGCAGAGTTGGGGTCTTTTTTTATTTTTTATTCACAAAGCTGACAGCAGCCTCATCTGAATTCAATTCACACTACTAAGACACGCTGGTGTGTGTCTATGGTTGGCAGAATTAGATTTTTTGCTGAATGTGAATTTTGTATTTGTTAGCTACTACTGTATGTCAATGTCCAGTAATAAGACACCGTATATTTGAGTTTTTAGTCATAAATTATACATACCCCAAATCTGACAGAAGGATGATATGTCGGCCGTATAGGCTCAACAGTGTGATATCCATCTTACACACAAGTTTACATTCATTCTTCACATTATAAACAGATGATTGTGTCTTTAATGTGAGAACAAATATGAATAGATGAATGCAAAGACAACAAGGTGTATTTGAGTGGTTAATGCATGCATGTATGTATATATGTGTGTGTGTATGTATGTATGTATGTATGTATGTATGTATGTATGTATGTATCTATGTATCTATGTAAGTATTGTGAACAACTGAGAAATGAAATCATATTTTTTCCTGTCAAGCGATAACTTTGGTTATCATACAGGATACATACTAACCCCGTATATGTGTCATGAGCTTGAAAATAATTCCCCAACCACCACACTGCAAGGTGTCCATCAAATATGGCTGTTCAAGGGGATCATACTGTATATACAGTAGGAGCTGCAGTAAGTAGCATGCACAGACAGGCATACATACAGTACAGACATTACAACGTTTGGAGAACGTAAGAGGAAAACGCACTGGAACCTTTTCTGACCGTTATGGCCATGACCACACCAGATATACTGACACAGCCCCTGTTATCTGTCTGTCTAGCAGTGTACTAACACTCTGTACTCTGGTGCATCTAATCTGGGACAGATGATACTTAGGGAATTCACTGCTTCATATCCTGGTGACACACACACACACACACACACACACACACACATACGCACAGACGCAAGCACCTATGCACGAATGCTCACACACACACACACACACACACACACACACACACACACACACACACACACACACACACACAAACACACACACACACACACACACACACACACACACACACACACACACACTGGCTGCCCTCTCCCCGTCAAGTCAAAAATACAGAAAGCACCTGAACCTCTCTCCTGCTGGCGTTAAATAAAACAGTTTTTCCTTTCTTGGCGATGCAACAATCTCTATTCTAAGGCCACCTAATTAATATTTAATGAGGCGGAATCCCGGGAAAGGTATCCATTGAGTTGTCTCTGCTGCCGATCAATACAGCAGTGTTTATGTGTGTGTTTGTGTGTGTGTGTGTGTGTGTGTGTGCGTGCGTACGTGAGTGTGCGCGCGTGCTCTCTACATAAACCTTACGACTTCAATTATCAGAAGATAACAAAATTAAATATATAGTAAATATATTTCAAAACCACCAAATACACTCACTGAATACTTTATTAGGAACGCCTGTACACCTTCTCATGGTGGAGGTGGTGGAATGCTGTGGGGAATGTTTTCTTGGCACACTTTGGGCCTGTTAATAGCAATCTATCATGGCTTGAATGCCACAGCCTATTTGAGTATTGTTGCTGACCATGTGCATCCCTTCATGGCCACAATTTACCCATCTTCTAATGGCTACTTCCAGCATGATAATGCACCATGTCACAAAAGTAATCTCAAACTGGTTTCTTTAACATGACAATGAGTTAAGTGTTCTTCAGTGGCCTTCCCAGTCACCAGATCTGAATCTAATAGAACACCTTTGGGATGTGGTGGAACGGGAGATTCACAGCTTGAAATTGCACCTGAAATTGCGTTATGCAATTGCCTTACGCAACCATGTCATCATGGACCAGAATCTCAAAGGAATGTTTCCAACATCTTGTGGAATCCATGCCACGAAGAACTGAGGCTGCTTTGAGAGCAGGAGGTATTAGTATAGTGTTCCTAATAAAGTGTTTCGTGAGTGTATATGTATCTTGCTGTATACCAGTGGCCTACTTACAACTCCTCATTTCCAAAACTGAACCCACGTGAGTGTATTTAATGCTCAACTCACATTGGTCGATTTAACACCATGGCTCCTTCTCTGGCCACGCCCCCCCCCCCAGCCCAGGCTAACGAATCACCAGCGTGCCGAGCGGTGTGTGTGTGTGTGTGTGTTACGACTGGGCAAGAGGACAACATCTGAAGGTCACTCACTTCCCGTCCAGCAACCAATTAAAGTAGAACCTGGGGGAACACCTTCGGTCGACGATGAAGAATTCTTCTTCCCCCGGCCTCGACACAACCTTGTTAATCTGTCACATTGTCAGTCGGTTAGATTGGGAGGAGTGTTTGAGCTGTCCCTGACTGCACTGCCACCCCCCAGGGTTCTGTGGTCTCTAAATATAGCCGCAGCTCAAAGCTCACCATCAGGGAGGCACGGGCCCTGCACTGGCACACAGATTACTGATGAGAGGATACACTCCCACACAAGCACATACAGTACATATGCATACAGTACACACACATGCGCGCACACGCACACACACACACACACACACACACACACACACGCGCATCCACATACATGTACAGTATGCACACACACACACACACGCACATCCACATACATGTACAGTATGTACACACACACACACACACACACACACACACACACACACACACACGTATGAGCATACAGACAGAACTAATTCGTCAACATGATAAATACAGAGAGACATCCGTACAAACACGTAACAGCGCTGCAAGCTCGACTGTTATGGGATTTGTAATTGGTGGAGATATTGTACAAATATTGGCCTATTGGCTGTGTATTTCTCAACCTGGGACCAGAAGAGTTATTACAGCCTGATATTTGATGTAGAGCTCCTCTGAGATAGAAGACTAGTCTGCTGGAGTCACCGATTCTGTTTGAGAAGGACAGTCTTGAGAGAGCTCAATTATTTCAGCGTTACATAAAACCCCTCTCTGAGTCCTTAATTATAGATATCATCTAAATTTTAAATGTTAAATGTTAACGCTATACCCAAACATCTTTTTTGTATTCGTAATACTAGGAATAACACCAGGATAATTTCGAAAGCCTTTCATACAAGAGTCACTACATAAATCATGATCTATCAAAAACCCCATATCTCTCATTTGATTGACACAGTGCCATATCAGGCTAGTTAAGCTTCCACCTCGAACTGGCCCTCCTGAGCCTCCTAAACAGAGTTGGACAACTGTTTGAGATGAAGGATTACACGGGGTATCATGTTCCATTGTTCTATTGCTATTGGAATTAGAATGCTATTACTATTGGAATTAGAATGCTATTGCTATTGGAATTAGAATGCTATTGCTATTGGAATTAGAATGCTATTGCTATTGGAATTGGAATGCTATTGTCAGAAGGCCAAGATGGATGTTTATATATACGGCTCTGTATCAATCTGTTGTCCAACTGTCTGAGGTTTACCTTTGGACTAAGGGCCTGAGGAACATGCCAAGGACTTGGCCAAGGTAGGAGCCAAACAGTGTGTTGTTCGGTGTGAGGGCTTTTACCATGGACATCAGGACACACTCCCAGACCTTCACCTTACTGGATGTAGCTTAGGCTAACTGTTTGTGTCATAACTGTATAGAATGTGTTGCCATTTAGCTAGCATTAGCTGTTATCAACATTATTCACCTGTTTACGCTTTGACAGTGTTACAGTACAGTATGTATTGTATGGTTTTATGACCAACGGTTCATTCATATTCAAATAGCTAGTTAATCTAACCTGAACTAGAATGTCAAACAGAGGACTGCAGAGTCTGTTTACTCCTAGAATGCATAACACAGGTCTCAGGGAGAACAACAACCATTTGAAGCTGATCTGAGAGGATGAGGATTATATAACTATGGAATATTCTACTTTTACAAAATTGTGTGCTGTTTTCAAATTACACAAAACACAGAATCGATTTCTTTGTTTCAAGCAATATGGCCTCTCAGATCGGCAGGAGTGGCTAGGCCATAGGGGCTAGGGGCTAGGGGCTAGGGGCTATGGACTAAGGGCTAGGGTCTAGGGTCTAGGACTAGGGCTTAGGTGCTAGGGCATACAGGCCAAGAACTAGAGGCTAGGGACTAGGGGCTAGGGCATAGGGGATAAGAATTAATTTGGAATTCAGTGTTATACTGATTTGGAATTCAGTGTTATAATAGTAGGGATGGATGCTGCTTCAGCCTAGGGACAAATAGTATTTTACGCCTACCCGTGCAGGCGCAGACCAGATCAACAAACACATCCTCCACACTAATTAATAGCCCTGGGACTGCAGGGAAAATTAGCCGTCGAGCTATATCCGGTACAGTGGGTTAGACTTCAGCTTCTGAAATGTATGTTTGTTTCCAACTGTGCATAATCCCTGTCAGATTAATATAATAAATAAAGAAGTCATGTGTTGTTACATGTGTCCTATTGGTCAGGGGTTTCATTCTGGATTCGCCTCAGGTGGGGGGGTAAGGTCAAAACCTGACAGCCAGGCTAGGTCAAATAATAAAACTGAGCTGAAAATGTGTTCTCAGTTGTTTCCCCTGGTTGGGCAGAGTGTGTTCTGTCAGTGTCTGTTACGATCAATGTTCCTCCAAGTGCCTCTGACAGTCTGTGGGCAACAACAATGTGGAAACTCTGCCGGGGTGATGGAGGGTGAGAGGGAGGGATGGAGGGGGAGGGATGGAGGGGGGGGGGGATGGAGGGGGAGGGGGGAGGGGGAGGGGGGATGGAGGGGGAGGGTGGAGGGGGAGGGATGGAGGCGGAGGGATGGAGGGGGAGGGCTGGAGGGGGAGGGATGGAGGGGGAGGGATGGAGGTGGAGGGGGGAGAGATGGAGGGGCGATGCCAGTGAACACGGTTGACTCATGTCAGTGACCAAGAGAACATGTATTATCAGTCTCTCTCTCTCTTTCTCTCTCTCTCTCTCTCTCTCTCTCTCTGTCTCTCTCTCTCTGTGTCTCTCTCTCTCTCTCACACACACACACACACACTTTGGCTCGGGCACATATTTCAGCGTTCGTCTAATGGCTGTTATACAAGCCTGCGGGGACAGAAACAAATGCACCTTGTTGACTGTATTGGTGATACTAAATAGCTACAAGCGTGTCTGTTAATAACACCACAGGCCACCTTTCCAACAGAGAGGAGTCGAAACCCACGTACAGCTACATATTCCTATTCCATTATTGTGTAATAATAACAATATACAAAAGAATGCCATTTATATTAGGCTATATTCATACTGCAAAGAATCATGGCCTGCTGTCTAATTGTGGCTCTTATGATAGAGCACTGGAGGGGAACATGTTTGGTTTGACCGAAAAGTGCTTTGTCACGTAGCTAGGCTAACCAGGGGAGGCTGGTGGAGGTAGAAATCGGAGGTCAGGTTCATTGTAATGCATGGAATGGAATGAAGAATGGTATCAGACCATTCCTCACTCCATCCCATGCATTACAAAGAGCCCGGCCTCCGATTTCTACCTCCACCAGCCTCCTCTGGCATTAGTGGCAGGCACACAGCTGAAAGGTGTCGAATAGAACAGCTCCAATCAGACTTGGCTGCTCAGGTCCTGTCTGTGCCTTGCTTTGGGCGGGGGCTGTTCTGCTACTGCTGACAGCTCAGCGCTGTCTCGTTACATGCATCTCAGTAGAGACTCTTAGACCCTGTGGGAGAACCCTTTGAAGAACCCTTTTGGTTCTAGGCAGAATCTTTTTCTCGAAGAGTAGGCCTACAAAGTAGTTCCAACAATTCATGTATTGGCTGAAGGAAAAACTGCATGACAAGCTTGTGTCTCCATGTTTCATCATGGCTTCAAGCTGGGAGAGACAGGAAAGAGTTTACTCAGCATTAGGGATAGGCGTGCATTACAATGCAATGCATCACACTGTTTAAGTGGTGCTCTCTCCAGAGCCTAAATTGCCTACAGTTTGGTAGATATGGAAAATATTGTCCATGATTCAATCTGACTGCGTGTGTGCAATAGCAAAGCCTACCACCAACACAGCCTGGGCATGTGATGCCAAGTGTTGCCTGACGAAATTGAGAGTAGGTTTGTGGCGGAAGACTGGCATTTACACCCCCGCTGACAGCTTGCAGGCTACCTTGTAGGTTTAAAGCACTGCATACGTGCGTCTTGGTAGCGCAGGAACAGTTTGTCAACACAAAGAACCACAGATTATAGACAGGTTTATAGCATAATCCACACACGTCAGAGGTGTTAGAATGGACACGGTGTTCTCCGTTAGTTTTTCCGTTTGTTTATAATAACTGAATTATAACGAGCACGATTTATAGAGACATAAAATGTTTCTATAGCCCTTTTAGGCGCAGTACATCGGCTCAAGGGCATGTGAAATCCAGGATTAGCCACGAATTCATCTCAGCTAATGCAGAGGCTATAGGCTAGCTGGCTAGCGACTGTGAACTGAATATACAAGATCTGAGACATTGTCCACTACTAAAACACTATTGTCCTATGTTGCCAACAATACGAGTAACCACCGTCGGATATGAACTTGTATGGCCAATATTCTGCATTGAGAGCGAGACGTTGTCTTGCTCTGACATTCAGATGCGACGTTACAGCAGCTAAATCGCTTGCCATTTCAAGCCAGTCAAAACCCTTCGAGTAAACAGGCACCCGACATATTTTACGTTCATAATTTCTCAAATTTTACAACAATTTATTCTAAAACAAGGGACTTGAATGAACGTCAAATATCTTACCCGGGCCGCCATTTTCGCGTTTGGTGATGCCCTCAGAGATGCAGTTGTGGGTGGTAGTTCATACGGCAGCACTAACAGTGAACGGACAGCAGCAGACTGGCTTTCAACCTGCGCAGGGAGGATTCAACGCTATACAGGCAATGCGTCCAACTATGCAGCCTAGCCGACTTGTGCAACGCAGACCTTTTTGATTGGCCAATAGCAGAAGGCGCTAGAGCAAAATATCGTCGATTTTCGCGTTTGTCGTGCAATGTACACCCCTCATGTTAGATGGAGATGGGGCAACGGTTTTAGAATGCAATCTTTATTCATTTCAATTGCAATAATAGTTTTCATTGCAATAGTGGCGCTAAGCATTTTCAAAACAACGGTGAGTTTCCCAAAAGCGGCGTTGAACCAAGATCATCTTAAATCCAATCTAGGTAATGGAGGAAAGATGATCGCAGTGTAATGAAGGTTTCGGGAAACTCGTTGTTTATAGACAAACACCCCCGGAGCTGTCCGTTCAGCACCCCGGTTTAGAACAGCAACGTCGGGCAGGGCCGTGGACAGCGACGACTCCTGTCGGTTCAGTGTCACTCCGTTTCATCACCATGGACAGCTCCTCCTCATCACCTCTTCCGCCTTGTTTTACTGTTGAATACTTTTACACCTAGGTCTGCCTTTCTATGCCACAATAGAGAATGCATTGGCATAAATGTGCTATATGTGCTTCTAAGTGTTCTCCAAATGTAGCCTAATCTTTTGCAGGTTTAAATCTGCACTGTGGGTCACACTCTGAAAACAGATGTGATTTTGCTATGATATCCAATGGGCATGTCTCCAAGCGGAATACCTTGCCATGTGTTTCGGTTTTACCCCACTGCGGGTTGCCTTTACCTGCATTTGATTGAATTAGGTCAGACTATAGCCGGGCAAATCCGTTTCACCGACAGCCGCTATAAGCTGGTCAAAGGCCGCGGCCCTCATGACAGAACAGCAACTCTCTGCTGCCGTGCTGTGGCAAGAGTTGGGATGTGCAGTTTATAGGTTTTTGAGCCTCTTGTGCCAGTGGTGAGTCTATATGCACAATCTATGAGTGGCCCTAGCTCACCTTGGCCTAAACAATATTATTGAGGTGAAAGCTAGACAAGCCTCTACAATTGCCATAGCTTATGAAATCTACGAAGTCTATTTTGGCTGTATTGTCTTTGTTGCTACGTTGTAAACTAATTACTAAAAATTTTCAAAAGGTGAAATACGTACAGTAACTCATAATGTTAAAGTACAGATGGCTGATAGGCCTGGTGCTAATGCTTCATCAATGCAGTAGATCTATGTACATTTCTACATAGGTCAAAGGGATCACCAGACACAAAGAAAGAGAGAGAAAATGCTTGCAAATGTTTTTTTATATAAAGTAACTGTAACAGTTGATCAAATTCTTCTCACTTCTCACATACATAGTCATACACCCACATAGTCACAGATTGCCGCGTCATTACTATAATAATAACACTAGTATTTGCCTTGATTTGTTCAACAAAGTCATACACAACATGATTCACAAATGAAAAGGGAAAAATGTAAATAACGTCATTTAGCTTAATATGTTACACATTTTTTTTGTCTTGTATGTGTTGCAAGAGAAAACATGGCACATAGTTATGATGAGTTAGTCATAGAAGAGGACACAGGGTGGATCCCAACACCCTTCCTCCAGAATCCCAGTCATTCTGTGTTGCATTACAAACACTAGGGTTCTGGAACATGTTTCATTATAAACACAAGCTCTACAATGTGTTCTATTCTGAACACTAGCTATAGAATGGGTTCTATTCCAAACACAAGCTCTAGAATGTGTTCTATTCCAAACACAAGCTCTAGAATGTGTTCTATTCTGAACACAAGCTCTCGAATGTGTTTTATTCTGAACACCAGGGCTCTAGAATATGTTCTATTACAAACACAAGCTCTAGAATATGTTCCATTCCAAACACCCGGGATCTAGAATATGTTCCATTCCAAACACTTCCTTCCTTCCCTCAGTTCTTGACCACTCACCCTTTGCAGAGCTAAAAGGACTAAATGGGTGGAAGCAAAACGATGGAAACAAAAATATTCTGTCACTTTTTTCTGTATCTGTCACAGAGAGAGTACAGACCTTTTAGACCTACCATGATCATTATGGACTGTTTTGAAAATGTGCAATTCCACAGCATAGAGTATCAAAGTGTATGAGTATCAGTAACAAGTGTATCACTAAGACAGGGCAGTGCATTACCCCTAGCGCTGAACCCCTACAGTACCTCTACTGACAACTTCATTTGACCAGAAAGAACATGTTTTGGCTATACTATAGTGTTTGTTTTTCTGAATGTTGCTTTGTTGCTAGCTATCTACCGTTCACTCCACCAACAACATCCAAGAGGAAGAACATGTAAAAAAGCGTTGTGATTTTTGTTATGTGCATATTATTCGATGAGGTTTTGGTCTGTGATGTTCATGTTGATGTCTACTTCATAGCCAGGTCAGAGGTCAGGAGATTCTGAAATGGACGGGTATTCTTTTGTTTTTGATTACATGTGCCATGGGGTTACTCAGCTTTCAAAGATCCCTTTTTTACTCCACTAGTGGACATTCATGGCAGACTGGAGCTTTAATGGTGGTATATAGGACATATCACTGGTTCTCTCATCTCCAACACATGAAAACTCATAAAAAGGTAACGTGATTGCTTTTGTTTTAAGTCTTTCTTGCTCTGCATGATCCAAGACGTGGTGCTGTTTGTGTTTTTATAAAACAGAATCATCTTCATAACGATATGGCACAGATTCTCTCTCACCCCCCCCACCCCCACCCCACCCACTCCCATCCCCCACCCCCCTCCCCCACCCTCCATCTCAACCCATCTCCCCCTCTCTCTGGTGAGGTGTGGTCAAGTTCTCTAAAATGAAGACTTATCAGTAATTGGTTGGTTTGGTGCAGCATGGCCTGCTGCCCTCTGAAACATGTGATGTGTCGATACTAAGCAAGCATGCTAGGAAAGCAGTAGAAGCACACATGCATGTCAACACAAGTCGATAAATAAACAACCATCGGTGAGTGGGCATGTCTAGTCTCTTCAGGGCAACCAGGCCGGAGCGTCCATTTTGTTCGATCCTCAGCGGTAAGATAATACCTCAGGCCGACACTTGAAGTGTCACAATAATAGTCTCCTGTTGTCCTCAAGTGTAACATTGAGGTGTTGTTGTTGCTGTTGTAGTTGTTGTTGTTGTTGTTGCTGTTGCTGTTGTTGTTGTTGTATTGGGCTATTGGATGGAAGTCAATCAGCTCAGCACTATGTGCTCCAGAGTCCTAACGTACCATATAATGTTCTGCTACAGGAGGACAAGGCCTAGAGAGCCTCTCCACCATGTCAACACTCAGGCCAACGGTGTGGGGCGGAGATGGCAGTTTTCCCCTTGTAACGGTTATGTTTGACTATGGTCCACCGAGACAGTAGTCACGTAGCCCTGTCAATGGAGGACCCCTAGAGCCAGTGTTGTGGGCTTTAGGCCAGATCTGGGTCAGATAGTAATTGAAATCCTTTCAAATGCTTTGAGCGTTTGCTTGAGTCTGCCTGGAGTGCCAGATGGACAGTGTTAGCACTTTAGGGACTATTCCATAGGTTAATTTGCACCAGGCAAACACAATGAAGCACAGATAAGCATTTGAAATGATGAACCCAGGTCTGGTAGCTAAGGCTAGGAGATAGACTAGGATAGGGCTAGGGCAGGGCTAGGACAGGGTTAGGACAGGGTTAGGACAGGGCTAGGACAGGTCTGGTAGCTGGGCTAGGAGCTAGGCTAGGACAGGTCTGGTAGCTGGGCTAGGAGCTAGGCTAGGACAGGGCTAGAACAGGGCTAGGACAGGCCTAGTAGCTATTCTAGGACAGGGCTGGACAGGGCTAGAACAGGGCTAGGACAGGTCTGGTAGCTGGGCTAGGACAGGGCTAGGACAGGTCTGGTAGCTGGGCTAGGACAGGGCTGGACAGGTCTGGTAGCTGGGCTACGAGCTAGGCTAGGACAAGGCTAGAACAGGGCTAGGACAGGTCTGGTAGCTATTCTAGGACAGGGCTGGACAGGGCTAGAACAGGGCTAGGACAGGTCTGGTAGCTGGGTTAGGACAGGGCTATGACAGGGCTAGGACAGGTCTGGTAGCTGGGCTATGACAGGGCTGTGACAGAGCTATGACAGGGCTAGAACAGGGCTAGGACAGGTCTGGTAGCTGGGCTAGGACAGGGCTATGGTGGCGAAGTAGGGGCCATTGGCAGGTGGTGATAGTTTACAGACATGTGAGGACTTGTGACGACGTGGTCTCGTGTGGACTGGGATCATCGAGACGTCTCTCCAGTGCCCCCAAAGTCCCTGTTGATTCCACAGGGGTCCTCTTGTCACGCCATTGTTTTGTTTTGTTTGCCTCTTCTGTATCCTGTATTCTCCTGTATTATTTTAATTTTTCTTTATGTATGTACATGAGTAGACTACAGTAATGTTGTCTGGCGTTTCCGTCCTCTATGTCTTTGTTTTGGGTCAGTGAGTAACTGTAGATCAGGGGAGGCTGGTGGAGGTAGAAATCTGAGGACGGGCTCATTGTAATGCATGGAATGGAATGAGGAATGGTATCAAACACAATAACATTCCTCATTCCATTCCATGCATTACAATGAGACTGTCCTCCGATTTCCTCCTCCAGCATCCTCCCCTTGTGTATTGAAGATACTACTCCTGCTTTGACGGAGAGAAAAGAGATGTAGTTCGCTTTCAAGTGGATCTCTGAGTTCCAGACGTATAAATTATATTTTTCTGCTGAGCCACGGTTCTTTCATCTAGTCACTAGCCTTTGATGATCTCTTTCGTGTTCACTTGGAGCTAACGCTTTTCAAATCAAATCAGATGTAATCTTGTCAGATTAGACTTGTGCCGAGGTCGTGTGTCTGTCCAGTCCAACCCCAGAATGCCCTACAGCGTCTCCCTGTCACTAAACGTTCTACAGGCCGACTAACCAGTGTTTAAATGTCCCCTCGAGTTACCACACTAGATATAATCAGTAATTGTATCTCTGTGAGTTGCTGCCAGTGTCTACAATGAGTGCTGCACGAAGACAGAACGTTTACGTGCTTTATCATTCAGTTGTATTACGACATTATGTTCTCCAGATGAGAGTAACCCAGGGTAACCAAATTGCATTTCTGGAACGATAAAGTCCTGTTAATTCACTGAATTGAATTGACTTGTTTTCAGGGCCACACGTCTAAATCAAATTCGACGTCATGACGACACGGAAACACCAGACAACCCTCTTATTGAACTCTAGTACTACTCTACCCTCTCTCCGTCCCCCCACAAAACAACCCAATGTTCCTCCTATCGGTCCAGCCCTATCAACAACCGTGTCTTCTCCTCCTCTTTCTTGCTCTCGTTCTTCAGGTCGGCGAACACCTGCGTGAAGTAGTGCGGGTCGGAGTTGATCTGCAGCATCTTGCCGCTCATGCGGTTGATGATCTCCAAACAGCGGTCCCAGAAGACCTCCTTCTCGGCCTCCACCAGGAAGGGCTTGAGCGGGTAGGAGATCTCGTTGCCCATGTAGGAGTAAGACAGGTAGAGGCAGGTGAGCAGAGACGCTTGGAGCTCCCGCTCGCTCGCCACCTCAGCCGAGACCACGTCACGGCACAGCATGTAGAGGAAGACCACGTTGGCTGGGGTGATGAAGCCCTGGTCCTGCCAGCCCTGGAGGAGGAGGGAGCGGTCCACGCTGCGGAGCCACAGCACCGGGTCGGTGGGGGACAGGCGCTTCAGACGGTAGCAACGCCGGCACAGGAACTCCCCCAGGCTCCTCATCAGCTCGCTGGTGGAGGCCTGGACGATCACGCGCTTGGGTGTGCCGGCGTTGGTGGCCTGGCCCAGGACGGAGCCCGTCAGGGAGTTCTTCTTGACCGTGGCGGCCACGTTAGAGGTGGTCTTGGAGGTGGGGATGGTGGTGGAGGTGGTGGAGGTGGTGGTGTCCCCCCCCTGGCTCTGGGCGAAGGTGGAGAGGTTGGCGCAGGACTGGGACTTCTTCAGCTTCATGCTGTTGGACAAGGGCGTGTGCTCGGTGCTGCCCTTCTGCCCGTCGTCGGGCGGGAGCTTCTTGGAGCCCTTCCGCTTGGCGGACACGGCCACGATGCGTTTCCATGGCAGCACGCTAATGAGGGACTGGCGTTTGAGACTCTTGGTGTCTTTGGCGTTCTTGCTGTTCTGCACGGCCGTGTAATGGCCGACCGTCGCCGGGCCGTCCTCAAACAGGGCGGCCTTCCTGTAGCTGGGGGAGAGGGAGAGGACCGTACCCATGGTGCCTCTGGGTTTGCGGAGGGAGGGCTGGGGTTGGGTTGGTGGTGCTGTGGGGGGGTCAGATCAAACCAGACGTGTTTGGGAAGAACCAAGATGGCCGCTCACGGGGTGAAGAAATCAAACCTGTGAAGAAGAAACACAGCAAGAGCTGAATTATGAAACTGCACACAATGTTTTTTCCATGATAAAGTATAGTTTAGATTTAGAAAACTAGAGGATTATTGTTAATGTGGAAACCATAGTTCATAGTTTTCCAACTACAGTATATTCAAAAGGATATGTTGCTCTTGGAAATGTGTTGATAACTATTACTTATAAAGAAAACTATCTTATACAGCATATTCATCATCATGGCAGTGACAAAGGAGCGTAGGCTACAGTGTTCGGATAATATTAATTATATTTACGTTTCGGGTCATAATGCAACTTTGTCAGGTTTTCAAACAATCATGTGTGCAGATATTCAGTCGATTCACATCTGATCAAATGATCAAAACCTTCTTTCAAACAGTGATTTCCAAAATGCATCTGATTACCAAATGAAATTCCTTTAAACCTCTCAATGCATCCCTTAGTGTTTGCATGAACAGGTTTCATGTTAACAGGTGAAGCTATGTTACTGTTATTGTTTTTTTCTTTGCCACAGATTATGCCTGAGTAGTAGGCCTAAAATTGCTTCTTCACGCTGCTAGATCTTCACAATATTTTCCATATAAGTGTTAAAAATGTGCAATACAAATTATTTGACTTCTTTTTTTTTTTTTCTTTTTTTTTACAGATATGTAGCCTAATAGGCCTACATCAGCTATTTATCCTTTTATATCCTCATCATAGCCAACTCAGCGGGCTTCTCAACACACTATGCTCTCATCATTATTATATAAGGACCTAGATAAGGCCAGAGAAGCATAATAAAGAAATGTGCGCAAGCATCCATCTTAGCTCTAAAATGGAAGCCTTGAATGAAACACCCTCCCCCTCAGCACACGGCTGCTCTATAGATATAGATATTATATAGTTCGACAATACATAATTATACTGTTATGAATTATAAATGATTTACCGGTGGTATATTGTGGTGGCATTTAAATCCTATTTGGCTAAATAAACCGTTAGAAAATGCGGTTGGAAATCATTTCTAAGCAGGCCTATGAGCTCTATAATTTCGAAAAGGTTGGAATTTAATTATTGATTTAAAAAGACAAAATAGCCTACAGTGTTGGCTATTCATCTACAAAAAATAGTGAACTATTTTTCTATTGGAATGAAACACAAGCTGCAGAATAACAACATCATGGCATAATAGCATAATTTCTTACCTTCAAATCAATTTAGTCTTTCAGTATAATCCATGTAGCACCACTCCTCGACTTTAGGTTACTGTTGGCCAATGTTTTTGTAAAAGTGATGCTATTCAGCCGATGATGGTTATTTTTCACTCCGGAGCCGCTGACACACGAGCGAGTTTAGCATCCGCTGTCCAAGGTCCTGGGGCGTCTACGGTGGGAGCAAGACGGGTCGCAACAGTGTAATTACAGTAGTCTATATGCAGATTGACGTTTCCCTGTTCTAATGTTTTCCTCCTGTTAGGAGTAATGGAAATCTCTCGCTCGTACAGGGTAACACAGATGCACAGTGGATGCGAAATGTGTGACACTCGCTATTAGTATAAAAATGTCTTCCATTGAAGAGCAACAATCTATATCACGGCTGTTATGTCAGTTCCCGCGACGACTATAGACAGCGGGTTATCTCTCCCAAACACACCACGGGGATAAGCAGCCCAGAAGAAAAGGAAGATCAAAACAAAGAAAAAAGAAAACGCCGAGAAAAATGGCTACTACGAGTTCTAAAAATAGAAGGCTTAGGCTACCCTTTAAGCAAACCAGCAAAAATCTCGACGCTTTGATGCAGGCATCTGCAGATATTCGGGTTGGTTGTGAGGATGATATGAAGCGACCCCATTGGTCGACGCTGGGATGCTGTTGCTGTTGTGTCGCTGTCGCAATCGTGGTGCTTGCGAGGGTATTGGCTGTGGACTGCAGAGGAGTCTACCACTGGGCGCTCTGTCCATGGTTC
Organism: Argentina silus; assembly: GCF_951799395.1. Taxonomy (NCBI): domain Eukaryota; kingdom Metazoa; phylum Chordata; class Actinopteri; order Argentiniformes; family Argentinidae; genus Argentina; species Argentina silus. Next base: position 14,582,456 of record NC_139663.1, read on the forward strand.
TGAAACCGCTGTCTCCAGCTGTTCGCTCTATATGACACAGGCCATGCATTCGTCAGTGTGGAGGACTCTGGACCTTGTGAACCCAGCTGTCATTGTTAGCTCAAGATTATCCCGTTCCCCCAGATAAACATTAAAACAGAGGAGATGGATAATACATCCTGCGACGCGCGGCTTAATTGTATGCAGGCTGGCACGGGTCAACATTTAAACGGAACATTGTTAGGCGATCACTTCACGCGTGCGTTTAGAAGGGGATTATACAAGGTTTTTTTTTGTAAATAAATAAGCGGTGCGGCTCCCCCCTCCACACCTGCCTGTAGGTGTTGCTATAGGAATAGCCGTGCTATTTGCTTTAAGCCTATAAGCCTTTATGGTCTGCTGCTAGAAGGTCGTCTCACCGATGATGAGAATAGCTTATGCTATAAGACGACAGTCATAGCCTACTTGATTATTTATGTATCCATTACAATTAGGCAAAATAGGAGGAGCACTAACCCTAACCCTAACCCTAACCCTAGTTTGGTCACTAACCTAGCTGATAACCTAGCCTATAAACCTGTCGACATAGTGTATACACCTGTCTGCATTGTCTATACACCTGTCTGCACAGTCTTTACACCTGTCTGCATCGTCTTTACATCTGTCTGCATAGTCTTTACACCTGTCTGAATAGTCTATACACCTGTCTCCATAGTCTTTACACCTGTCTGCATTGTCTATACACCTGTCTGCATAGTCTTTACACTTGTCTGCATAGTCTATATACCTGTCTGCATCGTCTTTACATCTGTCTGCATAGTCTTTACACCTGTCTGAATAGTCTATACACCTGTCTCCATAGTCTTTACACCTGTCTGCATTGTCTATACACCTGTCTGCATAGTCTTTACACTTGTCTGCATAGTCTATATACCTGTCTGCATAGTCTTTACACCTGTCTGCATAGTCTATATACCTGTCTGCATAGTCTATATACCTGTCTGCATAGTATATACATTTGAGTTACAGCACAGGTGTTTTGTTTTCGCCTTGGGTATTTTCCTGGCAGAGTCAGGTGGCAGTCAGGTTTCTCAATGATCGGTGAAAACATACACAGTCCAAAATGTGATCGGTGGAGCCTGAAATAAAACAATAAAAACGTATTAGGTTAAAACTTTTGAAAGAACGTTTGTTTTGTTTAGTTGTTTCATCCCATGCCGAAAAAAATACAGGTGCAAACTCAGGTGCACGGTTGCTAGGCATCACTACAACATCTGGCCCCGAATGTGCGGTTCCACCAGATAACGAAAGAGGGCGCCGAGATTGACGCTCATGAGCCAACCGGAACAAGCTGTCAGAGCGAGGAGGCAAGATGGCAGCCGCGGCAGTGGCTGAGTTTCAAAGAGCACAGTCTCTTCTCGGTACAGATCGGAATGCGTCTATCGATATTTTGCATTCCATCGGTGAGTATTTAGAGCAAGGTCTTGCAGTGGCTAAGTGACCCGAATGTGTAGTGACCAGCTAAAACAGTTTGGCTCTCCCTTTGTTGGAGCGATTGACTAAACATTAGCTCGCTCGTTAGCTTGGCTAATAGCTACCCGGCTAGTTACCGGCCTATCCCATGCATTGGTCACAGTGAGTCAGCAGCAGGGACACCGGTAGCTAAGCTAGCTCATTGATTGAAGATGGTTAGCCAGTTTGCTAAATTAGCGGTGGTTGTCGTTTTTTTGTACTTATTGGCTGTACTTGTACTTACAAGGCAGCAATATGATATTGCAACTGGCTAGCTTACGATTTCCAAGCGAGCTAAGGCATCACATGTAAAACATTCCGAATCTGTGACTTAACTTAAGCTATTACTGTTTAGCGGAACAGAGACGCATACATGAAGTTGACATCTTGTATTTATAGCATCTCTGGCGAGCCAGCAGTTGTCAGCTTTAATTTCCATAATTCAAGTTAATCTTGCATTGTAGCTATAGCTAACTAAAGTTAGCTAACTCCAGTGTGTTTGTGTTTCGTATTGTTATGACAGCATGCATGCATGCCATGGCCAGGTCAGCTGTCACAGTCTGTGCCTCTAGTTATACATGGACGCATGTTCTGCGTCTGTGAAGACATTGGCGTGTCCTCTCTGCCCCGGCTTGTAAATGGACCCCTACACCGGCTTTAGATCCAGCATCAGTTATTACTGTCAACTGAAAGCGGAGACTCATTGATGAGCATCTTACTGACGCTATGCAATTTGAATCAGCGGTGTGAGAGAGCAGGTTTTAATTTCACTGCACATCTAGGCTAGATGCTCATGTTGCTTGATATCGACAACAAGTGTTTTATTGTTTTTTTTTCATCTATAGACACCTAGCAATGGTTCCCGATTTGTTCTGTTGTATCTAGCCAACCTAAAGCGTTTGCAGTTGTCTTGTGTCTCACCAAGTAAGCCAAAACAAGTGTGTTCCTAGAACAAGACCCCATAAAGTTGGGTACATTATGGTATAAGTGAAGTGAAACTTGTTCCCCATGCTGACGTGACGTGCCTCTCTGTGTTCCAGTGAAGCGGGACATCCAGGAAAGCGATGAGGAGGCGGTGCGTGTCAAAGAGCAGAGCATCCTGGAGCTGGGGGGTCTGCTGGCCAAGACAGGCCAGGCTGCAGGTAACAATCCCCAGATAACCCTCCCAGGAGGAGTCCCTCCTCTTTTATCCTGGTTCTGGCACTTGGTTGACTCCAGAGTGTGGTGGAGGCGGCATGTATCCTAACTGAACCGAACTGAGCTGAGCTGAGCTGTACTGGGCTGGCCTGGTTATGCATACACAATAGTTTCTGTAACAGTGCTGAAATGGACAATGTGGAAAGAAAAAAAACAGCAAGCTCAGTATCGTTCATGTTGGCCCTGTATTGTGTAAACCTCGGGCCCCAAGATGTTGAATCTTGCTAAGCTTATGCTGGACGATCACAGGTGCATACATCACCTGTGCTACTAGAGTGATGGTGACAGACGCAGAACCAACAATATAGGCTACCTGTCTTCTGTCATCTCTGAACCTAGTCTGTGCTGAATTAGCCTTTTTTTTTTTTTTTTTTTTTTTTTTTGCAAAGTTCATTTAAAGAACACACTTGACACTTGAAAGCTCACAATGCCTTTCTCTGGCCCTGTTCCTCCCTCTCTTCCTTGTTATCTCTGTCTCCCTGTCTCTCTCCCCCTGTGTCTCTCTCTCTCTCTCCCTCTCCCACCCCCTCCCCCTCCCCCTCCCACCCCCCCCTCCCTCCATCAGAGCTGGGAGGCCTTCTGAAGTACGTGCGGCCGTTCCTCTGCTCCATCAGCAAGGCCAAGGCGGCCCGGCTGGTGCGCTCCCTGCTGGACCTCTTCCTGGACATGGAGGCGGCCACGGGCCAGGAGGTGGAGCTGTGTCTGGAGTGCATCGAGTGGGCCAAGGCTGAGAAGAGGACCTTCCTCAGACAGGCGCTGGAGGTGAGGGGATTGAATCCTCCATCATTAGCATATAGTTGACAGTGGACGGTGATTTAGCTGGTCAGACACTGGGTGCAGCTTTTGGCTGCCAGAGTTATTGGTGGTGGTTGATAGCGATTATGATGATTACGTAGATCGTAGATGTCGTCAGTGACGTTTTCTTATTCTCTCTCTAGTCTCGTCTGATCGCTCTGTACTTCGACACTAAGCGCTACCAGGAAGCGCTCCATCTAGGTAACTCCCTCCCTCTTCGCACTGACTGACCAATGGCTGCATCCTCTTCCCTTCATCATGTGTGTGGACCTATCATGTCCTCTCCCCAGTGAAGCTGGATTAAGCGTTAGCCTTTCAGTGTTTTGGTCACAGAGAACTTAGTCAAGGCATAATAATGGAAGAATCAATCAATATTTATTTCTCTCTCTCTCTCCAATCTCCCTCTTTCCTTCTCTCTCTCTGTCCATCCCTCCATCTCCCTGCCTCTTTCCACTCCTCTCTCTAACCCATCTCTTCCTTTCTTATGTCTCCCTCACTCTTCCCTCTCCCCCTCCCTCTCTCCCTCTCCCCCAGTCACCCAGCTCTTGCAGGAGCTGAAGAAGATGGATGACAAGGCCCTGCTGGTGGAGGTTCAGCTGCTGGAGAGTAAGACATACCACGCCCTCAGCAACCTGCCCAAGGCCCGCGCCGCCCTCACGTCCGCCAGGACGACCGCCAACGCCATCTACTGCCCGCCCAAGCTCCAGGCCGCCCTGGACATGCAGTCAGGTACGCTGTCCCCCTCCCCACCTCCACCTCTCCCTTGCTTTCTTCTTCTTTTTTTATACTGTATTATTCACTTGGTCAGTTCTATTCTAACCTGCCTTCTCTCTCTCTCTCTGTGTGTCTCTGTCTCTCTCTCCCCCCCCCCCCCCTCCACAGGGATCATCCATGCAGCGGATGAGAGGGACTGGAAGACAGCCTACTCCTACTTCTACGAGGCCTTCGAGGGCTACGACTCGGTCGACCACCCCAGAGCCATCACCGCTCTCAAATACATGCTGCTCTGCAAGATCATGCTCAACTTGTATGTGTCTGTGTGTCTGTGTGTCTGTCTGTGTGTCTGTGTGTGTGTGTGTGTGTGTGTGTGTGTGTGTGTGTGTGTGTGTGTGTACGCACAAACACAGCAGACATTATATCACCTGATAGGATATGATGTGTCAGTAGAGAACCGAAGTCTCTGACGCCACTGGGACCGTTTTTACAAAACTTGAGGGTGAATGATGCGTCTTGCCATAGAGATTCAGCTTTTTTTATAATTACACTGATTGGCCCATGGGGGGTGCTATCGTAAACAACCGAAATTCAGACATTACACTGATTGGCCCAATCAGGGGGCGCTATAGTAACAGAAATTCCACACAAGGAGGAGTGCTACATCATTCGTGGGGGAACAACATGTTTCCTGTAGACTTGTTTATGTCCCTTTCACATTGTCTCTTCCAGTACTGTTTCAGCAACGACGGTGCGTGTGTAACCAGGCCAGGCCCAGTACAGCTCAGCTCAGTTGGGCTCTGTAGTGTAAATAAGGGTTTAGTGCAGGGGGTTCTCAAACTTTTTTTGTCTTGTGACCCCAGATTGAGATCAATAATTTCCTGTGTCCCCAACAACGTGCAGGATATGCCAACAGATAATAATGACTTCTGGAGGATTGACGTGTCTCTGTCTCTGTGTTGCAGGCCAGAGGACGTCCATGCTCTGACCAGTGGTAAACTAGCCTTGCGGCACGCTGGCAGACAGGTATGTACCCCAGGTGAGGCTGGTGGAGGTAGAAATCGGAGGACGGGCCCATGGTAATGCATGGAATGGAATGAGGAATGGTGTTTGATACAATTCCTCATTCCGTTCCATGCATTACAATGAGCCTGTCCTCCTATTTCTACCTCCTCTGATGTCCCCCTACCCCTCTTGTACTGCCATGCGTGTAGACCTACAGCTCTTGTTTGTGTTCTGCTGCTCACTGCTGCCCCCTACTGTCTGTTTCTCTGCAGACAGACTCTCTGAAATGTGTGGCTAAAGCCAGCAAGAACAGGTCGCTGGCAGACTTTGAAAACGTGAGTGTTTTTTTTTGTGCTGGATTTCAATGTTTCATACTGTATTACAATGCACATTTGATCCTCCATTATATACCCATTAACCCCTCAACCCCCATTCCCCCCTCTACCTCTCCTTCATTTTCTCCATTCCTCTTTAACCCCTCAACCCCCCCCCCCCCCCAGGCCCTGACAGAGTACAGAGCAGAGCTGAGAGACGACCCCATCATAAGCACACACCTGACCACGCTCTATGACAACCTGCTGGAGAAGAACCTGATCCGCGACATCGAGCCTTTCTCAAGGGTCCAGGTACCCCGTCCCCCGTCTACTGGACTGTGTTCCAGTCTGGAACTTTCTGTTTCATTCTATTCTATTGTACTCGATTCTATTATTTCCATTCTCTTGTATGCTAGATTCTATTCTTTCACTTTATACAACTCTACTTGAATCTATTGTTTCATTATATTCTACTCTACGCTGCCCTATTCTATACTATTTCATTCCATTATATTCTTCTCTGTTCTATTGTTTCATTCTATCCCGTATTCTACTCTATTTGTTCTCCCAAAGTAAACAACGACTAGATCAGTTAGTTCATCCAGATGAACGTCAGGAATGTTAAAAGTTGTTTATTGACAGAAAACGTTGAGCTGGTGGGTCTCTTCCCTAACTACAGTGCTTCTCTGTCCCTCCACAGATAGAACACATTTCCACTCTCATAAAACTCTCCAAGGTAAGAACCTTTACCTCACCTTGCTCTGCTCTGAGGTCTGGGGTCAGTGTCCCCAAAGCTTCGTAGCTACAGTCGTACTTTATCTCTTTTGAAAACCCAGGCCCACTCCTCTCCTAGACCGGCGATGTTCTCCATTTAACACATTTCCTTCTTTCACGCGCGCAGAAGACGGACCTGTAAACACCGATTTTACAATTGTTACTGTCTCGTGCCTTTGCTGATTGGCTGTCAGGAGAAATTAAGTACTATTTAAGCTACAAAGCTTTTGGGAAACTGACCCCTGGTCTATTGAGGTGGAATCTCTCATCCTTGACCCTTCTATAGAGACATGTCTAATGATGTATGTAGATATTAACTGGTGTCTGTCTGCAGCACCCCTCCTGCTTTAGCTGGGTTAGGGTTAGGGGTTAGGGTTAGGTAAAGACAGAAGTGGCCTCCATGTTTATTGACACAGCGTTTGTGATCATAATAAATGTGATTAAATATACTTTAGGTACTGTAACTTGTCTGTTGATGTGTAGCTATAGTAGTAATACGTGTTGTTGTTGTTGTTGTTGATGACCTGTGTCTCTTCCACAGGGAGATGTCGAGAGGAAGCTGTCACAGATGATTCTGGACAAGAAGTTTCACGGTAGGTTTGTGTGAGGCCACAGCACCACCAGTCTGTGAGTGGAGAGACCAGCGCTTTCTTCCTGTGTTAATACCCTTATAACAACACCATCAAGCCCACAAACCCTGTTCTTATGTCTCTCTGTCTCTCTCTCTGTCTTTGTTTCCCTCTGCCTCTCTCTTTTTCGTCTCCACATTTCTCCCCCTCTCTCTCTCCATCCCTCTGCCTCTCTCTCTCCCTCTCTCTCTCCTTTTGCACTCTCTTGTTCATGGTCTCTCTCCCTCTCTCTCTCTATCTCTCTCCCTCCCTTTCCTTCTGCCTCTCTCTCCCCCTTCTCTCTCTCTCTCCACCCTCCCCCCCTCTCTCTGTAGGTATTCTGGACCAAGGCGAGGGTGTGCTGATCATCTTCGACGAGCCTCCAGTAGACAAGACGTACGAAGCAGCCCTGGAGACCGTTCAGAACATGAGCAAAGTGGTCGACTCGCTCTACAACAAAGCCAAGAAGCTCACATAGGTCAGTCAGCCAGCCAGCCAGCCAGTCAGGCCCCCACACAAGATATCCAGCTTCCAGCTAGAATAATTAAATGCATTCTGCTATTGTTTTACATGTTCTAACCAGAAATAATGTGAAAATGTAGAGTGGAGTTTGGATATTGAGCGAGAGTTACGCATACATTTCCTGCCTGCCTGCCTAACTTCCTTCTCTCTTTCTCTCGTCCACAGAAGCGACCACCAGTATCCCAGCTCAGAGCGTGCTCAGTCTGTCTGTGCAGCTCCTCAGTGATGCGGGGGTGGGGGAGGGGAGAGGAGAGGAGAGGAGAGGAGAGGAGAGGAGAGGAGAGGAGAGGAGAGGAGAGGAGAGGAGAGGAGAGGGAGTGTTTGGACTTCAACAACCCAGCAAGCAAATATACCAACCAAGTGACCAACCAACCAACCAACCAAGCAACTCACAAACTGGTGGGTCTAGGCTGTCCCCCCCCCACCACCTCCAGCCTCCCCCCCCCACCACCACCACCACCCCGTCCCCCCTCAAACTCTGACTGGGGAGGACGGGGGGTTCTGAAAGAGCTCCCCAATGAACATTAAAGCTCCCCAACAACGGACATTCCTTCCCCCCCCCCCCTCTCCTCCTCCTCATCAGATTTCTATGTAACTGGGCAGCCTGCCCCTCCTCCTCCCTCTCTTGCTGACCATCAGGGAAACTTGTAAAAAAATAACAATAAAGAAACATATACATGTATAAGACATCAAAGAGATCTGTCTCAGAGTATGATCGGTGGGCTCATCTGCCCAAAGATTCTCTTCTGTTGGCCAATACCTGTCCCTCAATCTTTTGTTATGGCTGAGACCCCCCCCCCCCCTCCCCCCACACCTACCAGCTTACCAGAAGAACGGTTTGATACACTGGCTAGTCCTGCCCCCCCCCCCCCCCCCCCCGCCCACCTCTGGGAACATTGCCTTCTGACCCCACCCCTGTCATCAACACCCGGACCCAACCACACCCAGACGGCATTCTGGGTTAGCCGGCATCGACGACACGTCTGACCGTCCGCTGGGAACACGCCACAGGAAGAGGACGGCACCATCCCGTTCTGAAGCGTGCAACGCTATTTGTGCTCCTCTCTGCTCTTCCTGTTTGTATATAACGTTGCAAAGTGTTTGTTGTCGCATTCCAAATCGACCCCTGACCCCTGAACCCCTCATGCACTCACGTAGATGCTGTATAAGAGGATTGGATTGGTGTATGGTGATGGGGCCAAATTTCCGACCAGCCAATCAGGGGGCACGATTGTTATTATTACCATATCGCTTTGATCTATCCGCTCCTCTGATAGGTACAGGAGTGCCTGGGGGGGGAGGGGCTAGGGGAGGATTTGGAATACGCCAAATGTCCACTCATAGCCTGTCATGCCCACGCCCCCTCCTATGTTTTTTATAACGCTAAAACTGAATAAAAATCCCCCACAGAGAGCTTGGTCACACACGTGCTTTTGTGAACGATGCTTGGTCTGTATGAAACCAGTGAAGTGTGTTTATGATCCTCTCTTGTGTACCAGGGGCTCCTGTGCTGGAGGAAAAGCTGTACGGTGGGGATTGACTTTGACTTTTACAGGGACTACTAAAGAGCATTTCTCACGTGACATAGAACAAAACAAGTACTAATAAAGATGTTGAAGAATGTCTACACCTTAATTTTGTTCAAAAGGAGTGGAAACTGTTTGGTTTTAAGGGTTATATACGAGAGAAATCTTGTATATAATTTCATAACGTTTATATTGTTCTCTATCACAATGACAAATTCATTTAGTCCAGTGGTTTTCTCCAAATGATTTGCATATACTGCAACATTATGGTTATGCCATAGAGTGGTAATAAGATTGTATAATATTATAATATGATTATAAGATTGTATAATAAACAATAAGATCTTATTGATTTTACATGACTAACTATCAAAACATCAACCAGTTGCTGGTGGAACTGTAAGCAGAGACACATGAATTCCTGTCCGATGGAAAGCAATTTCTTTGAACATGGTTGTGTTAGGGTTAGTGTTCAACAATCTCAGTTCAAATCTCAACTATCGTTCCTTGCTTCCTGGCAACCTCTGTCCTTCCCTCCTTCTCAAACTCATTGGAGGAGAAGGTCTGAGGCTCCTCCCCTCAGATATTCTCCTCCAATCGGTTTTGAGAAGGAAGCGAGGGGAGAGGAATCAAGGAATCAGAGATTCAAACTCTGATAGGTGAATCATTACTGGCATGTTTAAAGCAACAGGGGGCGCTATTGGATTGTGCTGGACTCTCAGAACAAGTTACATTTCTGAAGTCAGGCCTGGTATTAATTCTTTATGAAAAAGGTTTTGAATCCTCCCTGCCAATGTAGGCATACACTATTAGATTAGATTAGATTCAACTTTATTATCATTGTGCAGAGTACAAGTACAGAGACAATGAAATGCACTATGTATAGATAAACAATTACATTTTTCAGTTCTGTTATTATTAATTATCCCTACATTTGATTCATTTAAACTGGTATTTCCCCCTATGCTGCTGACAGGTTTGTCATAACAGTGTCACCTCACATACAGGAGCCTACTGATGATCCGCTCTCATAATAAATAAAATACTTTTATAAGTATATCATAAGTTATAATTAGAATGGAATCCTTTATTTCCAAAGAGTTTGAGAGTTCTATAATTGTCTATTCATTCAGGAAGAGGTCTATAAAGAATGACAAACGTTTGGCGTAATTTTCTGCCCAATAAGATCCAACTATAGGAGCCTTTTTTACTCGTGACTTCCCCTAGTGGAAAATGTTTGCAGAGTGTATCTTTAACATCAAAACTTACTTTGAAAATCAAATGACCAAAAGGACAGTGCAAATCTCCAATGCCACATTTTGGGTTTTTTTAAAAAGAAAGTGGGGGTCAAATGGGACCATATATACCATATACTGAAAAATGTATGCACTCACTGGAATGTAAGTCGCTTTGGATAAAAGCATCAGCTAAATGGCATATATTATTATATTATTATTATATAAACAGAAAAAAGTCCTCATAGGCCAAAACATAAGTGTGTGTGTGTGTGTGTGGGGGGGGGGGGGTCACACCTACAGGTCCCCTACTCATAGTGTGACTTAGTTAGTCCATATCTTCCTTATAGTAGGGCGTAGGAGCTGGGTGTGGAGGGGGAGGGGAATCAAGAGAGTTCTCTCAGCTTTGGGAGGTATTGTAAATGAATAACTCACCTTCTTTGTTAAAGAAGTAGAAGCTTTAGATCAACAGTGCTATAGAGACTGAATGGACTGTTTCCCAGACACAGATTAAGCATAGTCCTGAAATACATAAATCACACCTTCAATGGAGACTCTATTGAAAATGCTTTAAACATATTCCACTGTTGTATTGTGTTTGTTGTGTTGTGAGTTGTGAGAATGGTCGTACGGGGAGGGGGAGGTTGAGGGAGGGGCATTTTGAGAAGTGTATGTTGTGAGAATGGATTATGTATGGAAAGATCAAGGGAGAGTGGTTGACTGTTTTTCAAGTTTAAGTATGTTTGTCTGTATGTGTGCATTATGTGTAAATAAAATACAATTCTACAAAAAATGGGAATGAACTCTAGTCCTCGTCCTCCCCGGAGACCCCGCAGCTGCAGGTCACATATGTGTATCTAGAATATAATAAACCTGTAACAAATGCATTGTAGGCTACTGGCTTCTGTCGTTAGGGGGATTCATCGTGGAGTGGAACGCACATAAACAGCCACTCCAATGGATTGACAAAGTCAATCACCAATAACTCTTCAGTACAGTTACACCAAGTACAGATCCACACCGACAACTGTTTGTGTCGCAAACATGACTGCGTCCAACAAAATCATGTCATCAATCTGACAGTTTGGTGATTAGTGCCTGCGAGACCCTTTAATAACGCGCATAAGCGCGATTGTTGATTCAGTCGACAGAGAAACGGGTGACTTGTAAATTGTATCCCGTTTAATGTCTTTTCTTATATGTGTTCAATACCGCCCGTGGTTGAAATAACCGCTGGATGGCCAAATTCTCGTTGAAAATGAACAGGGAGAGGGCGCTTCTCCCGCTGAACGGCCTGTTTGTTCCGGACAATCACATCAGTTACATCGCCTAAATAGGTCAGTCAACCCCGTGAAATAGCCCTAGGGTTATTGATTTATTTAGGGCCTATATATGGTATGGTCATATAGAGTCGGCTGCCTGATCTAATGAACAGCATAGACGCTGATCTTAAAGTTCAAGTCAGCTTTGCGGGTTTTTCCTTATACGTTTAGGTTTGACGGTTGAGCGAATTACGGGTCAATGGAGATCTAATTCATTGCGGCATTGAAATAACTAGACGCTAAACCCTAACCTTAAACTTAATAGAGCATCATAGCGAAGTTTAGTCCGTACCATTCGTCACTTGTTTTAGGCTAAACGTTGAATACAATGTTTATAATGTTGAGGACCTCTTTGATGAAGGATGTGATTGTTTCTCTTGGTATAACATAACGTTGTGGTTTTATACGATGTATTGATTTCTGTATTTTACTGTGTTGTGTTTTTTAATGTTTTGTTTAGAAATTGTATTTATATACTTATATAATATGGACAGGTTACACCTGCAAAAGAGGCCTAGGTCTCAGTGTGTTTACCCTGTATAAATAAAGGTTAAATAAAAATGTAATACTCACATACATCCTCTATGATATGATTAATTCGCGTCAGATGTGGGCCTATTGGCAAGTGTACAATAAGCCTAACAGTGTATCTTTACATTGAAAAGGAGATTGGATCTCAATGAGACGAACCTGGATAAATAAAGATGAAATAATGCTGTGGAATGTGTCGGAGTGCGGAAGGAACGCACGTACAATGCACTTTTAATTGTGTCTGGGCTGACAATAGGACTTGGAGTGGAATCAATCACCGACAAAATGTAGCATCCTATTGCTAATTACACCTAAGATCCTCTAGAAACTAGGTCCACAACACATGATTTATATGAAAAAGAAACTACATCCACAATGATTTAAATACGGTACATAAAGTATGCCTATACAATACAGTCACAAACCGGTAAACAACAACAAGTCACAGAACTGGAGATCAGAAAAGAATTCCCGGACAGTTTTGTGACTGAAATGATTGAAATTGACCATGCATTGTTATGCAAGAAATGTTTTTTATTGATTTTTTTGTGAAACAATATATTGTATCTAGTATATGTAAACGACGTTCTATGAGTAAATTGAGAGATAGTTTGAAGTCATCTAAAGTGCAAATGTCATACAGTAGTCATCTCTTGGGAATGTGTACCCTACCCTATATATATCTTCTTGAATTATGCTTTTTTTTTTCAATTGCCAATATTAGGTCCCTTAGCTTATTGCATATAAAACAATACATGTTATGACATCTAAATAACATAAACAATACAGGACATGTGCAAAATATTCATGCATATTCAATTTAGTATAGCCTAAAAATATGAATCATATTCATAACACAAAGCATAATCCATAATGTCAGATATCAAATTGTGCAAAACAGTCAAGGTGCGTGACATCATAGCTACAGTAATTTTTTATTTTTTTTCCCAAATCAGACAATGTAAATCGATCCCCTTCTACAACCATTTAGGCTCTGACTCCAACCGTATCTCAGAGCCAAAATGGCCGTCGTTGTACACTTAGCACGTTTTCGGTCGCGTCTTGGTAGCCTTGCAGCGGAGGACCTTGAGGAAACTGTCGATCTTGTGGGAGTCCCTGCGCAAGCAGGACAAGAGGAAGTTGAAGTTGACGAGGCGGGAGGTCTTGTCCTGACCCAGGTCTCCCCCTCTGAAGGGGAGGGGGGAGATGCTCTGGGAGGAGGGGCCCATCTAGAGAGGAGAGAGAGGGAGAGGGAGAGGGAGAGAGAGGGAGAGAGGGAGATTGAGAGAGAGAGGGAGGGAGAGGGAGAGAGAGGGAGAGGGGGAGGGAGGGAGAGAGGGAGATAGAGAGAGAGAGAGAGAGAGAGAGAGGGAGAGAGATAGAGAGGGAGGGAGAGAAAGAGAGGGAGAGAGAGAGAGGGAGGGGGAGAGAGAGGGAGAGAGAGAGAATGAATACAGAGAAAGGGCAATTTACAGTGGTCACCTTGTGTGAAATGTTTGCTTGTCTGATTCTTAAAGTGAGCACTCTATATACACACACACACACACACACATACACACACACACACACACACACATACATACACACACACACACACACACACACACACACAGTATCCGTCACCCACCCTATTGACCAGTATGTCCAGGCCGTCACCCAGGCTCTTGGAGTGCTCCTGCAGTTCCTGGATGTTGCTGAAGATGGCGCTGTTGGATGGGTGTGGCAGGGAGGGGGCCTCTGAGGCGAGCAGCACCAGGGGGTCCACCCAAGCCTGCAGGAGGGAGCGAGCCAGGGACAGCAGCTCGTTCTCCTGGGGAAGAGAGAGGCCAGAGACTGGGTTGGCTGGAGCACGGTGCTATTGTGACATCAGGGGTTGTTCCGAGTGTGATCCAGGCGAGGCTGGCGGAGGTAGAAATCGGAGGACGGGCTCATTGTAATGCACGGAATGGAATGAGGGATGGTATCAAACACGTGTCCGATTTCTACCTCCACCTGCCTCCAGTGGTGAGTCAAACATGTTAGAAGAGAAGTAGAGATGTCGGTATACAGAGGTGTGGAGGGGTCTACTCAGGAAAGCAGGGGAGGCTGGTACCGTGGTACCATTGCTCATTCAAACATACGTGTTTGATACCATTCCTAATTCCGTTCCATGCATTACAATGAGCCCGTCCTCCGATTTCTACCTCCACCAGACTCTCCTGAGGAGGGTAGGGGGCTGTACTGACTGAGACTCTCAGAGCTTGCTCCTTGTCTTTGGGGGTCTGGAGGGAGTAGGTGTGGCACATGGACGGGCGTGGCATCAACAATCTGCCCATGGGCGGGAAATGAGAGTCCTGGGAGAGGGAGGGAGGGAGAGGGAGGGAGGGAGGGGGAGAGGGAGGGAGGGAGAGAGAGGGAGGGAGGGAGGGAGGGGGAGAGGGAGGGAGGGAGGGAGAGAAAGAAAGAGAGAGAGAGAGAGAGAGAGAGAGGGAGGGAGAGAGAGGGAGGGAGGGAGAGAGAGAGGGAGAGAGAGGGAGGTTGAACATAATCAGAACACAATCGGACAAACACATCCTCACAATCTTTAGAACCTAAACATACACATTAATCTCACACACGCACGCCCGCACGCCCGCACACCCGCACGCCCGCACGCACACACAGTGATTGGTACTGACCAGTTCGCTGGTGAGGGTGGTGCTGAGAGAGTGGAGCTTGTCGGAACGCTGGGAGGCTCTCTCCAGGAGGTCACTCAGACCAATGGCATGACAGGACACTACCAGACATAGAACTACAGCAGAGAGGGAGGGGGGGAGGGAAAAGGAGAGAGGGAAAGACGAGATAGGGAGACACAGAGGAGAGATGGGAGAGATGGGAGAGAGAGAGATAGGAGAGAGATGTGGGAGAGAGATGTGGGAGAGAGATGTGGGAGAGAGAGAGAGAGATGTGGGAGAGAGATGTGGGAGAGAGAGAGAGAGATGTGGGAGAGAGAGAGAGATGTGGGAGAGTGAGAGATGGGAGAGAGAGAGTGATGGGAGAGAGAGATGGGAGAGAGAGAGGTGGGAGAGAGAGAGAGATGTGGGAGAGAGAGAGAGAGGTGAGTGTAGAAAATGGGATGAAGAGAGGAGGGGGTTAGTACAGTTTATCAGTTAAGACTCAACAATTTAGCTCCAGAGAAAACCTACACATAGGAACCAAACACACACTCACATACAGACAAACTCACACACTCATTCACTTACAGACAAACTCACACACATATCTGCATCTAACACACACTCACAAACAGAAAAACTCACACACACATCTGGGTCAAACACACACTCACAAACAGACAAAGCCAAACTCAGTTCATCTCACCTGCTAGGTGGAGCCTGGTACCCTGGGATCTGCGAGCCATCATTCTATCTCTCTTTCTTTCTTTCTATCTTTCTTTCTTTCTCTCTTTCTGTCTTTCTGTCTTTCTTCTCGTTCTTCTTTGCCTCTGTCTCCTCTGCTTCTTCTTCGACTCTTTTGCTCCCTTTCCATCTCCTCTCCACTTTATAGTGTCCTTGTCTTTGTCTTTGGGTATGCATCAGTCTGGTGTGTGTGTGTGTGTGTGTGTGTGTGTGTGTGTGTGTGTGTGTGTGTGTGTGTGTGTGTGTGTGTGTGTGTGTGTGTGTGTTATTAGGAACTAGTTCTCTCCTGTCCTGTCCATCAGTAATGAGAAACATTGTTTGAAGGATGTGTTCAGGATTCTCATCAATACTCACACAGGGAGGTCTAGGTGGACTTGGAATGGGTGAGGGAGGGTCGAGGGAGGGAGGGGTGAGGGATGGGTGAGGGAGGGGAGATGGAGGGAAGGGTGAGGGAGGGAGGGAGGGGTGAGGGATGGGTGAGGTAGGGGTGAGCAATGGGTGAGGGAGGGGGAGGGATGGGTGAGGTAGGGGTGAGCGATGGGTGAGGGAGGAGTGAGGGAGGGGGAGGGACGGGCGAGGTAGGGGTGAGGGAGGGTGAGATGGAGGGGTGAGGGAGGGAGAGTTGGTGGGTCGAGGGAGGGTGAGGGGTGAAGGAAGGGAGAGGGAGGGGTGAGGGAGGGAGGGGTGAGGGAGGGTGAGGAAGAGTGAGGGATGGGTGAAGGAGGGAAAGGTCAGGGAGGGGTGAAGGATGGGTGAGAGAGGGGGGAGTCGGAGAGACAAAATCCATCGGAAACTACCGACGACAAACATCCACTAATAAGGTTCATGAATACAAACATTGATTCCAGCCTCCAGGTGAGATATGTGTCTCGTAACTGTAATGTTCTTGTAATGTCCCTTCATTGGGCTTCAGACAGCTCTCTGTTCCTCTCTCCTCCCCGGCCTCCCAGGAGGACGGACTCATTGTAGTGCATGGAACGGAATGAGGAATGGTATCAAACAGCCAGTGGTGTGAGCCCGTCCTTTGATTTCTACCTCCTGCATGCGTGTGCGTGTGTGTGTGTGTGTGTGTGTGTGTGTGTGTGTGTGTGTGTGTGTGTGTGTGTGTGTGTGTGTGTGAGAGTGTGTGAGCCATGACAATGTTTATGTTGATGAGCAGACTTCAATGTAAGACACAACCTATAGGCTCTGAGTTCTATATGTCTGTAATACCTGTCTTGGCCAGCAGGGGGTGGTGATCTTCTCTCCACACTGTGAGACAGCATTATTATGTTCTATGACTTTGACCCAATCTGTGTGCTATGCATGTTATGTGTGTGAAAGGTCTTGAAGAGTATGTGACCATATGTTATGTGTATGGTGGCTACATGCATGTGATTTTGTTCCTTGCTTCTTGTACATTGTGTGTGTGTGTGTGTGTGTGTGTGTGTGTGTGTGTGTGTGTGTGTGTGTGTGTGTGTGCATGTGGTTGTGAAGGCATGTGCATATGTGGGTGGGAAGGCATATGTGTGTGTGTGTATGTGTGTGTGTGTGTGTGTGTGTGTGTGTGTGTGTGTGTGTGTGTGTGTGTGTGTCTGATAGAGAACTCAAAGTGATAGTCACATGTCGCTCTCTCTGCCTGTGGCAGATGTGTTTATAGGACAAATACAAACAGTTCTGTATGCTATAATACGTCTATAGATAGTATCTGCCATGACTAGTCTCACCACATGGACCTTCACCCTACACATTACCCACAAGTCTTTGCTCCTGGTGCCCTACCCCCAACTTCCTCCTTTCTTTCACCATACCAGGTCTCACACACACACACACACACACACACACACACACACACACACACACACACACACACACACACACACACACACACACGTATGACCTACACATCTGACATTGAATCTAACTTCCTTCCCCTCTGGGGAGCCTCTCTCAAACCTAGCAACGCCCCCCTCCCTCTCTCTACACACACACACACACACACACACACACACACACACACACACACACACACACCCACACACTACACCCACTTCTCTCTCCTTTCAAAATGTTCCATCCCCCTCAGCAAGTTTCCGCACTTGGTATGTTGCCTCTAAAACAGTGTGTGGTTGTTGTGTGTCAATGTTTCTGCTGCGCTGGCGTTGTTTTAGAAGAAGTAGAGAAGTAGAAATGTGGGCATGCAGAGGTGTGTATGGATCTACTCAGGAAAGCAGGGGAGGCTGGTGGAGGTAGAAATCGGAGGATGGGCTCATTGTAATGCATGGAACGGAATGAGAACGGTACCATTGCTCATTCAAACAGTGGTAGTGGTAGACCAGTGGTAAACTAGCCTTGGGGCACGCTGGCAGACAGGTGTGTACATCAGGGGAGGCTGGCAGAGGTAGAAATCGGAGGTCGGGCTCATTGTAATGCATGGAATGGAATGAGGGATGGTGTTTGATGCCATTCCTTATTCCATTCCATGCATTACAATGAGCCCGACCTCTGATTTCTACCTCCACCAGCCTCCCCTGTCACGGAGAGCACTACAGAGCCGGGGGGAGTTTTGGCCTGTCTCGTGTTATGCAAGCAGGTGATGAAACAGCAAATAAGAGGACAAATGAAGGAGGGAGCGAGTAGAGAGACAAAGAAGAAAAACAAGAATGAGAGAGAAAGAGAGGCGACCTGAAAAAACATATTTGAATGTTCGGAAAGGCAGGGGTGGGACTTTGACCTTGCAACAGCGGTGTACCCGACCCTCTTTGCGCACACGCACACACACACACACACACACACACACACACACACATACACACACACACACACACACACACACACACACGTTAACACCCCTCCCCTCTCTCCTGCCATGACGAAACAGTTCTTTGTCATGTCCTGTCTGTGTGCTTACAATCTTTTCATGGGGCCTCTCTCTCTCTCTCTCTCCCCCTCTCCCTCTCTCTCTCTCTCTCTCTCTCTCTCTCAGAGTTGGCTCAACAAGGTTCTTTTTTTTAAAAATTTAATTAATTCACTCACTCTTTTTCCACAACTCTCTCTCTCTCTGAAAAATGGTTGGCACTGCCTCTATCTCTCCCTGTGTGCACTCTCTCTCTTTCTTTGTCTCTCTCGCGCTTCCCTCTGCTCTCTCTCTCTCTCTGTGTGTGAAAGAGGTTGGTGTGGGCCCCCTCTCCCAGCCAAAAGGGGTTGGATCGGCATTTCTTCCAAGTTTGTGTAAAGGAAATTCCTCTGCCTTCCCTTGGGCCTCTATACATTACTGCACACACACGCACACACACGCACGCGCGCGCACACACACGCATGCGCCCCCTCAGTCCATAGGACCATATTCACTATAGTCGAGGTTTAGGAAACCAAGCCCCCCTCTGCAGTTTTCAACGGCCTCTCCGATTCCTCGACAGACTCTCCCTCATACAGGACTAAGGTCAGTCTCCTGCACTGATAGGTAGGATTTAATGCATTATGTTTGGAATAAAAAAAATCTGTTCTGGAGTCAGTTTTCACATCTCTTCGGGGACTTTTAGTTGCAAGCCACAATGATCTCTCTGCTATGCTGTGGTCTCACACAGGAATTCGGGGGTTTTAATGAGAAGACAAAGCTACATGCATTTCATGTTGGGAGGCAAAATAGTCTCAAACCCCCCAAAAAAGAAGACAAGTTGATGATAGTATACAATAGAACAGAGTAGAAAATAAATGGTGTTTTCACCAGCCAAGCACTAACTTTTCTTCGTCGCTATGTTTAGTCAAGGCTTTTCCCCATTCATACAAACCCATGTAACTCGTGTAATGGGTGTTTTGCACATGTGCTCAAGTCGAGAATCTCTGCGTAGAGCACATTCTGTACAAAAGAGACTTCTCAAAAAAAGAGTTTCTTATGCATGGAAGTCTCCGGTTTGTTCCGGTATAATCCTGGCTCCCCACACAGGACGTGTAATTAGGTGGGTTTTAATGGAAATGTAATTAAACGGCGACTTGAGCCTCTCGAGTGTTTTAACTGAATATGAATATAGTGGAATCGGATCTATTTTGGGCGCACTGTGCGCCGTGTCTTGGAGAAGAGGCGAGGGGGGTTGGGCACAGGGGGCGGTGGCTCAGATATTACATGAACATTTAGTTCTGCACGGATAAAAGGTAGGCTTTTTCCTCCGCACTTACCGTTCTTTGATGGGTTTGTTTGGACGGTGGGATGCCCCACATGTCTCGTTTGATGGTAGTTTATTAAAACACCGCGCAAAATGTAGACTTTAGTGAAAGTTTGGTTACTGTGGTATTAGCCATGGGGCTAGGCTACGGCAGAAAGACTTCATTTCCCAGAGTCCTTCAGTCGTAAAATCGCAATTGTAATTGGTTACAGGTGTGTTATGGATGCAAGGGTCGCGCGACAGGTATAAAACGTAGCTGACAGCGCATTGTTGACACTGACTACAAGGGGACCAGGTGAGATCGTGCGCCCGGCTGTTATAGAATTGCAACTGTAGCAGATACCGTTTATGGTTATAGCGATTTCGGGGCGACTGGGTATTCAGAGAAGTTGCAGTGTGTGAAATGGAGAGACTGCACATTCTTTATTTGTGCTGCTAGCGGAGCGATTACTGCGGCAGGCTTTAAGTTCTGATGCGCCCTCGCGTAATGACTGTTTGTGCATCTGTGTAGCCTTTAGCTGTGTGTTTTGGGAGTCTGCCTGAGTCGAGTTGTATTAGTTGAACTGGAGAACCATTTCTTTGTCCTAGGCTATCTGAACTCGTTAACAGTATTTGCGGAAGATTAGCATTTTCTCTCGTTATGAATATTCATGCTACTGCAAACTAAATTAAAACTTTGTCTACTTTGAACTTGTTCCGTCTACCCTACTGTTGCTAACTCCACTGGGCAAATTGCGCAACGTTACTTGGGTAGGCCATGATATTACATAAGTGTTCATCATCGCTTATCTTCGTTGCAACAGTGACTTAAGAAAGATAATGATAACTTCTAGTTTACGGGTTACTGAGGCTCGTTTTTACCAACCTGCCAATGGGCTTTGAAGATGACAAGGATATCCCTGTGGCCCGTGCCCTTGAATTCCATGGATTTGGTCACGCAAGGGCGCGCGGGTGGGCCTCACCCCTCACTCATTTAGGAGTTCATAGCAGATTACCCTATACGTGCAGTGTGTATACGCTTCTTTTATTAACTAGATAGTATTTTACCTTCAAATTATATCGAAACAAGTATTGGATCTGATCAGTTTGAAAGTGTTTCGAACAGTTTGTAGAGTCTTGCACTCAACACATTTGCGGGGGTGACCCTTAGCGTACGACGGTGTGCGCTGATGTAGATGTGAGGTAATGCTCATATAAGCCAGTAGGAGGCAGTCTTCCATAGGTCGTTTCGTGCAGTTCTTTTTGCCTTGGATGGATTCAATGTATCCAATGTGTACGCTGCTCTGTCGTTATTGCTCCGAAACGTGCGCATCTTACTTTTCCGTACAAATAAAATGGCTGCGCGTCATCGTAGATGAAATGAGGTCGCTTAAGTTAGTGTCATGTTTCCAGCATAGTGAATGAGCTGTACAGTAAGGAAATCCACTTGGCATTTAATGGTATTTTGAGGTGTCATTTTGCTTAACTGAACGGCAACTACTCGCTTACTTTGACCCCCTGTGTATTTCCAGTTGATTTATTTTCCCTATGAACTTTGTCTGGGTCACTGTCCCTCAACCCCACCCTCCCCCCTACCTTATGTACACATGTGTTCTGCCCTCTCTCATTTTCTCTCTCCCCTCCCTCCCTCCATGTGTGTTCCCTCCCCTCCCACTAATACGCTCTTCTCTTCTCTCCTCTCTTGTTCTCTCTCTCCCTCTCTCTCTCTCTGGCACACGGACCCACAGGCATACGGCGGACTCGCACTCACACAGCAACACTTTAGACATGTCGGACTCCGAGACCGCCGCTGCCCCAGCTGAGGCCGCCGTCCCCGCTGCCTGCGTCAGCATCAAGGCAGACCTGGACAAATGGTACGTGTACAGCGTGGGGGTGTGTGTGCTTTCGCCATTACTCAACCGTGGTGAGCAGGATACCCGACCGCGTCAGCCGTCGACTCTTGAGACGGTCGGTGGTTGGGGAACCGCTGCGTTCATCAGAGTTTCTGATGCGTCCTGCTTGATTGCCTGGAGGCTCCCAAGTGTTGAGTAGCCTTCAGGAAGGCTGATTTGTGGCGTTTGCACCTGCTGTCTCCTGTCTGCAGGGTTGGGGGGGGGGGGGGGGGGGTTATTGTGCAGCAGGATGTGTTGGCTTTGGGTGGTTGTGGCGGCATCCTAGCGTTGTCGTGTTGCTAAAATGGAGGCTCTGTTGGTTAACGCGGAGCATGGCGATCACAGTTCTAATTGAAGGGCTTTCTAATGTAACCAAGTTTGACACCTCGGTGGGGTGTAGGTGGAGGGGGGGGGGGGTTAGGGACGCTGTTGCACACGCCTGAATGGAGGCAGGGAATTTGCCTACGTCACATTGCCCTGTCCCCCCCACCCCCTCCCCTCCCTCGTTAGCCCGCCATGTCCGTCCTCTCGGCTTCCCCGGCCTTGCTGTGTCAACATCACCGTGTGCTAACTCACCGCCGCTGCATTGTCTGACCTGTGTGCACCTTCATCACCCCCCATCCTCCTCCTCCTCCCCCACCTATAGGATTAGCTGAGTGAGATTGTTGTGGGTGTTTTCTGCCCAGGTACAGAAAACACGGCCTAGCGGTTGTGGTGTGTTAGCGATGATGTCTCAATGACAGTGCAATGTCACAGCCATGTTCGATGTCTGATGTAATGCATTTGTTGTCCTCGTTGGCGTTTTACTGTCAGTCCTCATGTTGACCCGACAACCTCACACCCAAACCCCCCCCGGTATGTTCAGACCCTTTCTTTGGTGTTTTTCCCGGGGTTTCTCTGTGGCTAGGCTCTGGTGGCTAGCAGGCTGCACAGGCCCTGATTAGGCCTCATCACTCTGACCACCAGAGTGGGAGGGAGATAAGGGGGGGGCGTTGGTAGGGTTGGGCTAGGCTAGGATCGCTGGCTCAGGGCGTTGGAAAGTTTTCAAACATGCCAGTGTTCAGTTGGTTTCAGTCTTGCAAGTTGTCAATGTCATTTGAGTTTCGGGGCACTGTAGTCTGAATGAATGGAGTTTGATGGTGTGGATACTTGTAAAGAGTGTAAGACAAAGTCCAATCTCCTGTAGGGCACTGAGGTCAAGGGCACTTAGGAGTATAGACTGCATTTTGTGAGACTTGGGTCATGTTACCTTTTGTGGTGACTTAGTTAGTCAGTTAATGTTTGCGTACCATAACAGGTTGCTCAATGCTGCTACTGTACTTACAATGTAGGGCACTTTGAAGTTTAGTCTAAACTTTAGTGTTTTACGATGACTTGAGTTGATGTTTGAGTACATGGCACTTTGGTCAATGCCACAGGGGTTACTTTTTCCTGGAGTGCAACACTTTAGAATGGGTCTTTCATTTTATGATGGCTACATGTCACACCTAATGTAAATGATTGATTGCCAAATGGACCTCTTAAGCCTATAGGCCAAATACTTGTCTGGCCTATAGTTAGTGTTTGAGTACATCGTACTTGGCTGAATTTGACACTAGTACTTGTTGAAGTTTAGTCAACAGTGATTCTGTGGTGAAAGCTGGGTCTAAATATGGTGGATGTTGAACCTGTAGGCCTGTTCACCCCCCCCCCCCCCCCCCCAGCCACATGGTCCTTAAGAGCTTTTCATTGAGGGGACCAGGCCGTAGCTAGCTACAGCAGCTAGCGACCTCCACGTGATAGCCGTCTTGTGCAGCTACGCTAGCTTCAGCAGGTTGAGTCTGGGTAATGTATACCACCGGCACAGAGTATTTATAGACCCCACTCTTAAATAGTCATGCGTGGACCATGGGGGGGTGTGTGGCGACAGGGAGTGTGTGTGTCTGAGAAGAGGCTGTATGTGGGTCTGTGTTGGATAACATGTTCCTTTGCCAGATCATGTTGCTGCTGAACCTGAAACCTTTCCTGACAACCCCAACTTCAAATAGGCACCTTGAAGCAGAGGTGGCCGTTTGGGACGGCGGCGGCCATTTTGCCTGGCCTGATTGTAGCCTACTGAAGAGAAACTTGTTCCAATATTCACACTGGTATCCTATTTAGAATGAACCAGTGTGTGCAGTCTTTAGGGCGTTCTAGTGTGGGTAATGGAACTGAACGTTAAGGATTATTATATTATTTTGACCATGGTGGACTTCCCCCAAGGTCACCTTCACAGCTCTCATGAATTAACTTCAAGATGTTGTGCCTGTCCAGAAATAAACACTTGCCCCGCACGGCTACTTCCAGGAAGTAGTACCTCATAGTACACGTCACCTGACATGCTGCCACCAAAGAGTCAAAATGGGGAAACAATGTCACCTCAGAAGTTCTTTGAGTGTGGCTTGCGGCCTGCTCAACAGAACACGACTTTGTCCTTGGTTCGTAGTGAGTGAGTCTTGTGCCACTGTTGCCGAGGTGCTAGTATCTCCTAGTCATGATGACACATGTATAGATTATACATGTCAATGTGTGACTTGTATGGCTAACAGCCTGTTAATATTAACCATGCATGTTACAGAGCTGTACCTATGACCGTTTAGTGTAGGTTCTGTTGTACTTTGAGATGTGGCTCTTTCAAAAGAGCACCTCGGTAGAGGGAGGGTTGTACTCACCCCACACACCCCACTCACCCCCGCCTCCGGCTTGTATGTAGACACGCATGTACTCGCTCCGCTTCGTGGAAACTGTTCCAGTGTTGAGACAGGAATGCTGTGTATCTGCAATTGGAGCCCCTGAGCCACATCCCAGCCAACTCACAACAGGCCCAGGGCTTCCAACTAGTCTGTCAAGGCACTGCTGTTTGTTTTATCGTGGCTTTGATCTCCTCGTCCTTGCTCCGTGGAGAATGCTAGCATCGGTGCTAGCATTCTGCTTGTCGTTGTAGGTATTTCTTCCATTGAGGTAGCTGGTGAACTGGTCTCTCCAGAAACGCCATAGCGTGCTTGGTCACGTGCTAGATGGCGCCCTACGTAAGGGGTGTTAATGGGCCCTTCAGACTTCAAAGCTAGCCTAATCTAATGTTCCGCATACTTGCCAGTGTTCCTTTTTTAGGGAACTTCCATGTGTAGTTTAGTCTTTGACTCATTTGCCCTCACTTTGTTCACTGCTACAAAGACCCCAGTCTTGACTAGTGTTGCTCTCTAATGCAGAAAGGCTTGTTGGCTGTGTGATACATTATGTATAAACTTCCCTGAGGAGTGGCCCCAACTCTAAATAATTCAGCCTTCATTTCCTGATTGTTCAGAGTTTTCCCCTCGACCAGCACTTGGTCAGTTCGCCCTGTGTGAACCCGGCTACTGCCTGTGCCACCCTGCCCCTCCCCACGTCCCCCCCCTAACTTGCTCAGTGATGCGGCCTCAGAAGCGGCGGGTTGCCATGGCGACCGGGCTGATGCCGTAATGCACCCCCGAGCGTGGAGTGGTGATGTCATGATATCCCCTCCCCATCACACACACGCACTGCAGATCGCTCTTGCATGCCAGTCTATCCTGACGCACTAAAGGGTGATTCTTAAAGCAAATATGAGTCTAATGTAACTACTTTCTGACCTACAGTTGGCTAGCCCCATTCATTCACCCAGTGCCATTCTCTTCCAACTGGCATTGGGGGAGGGAGGTTTTGTTCGTGTTACATAATCAAATCTAATTGGTTGAGTTGGCACGGCCCCCGGAGCTATACTCTATGCACTAGTGTGGGTCCTATGGAGTGGAAGGTCACAATCTAGCCCTCTTCTCCCCTCCCCCTCTAGTTCAATATCATTTGATTATTAAAATGGCTGCTGGTTTTTACTTTATATCCGCTCTTACGCCCACCGCCCCCCCTCTTGTCCCCTGATGGTACGGTCCAGTCGTAGTCATAAGCACTGGACTGTTCCACTCTTTCTAGTAAAGGGGGGGGGGGGGTTGCGTTTCGAGGAGGTTGTGGTAGGATTATCTCACCAGAACTGCCTCAGGGACAGTTTGTGTGCTGTGCTGCTGTTGGGTCATCTCTGCGCACACCCCCTGTCTCTGGCTCGGCAGGGATGACAAACCGCTTTTAATCTGCAGAGAGACCAGCTGTGTTACATCACTAGCAGCACTGTGTGGGGGGGGGGGGGTTTAAATGGATATCCTGAGAAGGTGGTGTGAGCCGTGGATGGAGTGATGGGTATCCTACGGGGGGAGGAGGGGACCTGGAAGTGCCCTCTGAAATGGGGGGGGGGGGGGGAGAGGCGCGGCTCCGATGTTTTGTCCTCTACCTGCTTTCCTCGTCATCTTGCGTTGCCACACAATCGCTCCCTGACGTCCACCCATCTCTCCTTTCTCTCTCCCTTTCTCCCTCCGTCTCTTCCTCGCTCCCTTTCGCCCCATCACCCTAATGCACTCTGGCAGTGTCTGCCGCTGTGTTTGGTGCCGAGTGCCTGAAATAATCTCTCTCGTTCTCCCCCCCCCCCAGTCAGGGAGGGGTCAGGATGACGACTGCGTGTTTATAAAGTCTTGTGTTTCATTGAGTTGTGGCCCCCCCCCCCCAGAGTTCACCCCTTCATTGACTGTTTGGGGTGACAGGAATAGTGTGCCCATACAGTCAGATCCTTGCCTTTTGTACTGACTTTGTCCCCCCCTCCCCCCCCTCCAGTGTGTCTGCCAGCGGTGCGGAGGGCTGTAAGGATTTGATCGAGGCGTTCGCCGCCTGTGTGAAGAGTGCAGCGGAGGCGTCGTGAGGAGAGGACCTCGACTCACAGGAAATGTAAGTAAGAGTCTCTCACACCCACACTGGGGATGCATCTCAATACTACCCCCCAAACCAGGCCCTCATCACAGGCCCTGTCCAGAAACAAGCCCTAGCTCCTCCCTACACCTGGACACTTGTGTAGGTCTGAGAGGATTTGATGAGTGGAAGCAAGGTGCTTCAGATAATGGAGCAACTGCCATCTTGGTTATACCTATCCAATCCTAACAGATCTACACAAGGGTAGGGGTAAGGGGGGGGCCAGGGTGTAGGAGGCCAGGGTGTAGGAGGCCAAGAGTAGTTTCTGGACTGAGCCTCAATGTTGATACAGCCTGTCTTATCTAGTCACCAGTTAGTGGTCATGAAGGTTTTACTGACAATTACTATTGTCAGTGCAGTGATGCACTTTGGAAATGGCCGACTAACTGAAATGCTAAGCTGTGCTGGAATGTGCGTAGCCTGCAGCCACAGGGCCTGGCGTAAACAAGCCAACCACTCTACTCATGCCAGAGCTGCAGGTCTGTTTGTTAAGCGTTTATGCAAAATGACGACTGACTTGTTCATCTTGTGTCTCCTCTCTCTCATTCTCTTCCTCTTCCACCTTCTCTCTTTTTCCTCTTGTTCATTCTCTCGATCTGTGTCCCTCGCTTTCTTTTCTTCCACCCCCTTCTCTTTTCTCTCTCTCCATTCTTGCTCCAGGTCCACTGCACTGAGTCCTCCACGTTTCCCAGCATTCCCTTCCGCACAACAGCACTGGACTGATCTATGAAGATGACGATTATGATGATGATTCGAGCGGGGTTCGTGTTTGGCGGCAGAAACTACATTTCTGTCCCCTCCCCCCCTCCCTTCTCTCCTCCCTACCCTATCCCCCACCACCCCCTCTGTGAAAGTTTAAACGCTGTCTTCCGATATGTGCCCCTGCTCCCACCATGACTGATTACATCGATGTGTAGACGATTCCGAAGAGCGGCGGGCTGTATGTCAATTGTCCATGTGAGATGCCTACATTTAAATGGAATAAAAGTCAAAGGATTGGTATAAAAACGTGACTTTGCTGCATTGCGTCTTTATTTGAATTTCAACTGTCATTACAAGTTCTCGGAACAAGGTTTTTCCTATCTTTTTGCCTGTTAAATGTCATTCTGGTTTCCTAACTCAAACTCTCAGGTTGAAGTGTTTTTATGCTTCTAAAATGCTAGAATGTTCTAGTTCTAGAATGCACCTTTATTTGGGTAGGAGACTACCTTATTGTTCTCTGTATTAGTACATCCTCCTCAGGGACCTGTTGTGGGGAAACCAAAGGGCACTGCTGACCAGCAAAACAATGTTGCATTTCCCAACCCTTTAGTCTCCCTATTCAAAGGTTTAGAAGACCTGTGTGGGTTTTTAGAACTACTTCCAAATGCCCTCTCTTTGCACTCGTCTCTTTTTAAGAAGAGACTCTCCCTTAATCCAGCTGTATTTAAATCACTGATTGTCTTTTCTACTGGGTTTACCAGCTCTGGGGGGGAGATTAAGGGTTAATCTGTCTGATCTCTTACTCAGCCTGAGACCGTGATTGCTCTAGTATGGAGGATGGACAGACTGCACACCACACAGGAAAACATTACACCACCTCCACCATGAGAAGGTGTACAGGTGTTCCTAATAAAGCGTTCAGTGAGTGTATGTATGCATGCACGCACGTGTCTGGGGTGTGTATATATACACTCACCGAACACTTTATTAGGAACACCTGTACACCTTCTCATGGTGGAGGTGGTGTAATGGTGTGGGAAATGTTTCTTGGCACACTTTGGGCCTGTTAATACCAATCATCGCTTGAATGTCCACAGCCTGCTTGAGTTTTGTTGCTGACTACTTCCAGCATGATAATGCACCATGTCGCAAAACAAAAGTCGTCTCAAACTGGTTTCATGACAATGAGTTCAGTGTCCTTCCCGGTCACCGGATCTGAATCCAATAGAACACCTTTGGGATGTGGTAGAATGGGAGATTCACAGCTTGAAAGTACACCTGAAAAATCTGCAGGAATTGCGTGATGCAATCATGTCATCATGGACCAGAATCTTAAAGGAATGTTTCAAACATCTTGTGGAATCAATGCAATGCAGAAGAATTGAGGCTGTTCTGAGAGCAAAGGGAGGCCCTACCCAGTATTAGTGTAGTGTTCCTAATAAAGGGAGGCCCTACCCAGTATTAGTATAGTGTTCCTAATAAAGGGAGGTCCTACCCAGTATTAGTGTAGTGTTCCTGATAAAGTGCTTGGTAAGTGTGTGTGTGTAATATATATATATATATATATACATACACACACACCCCAGATGCGTGTGTGAGAGTGGACTGCAAGGCTAATCTGGAGGTGTGATGGCATGTCCTGAGTGTTAATATCTGCCCTCTGTGGCTAGGGCTAACTGCCATAGAACGCTGACTGACACAGGGATGCCTGCCCCCCTGGAGCTAGGACTAACTGCCATAGAACGCTGACAGGAGAGAGGTCTGCATGCAACCACTGTGTCGGTGTGAGAGATGAGCAGTGTGACATTGAAATCCATGCCAAATGACAGAGCTGGAAGGGTCTCATAAGACGAGTCTAATAACTCACACCACCAAGGCTTATAACACCATAGTTATGTTAGGGTGACATCTGATTTGGTTTGCGCTATGGACTGAAGTCTGTGTGTGTGTGTAGGGAGGGAAAACATCTGTGCACATGCAGGGGGTGGGAGTATGTGTGTGTGTGTGCGTGTATAACTGAACTGTGACCAGGCCAACACGTTTCCAAGAATGTTCTTCTTGTATCACCATGTGAAAGGACAGACCTTAACCCCCTCCTCCTGAGACACATACTATACACACACACACACACACACACACACACACACACACACACACACACACACACACACACACACACACACACACACACACACACACACACACACACACACACACACACACACTCTCTCTTTCTCTCTCACACACACACACACACACACACACACCAGTCAGCATTCAATCCAGACATACCTACCGTAACCTCACAGGACCCCCGAACTTCAGTGGGGTGCCCAAACAGATGCCCGAATAGAATTCTGCTGAGGAGGGAGGAGATATTTCGGTGTGTCCCCCCGGAGCTATTCCTACAGACAGGGGAACAGGATGACGGGTGATGAGTTGTTGGGCGCCGTGTGTGTGTGGGGGGGTGGGGCAGGGAGGGAGGGAGGGATGAGGGTGAGGCAGGTGGGGGTGGGGGGGAGGGAGGGGTGGTTCAGGGTGAGGCAGGGAAGGGGGGGGGGGGGGGGGGTGCTACAGTTTTACCGGTTTTCCCAAACGTTTAAACACATTTCCTGAAACTATAGCTCAATTTCTCAAAACTCTAGACACAAAACTGAAAAGAGTGAACCATTTAGTCAAAACTCTGTTCTCTCTTCTCATAACTGATTCTTTCCACCAAAACGATACACACAGCTATCATATGAATATTTCTTACAGAGCATCAATTAAACACTCGTGTGAAACTTAAAACACAACCACCAAAATACTGTTTAAAATGTATAAAATTGGGTAGAAAGATTGTTTCCCCTCACATGTACTGCGATGTTCTCCCTGGCCAAGCAGCGGGGGGAAAAGTATCTGTGAAAAGTATATACAGTATAGGCTACACATTTCATAAATGTAAGTCAAAACAACATTAACTATACATTTCTCTAAGCACTGTAGATATCCATAGAAACCATAAAGTTACATGACTGTAATTACTGTAGGGAGTATAGAAGACTGAAGTGGTTATTTATCTACTCTCATCTCTAAATGCCTGGATAACTGAGGCCTCTGTGAAGCGGCTCAAATTCGTCTGGACTTGCTGCTCAGCTTCGGTCACTGTTAGGCCATGATTGAGTACATGGTCAACAAGTTGCGCGGATTTCATTAGACATATTGGCTCACCTTCCTCTTCCTCTTCTTCTTCTTCTTCTTCTTCTTCTTCTTCTTCTTCTTCTTCTTCTCATTCTTCCTCTTCCTCTTTGTTCTCCATGCTGCTCCATTTTTCCCCCCAACACAGTAGAGGTCACCTGAGGCCTCTTTTATGCTCTGACACGTGATTGAAGTGTTTTGCCAATAGAGTTTGAACAGATGAGAAGTGAGTGAGACCAATTAAGGTGTGGCATTTTGAAGGCCAGTGTTAAATAATGTGCTAAATGATGTGATTTGTGTTTAGAGTTTTGCAGAAATGTGATTCAGAATTTCTATTTGAGTGAAAACAATGGAATTGTGCTTAGAGTTCAGCAGTCTGGAGTCTTGTTGTTGATACATGAGCTTCAAGGTTTCAGACTTGTGTGCATAGTTCCATTTTGTGTGTGTAGACAATGGAGAAAAACTAAACTCCTGTTGGGGTGCATCTCAATAGTGTTCAGAGGTTTCCTCTCCTTGTCAGATAAGTGAAAGCAATATAGTGGAAGGAAGAGGCTAGTGGAGGACAGGCTTGGTGTAATGGCATGGAATGGAATAAAGAATGTTATCAAACATGTGGCTGGTGAAGGGCTGGTGAAATCGTACAGGCTCATTGTAATGGACGTGTGTTTGATACCATTCCTCATTTCATTCCTTGCATTCCAATGAGCCCGTCCTCTGATTTCTACCTCCACTAGCCTCCCCTGGTGGAAGGAGGCATACTAGGGAGGGGATCTACCTTAACCTCCCGCCTTCTACCCTCCAGGAGAGTACAGGAGAGGACACAGAGGGAGGAAGCCTCATTAGACCATTGAGATCCCCCCCTGTTCAACTTTCACCCAGGTTTTTCAAAGGGTAAGCATCGTAGTAACTTGATACCTGACCTTGTTGACCTAAGCAGGTCAACAGCCTGAACTTCATAGTATCAGGTTAGGTTCAGGTTAGGTTTATGCCCAGTGGTCGCTAAGGTTGTGGGTTTGATTCCTGCCAGGACCATATATATATATTAATATATATATATATATACAGTACCAGTCAAAAGTTTGGACACACCTTCTCATTCAATGGTTTTTCTTTCTTTCTTTTTTAAATATTTTTTTATAGATTCATATTGAAGACATAGATAGATAGATAGATAGATAGATAGATAGATAGATAGATAGATAGATAGATACATATGCACTCACTTTACTGTAAATTGCCTTGAATCGAAGCGTCTGCTTAATGGCATATATACAGCAAATTCCACAGTCTATAGACAGTCTGACCCCTGGTGGTCATGAACAGAACTATATCGTGTGATGGTATACACCTGCTACGATGAAGGAACACACTTATCATACTTTGATTTAATTGACAGACACTTTAATGTACTAATATAGAGATGGAAGAGAAATAGAATACATCATGGAATTTCTTTTTTGTATTTTCCACTATATCACAGAAAACGTGATGAGGAGAATGAGAAACTCCGTTAATTCCCTGTGAGTGGATCGTGGGTGAGTGCTGCTCTCCTGTGGACACATGAGGAACTGCACTTGTGGTGATCGGCACTGTGATCATTATTTATAGATGCGTCCCCGCCCATCCCCATCATATATATATTTTTTAATCTGTGTGGAATTCTTTTGTAGTCTGATGATAGACAATAGGGTGTTGCGGAGGGGTGAGGATGGTTGTTTGTTTTTGTCTTGTTGTTGTTGTTGTTGATTGTTTTCCCATTTTGGTTTCTGTGACGGTGGGGAATGGGACTGTTTGAATGAGAAAAAATAAAAGAGATCAAATTTAATTTTGTCCATCTATATGTTTCCAAGTTTTTTCTCAATAAAAGGATTGTTGACTCTTGTGAGAATTGTAACATTGAGTACAAGTAATGAAGTAACCAATTACCAGCAGTCAACAACATGTAATTATAGAATTGTAGGATTTATATGCTTCCCATAACGGTTGACTTAATGACTTAAACAACACCCAAGACTACACTGAACCATTTTATTAATACGTCTATGCACTTAACACATTAAATACATTCACCGAGAGAGAGAGAGAGAGAGAGAGAGAGAGAGAGAGAGAGAGAGAGGAGAGAGAGTGAGAGAGAGAGCGAGCACGCACCATCAAACTCCAAACGTCAAACCACCATTAGAGATTATCCGTGACTGTGATATCAACCTGTCTGGATCTACAGATTAAGATTAAGGGATTAAGATTTAGAGACAAACGTCATATCAAGATATTCTGCAGAACAAAATTTATGGCTGACCTAAATTAGAGAGAGGGGGAGAGAGAGAGAGAGAGAGAGAGAGAGAGAGAGAGAGAGAGAGAGAGAGAGAGAGAGAGAAGGAAGAGTATAGATTATGATGATGACAAAAAAGAGTCCTTTATTTCAAACAATGAGAATCTGACAAGATTATCTTATTGTGTATTTACTTCAATGGTAGAGATTTTTGTCATGTTTCCTATCATTTTCTAAAATATATTTAAGTTTGACAGACATACATTTATTACGCATTATTTGTATTTCTTTCTGTATTTGCCATACATATTTGACAAGGTGTAAATATATTTGGACAAAAAAATATGAAATGTTTGTTTTTTTCAGTATCGGAAGTTGAGATATTGAACTGAAGTAGTCTAGGATTGGCGAGTTGATGGATCGGGAGGCAGAGGATACTAAAACATATTTGAGGAGAGGCAGGCGGGGAAAGGATGGGGTGGAGGAGAGAGAGAGAGAAAGGGAGGAGGAGGGGGTAGAAAAAGCGGAACCCGGATGCTGATGCTGCCCGTATCGGATGAGAAGGAAGAGAGGAGAGAGAGAAAAAAGAAACGGGGTTTGCGACCAGAAGGGAGGCTATCCCGTGACGGATTGTGGATGCAAAGAACTCCGACAGACAGGCAGATATTTTTCGAATCGGTCCTGAGGCGACGTATTTATTTCTGCACGAGGACACCGATGAAGGATGAATCTTATGTCAGCGGGAGGAGCGCGAGTGGAGATGCTGCCGTGATATGTACATAGAGAGCGAGGGAGGGAGAGAGCAAGGGAGAGACGGAGAGGGAGGGGGGGAGAATACTACGACAGCTAACGATGCTTGTTTTTTCTAGAAGAGCGATTTTATTACACTCATCCAATCGAGCGTTTTACAGTTAAACAAACCCGCTGGTTTTCGTAAGAAAATTACATTTAGGTCCGAATAAGAAACGCAAGGTTAAATTGTTGACAAATGTTGATAAGGGGATATAGAGATTGAGAGTGGCGCTGGACGGGTGCGGACAGTAGGGTGGCTGTTATGACGCGCTGCCCCTCTCAGTTTCCTGATGCAGGGCCGGGGAGGAACTAAAGTGTGCACCGGATATTGGAAAACCATCCTTCTAGTTCTCTCTGGCTGTAATAACAGATTATTACCCGGGTAGAAAAGGAACCATTACATCTCTAGCCTAGATACAGACCAAAAGGAGGCAAAAAAAAAAAAAAGGAGAACGGGAGAGGAATCAGAAAATTTTTATGAAAGCATTCAGGACAACTTTTCGATAGGCTATTATTATTGATTAGTAGGCTAATGATATTGTGGGATATTTGAGATGCATGATTCTGTGCAATCAAGCCGTTATGTGTAGCGTTTCGGTCTCTGGCTGTGATAGATTTTGATATTCCAGCTGCATACAGCGGTGTCTCTCGATATTAAAGATACATTTATTAATCATTTTTTTGCAGCAATTTCAATCGCTGTTATAGCTTGTCTGTGGTAGTTAGGCTACACCATTATTTTGGGTTATCTCACGGGCTATTTAAACCTGTCAAAATTTCCTCACCCGTCTCCCTCTTCCTCTTTCTATTACCCCCCAATATTTCATTTCTACTTATAGTAAATTATAGTTTTCGATTTACCAGAACTGGAAACTACAACCGCGTCCACGGTCGGGCCTTAAAGCAGCCCAAGAGAAGTTTGTATTTCAAATACGGAGATCTATGCAGTGTAGCCGCATAAAAAACACGTCCATGGGAGTAGGCCTCGGAATTGCCATCACGACTACCACCCTCTCTCTCCATCCCTCCATCCCTCCCCGTGTCATCGATAGGCGTCTGTAATGTCGTTACGGCGGTGCCGCTCCGCCCGAAGGACCGATCGTTATCAACCGCTTTTGAAAAAACATTTGATTTGATCGCCTTATTGTGATATAATTGAGCCTTGAAACACACGTACGGACGGACAGCATGAGTAGCAAGGAGCTGTCGGTAGGCCAGTCGGCCCAGTACGTTGGGCCTTACCGGCTGGAGAAGACGCTGGGAAAGGGCCAGACAGGTACTGATATACCGCTCCCTCTATGTGGTGCACAAACGTGTTATGTCAACGCCTCAACGGGCCTGTCTTTAATGAAATAAATGAATAGAATAGAGAATGTACTAGGACTATGAATTGTCACATCTAAGTATTAACGTTAGGCTATAACGATACAGTTGGGCGGTTTAAGAGGGCAAATGACCAGGAAGCTGCATGGATCTGGATTGACTGCGTTTTGAGGTGTTTATTATAAGCCCTAGGCTATTATAAATGTGAAAAGGTGCATTTATGAAATTAGGATGTCCTCATGTTTTGGCTGTTGAAAGAGATTGTGATGTTTATAATCCAATGTGATTAATTTAATGGGGCTGAGCAGTTCTGGCCATATTCTCTGCATATTGAGATTTGAGATTTGAGTGTGTGTGTGTGTGTGTGTGTGTGTGTGTGTGTGTGTGTGTGTGTGTGTGAGGCTCTGTGTGTGTGTGTGTGTGCGTGTGCGTGTGTGTCTGTGTCTGTCTGTCTGTCTGTCTGTCTGTCTGTCTGTGTCTGTCTGTCTGTGTGTCTGTGTCTGTGCGTGTACGTGTGTGTGTCACACAGATGTGTTCTGAGCTGTTGATCACACAGTCATTGCATGTGTGTGTATAGAAGTTCTATGTTGTATAAAGGTTGGATGTGAGTGTGTGTGTGTGTGTGTGTGTGTGTGTGTGTGTGTGTGTGTGTGTGTGTGCGTGCGTGTGTGTGTGTGTGTGATAGATCACTCTCTAGTCTAGATCTATGTGTCAAATGAACTAGAACAGTATGTTGACCAGATCTAGAATATCTATGATTGGTTTATGACATAGGGGGGTGAAAGATTAAATAGATATAGAGTTGGCCTATAGTACTCTGCTGGTGTGTATGACATTGTAGCAGGTACTGTGTGTGTGTGTGTGTGTGTGCGTGTGTGCATGTGTGTCTAGACCGCTGCAGCTAATACCAGAATACTAGAATTTCTTTTCGATATGCAATAGAGCCTTTAATACAGGCAACACTTGACTGTACACTTGATCAATGAATCATATATTCACATCATCTATAATTCATATAGAATCATCGTTTACCTAGATGGCGGATGTACAGTGTGTTGCTGAGTGGTCATATTTGGGTCAGACGGTTGTGGTCACTAACTGGTATGTTTGTGGTCATGGTTCACCATGGTCACCTGTGTGGTCAGGTTTGGGTCGGTTTCACCTAATCAACTCTGATGTGTTGAAAATGCAAAATAAACTCATAGTTCCTTGTTCACTCTCTCCTTTTCTCCCTCTCCTCCCTCTCTCTTATTTGCTTACCCGCTCTCCTCTGCTTCCCTCCTCTCCCTCCCTTCCTTCCCTCTCTCCCTCCTCTCTTCTCTCCCCTTCCCCCCTCCCCCTCTCTCCCTCTCTCCCCCATCTCTCTGTTTTGCTTCCCCCTCTCCTCCCCTGCTTCCTACCCTCCCTCTCCCCTCTCCCCCTGTCTCCCTCTCCATATCCTCTCTCCCCTACCTCCTCTCTCCCCCTCTCCCTCTCTTTCTCAGGTTTGGTGAAGTTGGGCGTCCACTGTATAACTGGCCAGAAAGTGGCCATCAAGATAGTGAACAGAGAGAAGCTGTCTGAATCTGTCCTTATGAAGGTATTCTATAGAACTAATACAGGGGAGGCTGGTGGAGGTAGAAATCTGAGGACGGGGCTTATTCCGTTCCATGCATGACAATGAGCCCCCAGTCATCCGATTTCTACCTCCACCAGCCTCCCCTGAACTATACATATCAACACACACATGTGCATCTATACTTGTGCAACACACACATGGACTCTACATATCAACACACACTATGTGCATCTATACAGTGTCAGGCAATGTGTTATGGGCGTGGTTCGAACTCGGGTCCCCTGTGGGGATGACCCAAGCCAACCTGGTCTTTAGTTTGGGACTAGGTTTAATCTGGGTCTGGGAGACTAACCTGGTCTTAATCTGGGTCTGGGAGACTAATCTGATATTAATCTGGATCTGGGAGACTAACCTGGTCTTAATCTGGGTCTGGGAGACTAAACTGGTCTTAATCTGGGTCTGGGAGACTAACCTGGTCTTAATCTGGATCTGGGAGACTAACCTGGTCTTAATCTGGGTCTGGGAGACTAAACTGGTCTTAATCTGGGTCTGGGAGACTAACCTGGTCTTAATCTGGGTCTGGGAGACTAACCTGGTCTTAATCTGGATCTGGGAGACTAACCTATGTCCTTAAATTACATGCATGTATACTGTTCAGCCTTCCTCTTCTCTGTATGTAACACTTGAACATGATTTCTCTCTTTCTCTCCCTCCTTTTACCATGCTATCTTTTCTCTTCTTTTTCTTCTCTCTCTCTTTCTCTCTCCACCCTCTGCTGTCCCTCTCACTCTCTCTCTCTCTTATCTCTTTTCCCTGCTATCTTTTCTTTCCCCCCGTCTCACCTCGCTTTCTCGACCTCCCTCCCTCTCTCTCTTCACCTTGCCATATCTCTCTCCTTCTCCCCCTTGCCCCTGCTCCCTCTCTCTCTCCCTCTCTCTCCCCCACCCTCTCTCTCCTCCCTGCCCCCTGCCCTCTCCCTCTCTCTTCCCCTCTCTCTCTCTGTCTACAGGTGGAGAGGGAGATAGCTATTCTTAAACTAATAGAACACCCTCACGTTCTGAAGCTGCATGATGTCTATGAGAATAACAAATACCTGTAAGTATCTCCTTTTTCTGTTTGCATCCATCCATCCACCTCTTTTTCTCTCTCTCTCTCTCTCTCTCTCTCTCTCTCTCTCTCTCTCTCTCTCTTGGAATTTCAGCTAAGTTCCTGAATTGAAATGAGTTGAAGTGTGTGTGTGTGTGTGTGTGTGTCTGTGTGTGTGTGTCTGTGTGTGTCTGTGTGTGTCTGTGTGTATGCGCGTGCGTGCACGCGTGTGTGCACGCGTGTGTGTGTGGCTCTGGTGTATACTATGTAGGGTGTAACTGCGTACTACTACTGGGTACTACAATAGGGTGTGTCTGTATCAGGGGAGGCTGTTGGAGGTAGACAGGCTCATTGTAATGCATGGAAGAACATACATGTTTCATACCATTCCTCATTCCATTCCATGCATTACAATGAGCCTCTGCTTTCTGCCTCCACCAGCCTCTCTAGGGGTCCTATAGGTGTGTGAGAGGGAATGCATGTAGAAACATGGTTTTCATGAGAGATACGCACTGTATGTAGACAATGTGAGTTTGTATGCTTTAAAGCTCCTGATCCCCCCACCCCCACCCCATCCTCTCTCTCTCTCTCTCTCTCTCTCACTCTCTTTTTCTCTCTCCCTCCACCCCCCCCCCCCCCCCCTCCCTCCTGTCAGGTACTTGGTGCTGGAGCATGTCTCAGGGGGAGAGCTGTTTGACTACCTGGTGAAGAAAGGCAGACTGACTCCTAAAGAAGCCAGGAAGTTCTTCAGACAGATCATCTCAGCCCTAGACTTCTGCCACAGCCACTCTATATGGTTAGATATGAGTCATATATACACCAATATATGGTTAGATATGAGTAATATATACACCA
>NC_139663.1:14622965-14640465 GCF_951799395.1 Argentina silus
CCCCAACCCTGCCCCAACCCTTACACAACCCTGCCCCAACCCTTACACAACCCTGCCCCAACCCTTACACAACCCTGCCCCAACCCTTACACAACCCTGCCCGAACCCTTACACAACCCAGCCCCAACCCTTCCCCAACCCTTACACAACCCTGCCTCAACCCTTCCCCAACCCTGCCCCAACCCTGCCCCAACCCTTACACAACCCAGCCCCAACCCTTCCCCAACCCTTACACAACCCTGCCTCAACCCTTCCCCAACCCTGCCCCAACCCTTACACAACCCAGCCCCAACCCTTCCCCAACCCTTACACAACCCTGCCTCAACCCTTCCCCAACCCTGCCCCAACCCTTCCCCAAGCCCTCCCCAACACCTCCCCTTCCCCAACCCTTACACAACCCTGCCCCAACCCTTACACAACCCTTACACAACCCTTCCCCAACCCTTCCCCAACCCTGCCCCAACCCTTCCCCAAGCCCTCCCCAACACCTCCCCTTCCCCAACCCTTCCCCAACCCCTCCCCAAGCCCTCCCCAACACCTCCCCTTCCCCAACCCTTCCCCAACCCCTCCCCAACCCTTCCCCCACCCCTCCGCAACCCTTCCCCAACCCCTCCCCTAAGGGCCCAGAGTTTTGGCAAAGTCTCTGCATTCTACCTCTGTCAAACAGTCACTCTAAGTCTCTATGTGTGTGTTTCGTGAACCCTCCTAACATTCCTTTGTCCTCCTCCTCCATCTCTCTCTATTTCCTTCACTGTTTCTCTCTCTCTCTCTATCTCTGTCACCCCTCTCTCTTCTACTCCCTCCATTTCACTCTCTCTCCCACCCTCTCCTCCCCCCGCCCCCCCGGGTGTAATTCCCCTCCCGTCCTGCGCAGGGCGCTCTGCCGTTCGACCATGACAACTTGCGCCAGCTCCTGGAGAAGGTGAAGAGCGGCGTGTTCCACATGCCCCACTTTATACCACCCGACTGCCAGGCTCTGCTGAAGGGGATGATCGAGGTCAACCCGGACAAGAGACTCACGGTACAGAGGGAGGGAGGAAGGGGAGGGAGGGAGAGGGAGGGAGGGAGGATAGAGGGAGGGGTAGGGAGGGAGGGAGGGAGAGGGAGGATAGAGGGAGAGGGAGGATAGAGGGAGGATAGAGGGAGGGGGAGGGAGGGAGGAAGGGGAGGGAGAGGGAGGGAGGGAGGGAGGAAGGAGAGGGAGGGAGGAAGGGGAGGGAGGAGGGACGGAGAGGGAGGGAGGGAGGGAGAGGGAGGGAGGATGGGGGATGGTAGAGAAGGAGATAGGGACTAGGAGGTAGATTGAATAGTGGTGGATTTGTTAACAAAAGGACTGAAACGTTAAGTGGCTTAGATAAAGGGTAGTGGCAGTGTGTTCTGTTTTGATAACTCTTTGTGTTTCTGTTCACTTACAGCTAGAAGCAATACAGAAACACTCCTGGTATCTGTAAGTACACACACACGCACACACACACACACACACACACACACACACTCACACACACCTCTCTCTCTTGCCCCCATTCTCCCTCTCCTGTTCTCCACCTGCCTGCTCTCCTTTTCTCTTCTATCTCTCCTTCTCTCTTTTCTCTCTTCCTCCGTGTCTCCCCCCTCTGCTCTTTACCCTCTGCCTTCCCCCTCTTATTCATCTAAATGCAAATGTATAAATTGCATAATATTCTTTGAACAATTGTGTTAAACACAATCAGATCAAGAATCTTTTGATATTGATCTCTGTATCCCCCCCCCTCTCCCTAATCTAACCCTACAAATCTACAAACCTAATCTGACTTCTCTCCCTCTCTCCTCCCCCTCTCTTTCTCTCTCTCTCTCGCTCTTCCTCCCCCCTATCTCTCTCTCTCTCTCTCCCCCCCTCTCTCTCTCTCTCTCTCCCTCTCCCTCTCCCCCCCACCCGCTCTCTCTCCC
The DNA here is from genome assembly GCF_951799395.1 of Argentina silus. Lineage (NCBI taxonomy): Eukaryota > Metazoa > Chordata > Actinopteri > Argentiniformes > Argentinidae > Argentina > Argentina silus. The sequence continues at coordinate 14,624,892 of NC_139663.1, forward strand.
CCCCCCCCCCCCCTCCTCCAGTGGTAGTCGTAATGAGCCGTGTCCAGAGCAGCCCCCCCCCAGGCGTGTGTGTGTGAAGAGGATCGTGTCTCTGACGGAGCTGGACCCGGACGTTCTGGACAGCATGCACTCTCTGGGCTGCTTCAGGGACCGGGGGAAACTCACACGGGACCTGCAGTGTGAGGAGTGAGTGGTCCCGCCTCGGCTCTGGAACACAGACGCACACACACACACACACACACATGGATGCACGCATGCACACACACAAACACACACACACACACATACACACACTGTACACACACATGCACGCACGTATACTGTGCAAACATACTTACAAGAAGGGAGGGAGGGAGGAAGGTCCATTAGAACAAAGGACAGTAAAGGAGGCCACTGTTGGCCACTTTCTCTCTCTCTCTCTCTCTCTCTCTCTCTCTCTCTCTCTCTCTCAATCCCTCTCTCTTTCTCTCTCTTCCAACTGTCTGGTTTTTGGCATGTCAAATGTTACATCACTTTGGCAAAGTTTGAACAAGAACCAGAATATCCACAATGCTTCATTCTCTCTCTTCCTTTTGCCTCTCTCTCTGTCTCTCACACACATTCAGATATGCTCTGTTGGGTTTGCTGCTCACACTGCAACAATGCTGTCAAAACCAGTTTAATAGAGCACATGTGGTCAGATATTGACCGAAAGGAATTACCTCAGGCCCTGTCACAGACACGCACACACACACACATACTGTATGCTCACATGTACACACACACGCACGCACACACGTACACGTACACACACACACACACACACACACACACACACACACACACACACACACACACACACACACACACACACACACACACCCTCTGACACCTAATATAGTCTACAAATGATTGTTACTGGAGTCACAAGAACAAAGACTTTTAGATTGTCAATGTCTTTCTCTCTCTCTCTCTCTCTCTCTCTCTCTCTCTCTCTCTCTCTCTCTGTCTCTCCCAGGGACAACCAGGAGAAGATGATCTACTACCTGCTCCTAGACAGGAAAGAGCGTTACCCCAGCTGTGAGGACGAAGACCTGCCGCCCAGGAACGACATAGGTTAGCCAGAAACCCTTAAAACAACATAGGTTAGCCAGAAACCCTTAAAACAACATAGGCTTAGCCAGAAAACCTTTAAACAACATACTGTATGTTAGCCATCACACTCAGGACCTCCTGCCTGCTAACGGAACCTTAGAACAGTTAGAACTTGCCTGCTAACGGCAGGTTCTAATCATTCTAAGGTTCCGTTAGCAGGCAGGTTCTAACCGTTCTGAGGTTCCGTTAGCAGACAGGTTCTAAGGTTTCGTTAGCAGGCAGGTTCTAACCGTTCTAAGGTTCCGTTAGCAGGCAGGTTCTAACCGTTCTAAGGTTCCGTTAGCAGGCAGGTTCTAACCGTTCTAAGGTTCCGTTAGCAGGCAGGTTCTAACCATTCTAAGGTTTTGTTAGCAGGCAGGTTCTAACCGTTCTAAGGTTCCGTTAGCAGGCAGGTTCTAACCGTTCTAAGGTCTCCCAGCAGACCCGCCCAGGAAGCGAGTGGACTCGCCCATGCTTACCCGTCATGGCCGCTGTCGGCCGGAGAGGAAGAGTCTGGAGGTCCTGAGTGTGACGGAGCAGGGGTCTCCCACCCCGCCACGCAGGGCTCTGGACACCTCCGCACACAGCCAGAGGTAGGGTGGACACACACACACACACACACAGAAACACGCACGCGCACGCACGCACGCACACACACACACACACACACACACACACACACACACACACACACACACACACACACACACACACACACACACACTGGCCAGGGTTGTACCAGTGTTTTCTGACAGCTGTGTGTCCCTGTGTCCCTCCAGGTCTCGTTCAGTCAGTGGAGCGTCTACGGGCCTCTCCTCCAGCCCCCTCAGCAGCCCCAGGGTGAGTCACTGTTGGCCAAGACTTTTACACCAGGGGAGGCTGGTGGAGGTAGAAATCAGAGGACGGGCTCATTGTAAAGCATGGAACAGAATGAGGAATGGTGTTTGACACAATTCCTCATTCCATTCCATGCATTACAATGAGCCCGTCCTCCGATTTCTACCTCCACCAGCCTCCCCCCCCTGCTTTGTTCTGCTACTGCATGTTAGAGTGTGTTTCTCTGTGCTGAGGTGATGTTGTGAGACTGTCCCTCGGTTAGCCTGTCCATCTCCCTCATACTGTCCCATTCTGAGCCATTATCCATGCCATAGACACCATGTTTACCACACACACACACACACACACACACACACACACAGGCGCACACACACACACACACACACACACACACACACACCAATACTGAGGGCATAGAGGTTCACACACACACACACACACACACACACACACACACACACACACACACACACACACTCACACACAGAAAACACTCAAATTGGATAGATCCTAGCATTTTATCATTATTTTCAGACATTGGATGTGATATTATTAACCTTAATATTACATTATTACATATTACAAGAAGGATGAAACATTAGATTATTTGTAGTTTGATACATCTCTTAAACAATCAATTATGACAGGAAATCTATATTCACAAACCATAACTCATGATCATTACTCTCTTCATCTCTCCATCTTTTCCTTCCCTCCTCCTCCTCTTCCTCCTTCTCCTCTCCATCCCTCTGTCCTTTCTCTCCTCCCTTTCTCTCTTTCCACCCATCAGAGCCCAGTTTTCACTTTCAGCCAATCAGAAGTCACCTCCGCCTCCACCACCACCACCACCCAGTCCAAAGACCCCAAACCAGGAAGTGCCACCACCCCCCGGGTGTCCCAACGTGCGCCCGACCCAAAAACCCAGACCCTGCCCTCCAAAGGGCAGTCCGACCGCCCTCACCTCCAGTCCATGAAGTCCCTCCCCCTCCAGACCCCACCCTCCCCTTCCCCCTCCCCCCTCCTCTCCCCCATCCCCCGCTTCTTCTTCTTCCCCGCCCCCTCCGTGCTCAAGTCAGTCACTAAGAGTTTCTACCCTAACTCCTCCCCCCCTGTGTCGCAGGTCACCCCCCAGGGGTCTCCGCTCCCCACCCCCCTGGGCACTCCCGTCCACCACCCCCAACACCCCCCACCCACCCCTCCCTCCTCCTCTTCCTCCTCTTCCTCCTCGAGGGCCGAGGGAGGCGGCGGCGGCGGTGTGGGCGGCGGCTCCCTGTCCCTGACTCCGCCCTCCAGCCCCGGGGGAAGCGGGGGAATGGCCGCCAGTAGCTCCGCCCACTGGAGGACGCGCCTCAACTCCTTCAAGAACAATCTGCTGGGGTCCCCCCGCTTCCACAGACGCAAGCTGCAGGGTGAGAGAACATGTGACCTTGTTCAGCCCCCTATCACCAGGGCCAGGAGTTTTTCCTGATTGTGTGACCAGGGAACAATTGTTGAGCCTTATACCGTAGCATAAAAAAGCCTTATACCGTAGCATGTCAAGAAAAACTCAGGGCCCTCCCCTATTATTAACATTGTGGGAATGATGATATGACAAAGCAAAATTCATCATGTAAACTCCATTAAATTTGAGCTGCTTTTAGAATGGCCAAGGAGTTCCAATCGTTTAGCCTTTCAGAGGACTGCTTCTGTGTACATTTGCGCTACGATGCTGATTTAACGTGATTTAGACTGATCTGTAATTAAATCAATGAAACTGAACCTCATCAAGTTCTATTTCCTTCTGTCTATTTCTGTCTCTCATTTTCCCTCCCTTTCTCTTCTCTGTCTGTTTCGCTTTCTCTCATTCTCTTTCTCTCTCTCTTCTCTCCCTCGCTCCCCCTCTCCCTCCTTCTCTCTTCTAGTCCCAACATCAGAAGACATGTCCAGTCTAACTCCAGAGTCAAGCCCAGAGTAAGTATCCAAGCATAGACATATGTCTACCAGCATGGTTGTCCTGTCTGTCACAGCATTCTGTCTATCTACTCTAACACATTTCTATGCTCATGTTCTGGCCATAGATGTAAAAGAACCAGCATCATTGCCCCATCTGTCATAGAAGCCCGTCTATCTACTCTGGCATATTTCTACGCTCCTGTTAGTGCAGGCTGGCTAGTTCATAGATATATATCTACCAGCATGGTTGTCCTGTCTATTATACAGCCTGTCTGTCTACTCTGACATCTTTCTATGCTCCTGTTCGGTGCAGGCTGGCTAAGAAGTCGTGGTTCGGGAACTTCATCAGCCTGGAGAAGGAGGAGCAGATCTTTGTTGTGATCAGAGACAAGCCCCTCAGCTCCATCAAAGCTGATATAGTCCACGCCTTCTTGTCTGTGAGTATCTCTCTGTCCATCCTCTCCTCCTCTTTCATCCTTTCATTCTTCTTCTCTCTGTCCATGTCTCTCTCTCTCGTTCTATCCTCTCCTCACTCTTCCATTCTTCTATCGTTATTCTTTCTCTCTCTCTCTCTCTCTCTCTCTCTCTCTCTCTCTCTCTCTCTCTCTCACCCTCCCCCCCTTTTACAGTAATAATGAAGAGAATTCTAAGGGTTGCGCTGCAATTATAGACATACTCAACATCTCTCACACAAGTTCTCTCTCTCTCCCCCTCCCTCCCCCCTCCCCTCTCTCTCCCTCCCCCCCCCCGCATCCCACCCTCCCTCCCAGATCCCCTCCCTCAGCCACAGCGTGATCTCCCAGACCAGCTTCAGAGCGGAGTACAAGTCCTCTGGCGGCCCCTCCGTCTTCCAGAAGCCCGTCAAGTTCCAAGTGGACATTGCCTTCTCCGAGGGAGAGAGAGAGCGAGAGAGGGAGAGAGAGAGAGAGAGGGAGAGGGAAGGCAAGAGGGAGACAGGCATCTACAGCGTGACGTTCACCCTCATATCAGGTAGGGGGTTACTTTGAACATAGTTGTATGTCCCTCAGTTCAGGAGAGAGAGATTCGGGAGTCTTCTTTGTAAGGCACAGCTGGTCATCCTACTTTCCCGAGACTGATGAATTTGGGCATAGATGTATCCTGTAGTCAGGGGAGGCTGGTAGAGGTAGAAATCGGAATCAAACATGTGTGTTTGATACCATTCCTCATTCCGTTCCATGCATTACAACGAGCCTGTCCTCTGATTTCTACCTCCAGCAGCCTCCCATGGTGTCTACCTCCACCAGCCTCCCCTGGTACTGTCTGTACAACAACATCTCACCAAATCTTGGATGAGACGATGAACAGATAAATCAGACAAATCTAGTAAATTAATCTGTGGCTCATCCTCAGATTAAAAGCAGGGAGATGTACACTCACTGAACACTTTATTAGGAACACTTGTACACCTTCTCATGGTGGAGGTGGTGTAATGGTGTGTGGGAATGTTTTCTTGGCACACTTTGGGCCTGTTAATACCAATCAATCATCGCTTCAATGCCACAGCCTATTTGAGTATTGCTGCTGACCATGTGCATCTCTTCATGGCCACAATTTACCCAGCTTCGAATGGCTACTTCCAGCATGATAATGCACCATGTCACAAAGCAAAAGTCGTCTCAAACTGGTTTCATGAACATGACAATGAGTTCAGTGTTCTTCAGTGGCCTTCCCAGTCACCGAATCTGAATCCAATAGAACACCTTTGGGATGTGGTAGAACGGGAGAAGCTTGAAAGTGCCCCTGAAAAAAGGAATGTTTCCAACATCTTGTGGAATCAATGCCACAAAGAATTGAGGCTGTTTTGAGAGCAAAGGGAGGCCCTACCCAGTATTAGTATAGTGTTCCTAATAAAGGGAGGCCCTACCCAGTATTAGTATAGTGTTCCTAATAAAGGGAGGCCCTACCCAGTATTAGTATAGTGTTCCTTATAAAGGGAGGCCCTACCCAGTATTAGTATAGTGTTCCTAATAAAGTGTTTGGTGAGTCTATGTCTTGACTTAGCTTCTGTTGTCTCTCTCCTCAGGTCCTAGTCGCAGGTTCAAGAGAGTGGTGGAGACCATTCAAGCCCAGCTACTTAGTACTCATGATCAGCCCTCTGTGCAGGCACTGGCTGGTAGGTCCTACACACACACACATGCATGCATGCGTGCACCCACACACACACACACACACACACACACACAGAAACACAAATACATGCACACATATGCACGCACACACACACACGTGCACGCACACACACATACGCACGTGCACACACACACGCACGTACACACACACACACAAACGTACGCACACACACACAGATGCACGCACACACATGTCTGTGTGTTCATACAGTATATGCCATTCTCTCTCTCTCTCTCTCTTCTCTCCCAGATGAGAAGAACGGGCAGCTCTCCTCACGTCCCCCTGGCACCCCGACCCGCCAGAACTCCCGCCGTTCGGAAGGTGGCGGTGACCGGGGGGAGCGGGGGGAGCGGGGAGACCGGGGGGACGGAGGGATCGGAGGCAGTGGGAGTGTCCTACAGAGGAGAGGCTCGGGGAAAGACAAGACCAGACTCCTGTCTGCCAACGGGACACAGTCGCAACCCTGACAGAACATTCCGGAAACAGGCAACGGGAGCGGGAACGGGAGCGGGAACAGGAACGGGATAAGGAACGGGAACGGGATAGTACAGAGACATCACACCCGGAGGACGACACAGGCTACCCCGTCACCCAATGAGAAACGCAGATAGGAAACCCCGTCACCCAATCAGAAAACACCCACAGACTACCCCGTCACCCAATCAGAAACGCAGATAGGAAACCCCGTCACCCAATCAAAAACGCAGATAGAAAACCCCATCACCCAATCAGAAACGGAAATAGGAAAACCCATCTTTCACTCAAACTCTGCAAACTTCACATAAACGCCACTATGCTTATAAAACCACCTGACCAGAAATGTCTGCAGCTGAACATGTTCTCACCTGTCCACCAGGTGAAAGAGAAGAGAGAAGGAGAGAAGTGTGTAAGAAAAGTGTCACAAGATTCATATCATCTTCCCTTGTTGATGTGCTTGCTTCAGAACAGAAGCTCTCAAGCTCCGAAATTTGATTGAAAAGTCAAATAAAATACTACAACCAATAAGCTTCCAGCAGAGTTCAGTAGATCAACTCACAGTGGATGGTGGTGTTTTAACAGCAAGGTGCCCCCCCCTCCCTCTCCTAGTTAACAGGGATGCCATTCACGTGACAACTAATGTTGCTCTTTGGATACACTGATGGATTGATATATTCCAGTGGGAAATAAGCAAAGGGACTTCTTTTAATCCAAGTAAAATCTGAAAAACACGGAGGTTTGGTTTTATCACTGAATAATTCTCTGCAAGAACAGACTGTATGAAAAAAAAACAGAAGCATGGTGGAATTGAAGATAATGAAAAACGAAGACTTGTGGGGAATTGGGGAACAAATTGGGGAAAGTAGAATAAATACGTCATTGTATCCAAGTAGCTCCAAAGATGTCGACAAGGCTATTTGAAGAAACATTTTAAAAAGAAGAACAGACAAAATGTCCTCTCCTCACCATTTCTAGTTATCGTCTCACTCGTTTAATCACTGAATACAACTGAAATGAACTTATGAAACCATCTTGCCTTTAAATGAGGATAAGCAAGGAAGGATAGCTCGATTTCTGCCCAACATGCCAACAGGTATACGATGGAGGAAACAATCTCCAACTGTCACCACAACCGTACACTCACACAGAGAAAAGAAGGGAGACACCCAACAGATAAACGGCTTTCAGCGAAACCACTGAACGAGATCACTTAACTTCACCCAAATGGATGACGGCTCAGTTCATAGGAAATTAACGTCACGATGTTCACTCAAAGAGGACTGACTGAGCCGAAGCCCTCTGGATCCATTGTTGTCTTCAGTAACCAAAACTCCCCTTCCCAAAATGGCCGACAAGGGGCGCAGAATGATGAGGGCTGATTCAAAGGCCCTGTACACTTATTAAAAAAAGACTTGAGTTTCTAGAGGGAGAACTGGATGAAGGAGGGAGGTGAGGAGGTGGAAAATATAATTTCAAGAGAAAAGAAAGACTGACTGAACGTGAGAGAGACTAACAATTGAAATGCTGCACACTGATTCCTACAGGAGGGGAGAGAAACGGAACACACAAAAAGAATGAAATCCAACAAGTTGTTTAGTTTCGTTTCTATTTTTCTTTTTGTGATTTGAGCGCAAAATGAGTTTGGTGTTTATCACCGACCGTAAGGAGGATTACGCTAACCGAGTGAATGTCAAAAACGAAACAAAAAAACTATTGTCAAAGTATTTATTTATTTTATTTATTTCATGTATTTATTTGAAATGTATTTATTTATTTATTCATTCGTCTATTTATGTGTATGTTTTAGAGAGGATGACAATGGAAGTGGAGGATAATGACAAGGGCACGTGAGACAAGAAGAAAAAGGTTCTATTCGGAATCGGAACTATGGTTTGGAATGATGGAACTATCAGCATCGGAAAGGAAATACAAAATGTCCGCTGTAGTTGACACCAGATTGAACCCTCTTTTTCCTGAGCAAGGCAGAAAAACCGACCTCGTATTAATTTTTCAATGTTTCAAAAACCAATGCTGCAAAACTCCTTCCAGCTCCTATTGATGTTCCTCTTTTGTCCTTTTTCTTGTTTGTTTATTTATTTGTCATTGTTTATTGTTACAATGGAGATGATTTCACATTTAAAGACACAAAACAAAAACAAACAAAAAAACATGAACCAAGGATACATTTGATGCTTTGGGAATTTCTGGGTGAAAAAAAAGGAGGATAAAAATCTTCTGTGAATTCAACAAACACTGGGCTCATAGACACTTGAAAACGCAGAGGAGAGGAGGGGAGGGGGGAGGTAGCAAGCTCCAATTCCCTCTCCTTGCCCTCTGCTCGAATGTTACATTGGGATGGGTACAAAAATATGGACACCACATCAAAATACTGACTGTATGTGTGTGGAGGAGTCTCTGTCACTGACAGACGGTTTCTGTTTTGGGTGGGTCTGTGGGGGTGGGTGGGTGTGTGTGTGTGTGTGTGTGTGTGTGTGTGTGTGTGTGTGTGTGTGTGTGTGTGTGTGTGTGTTTGTATGTCTTTGCCCAGCCCCATGTGCAGAACATGAGCAGTATTCTCTCTCTCTCTCTCTCTCACACACACACACACACACACACACACTCACACACACACACACACACACACACACACACACACACACACACACACACAGACACACACACACACACACACACACACAAAGACAGACCCACCCAAAACAGAAACCCTCTGTCAGTGACAGAGACTCCTGCTCTTTCAGAAAAAGAAAAAAACAAATAAATGAATTAATAACCGGACTTGAAAACTGGAATGCACTGTCCTAAAAGAATTGTACACAATACAAATGAAATTGTTTCCCTCCCTCCCTCCCTCCCTCCCTCCCTCCACCTTTGGCCACCGTCCTCCATTCCTTAAGGCCCCCCTCCCCCTCTTCCACCCCCCCTCCACCTCCGTCCGCCCACGACCCCCTTGCACAGAGCACCGAAAGCCAAAGCAGGTTTTGTTCTCGTCACTCCTCCTCGTCGACACCCTCTCTCAACACACTAGCTATACCGCTGAGCTAGCTAGCAGCACGAGCAACCGGCCACTCCCTAGTCCCTAGTCCCTAGTCCCTAGTCCCTAGTCCCCACCACGCCTTCACTGCAACAATACCATAAACAAGAACTGGCTTTCCTGTACTATACCAATGGAGGCTGGTGGAGGTAGACATCAGAGGCTCATTGCATGGGATGGAAGCTTGATACCATTCTTTATTCCATTCCATGCATTACAATGAGCCCGTCCTCCGATTTCTACCTCCACTAGCCTCCCCTGGGCTGTACGTTATCATACTGTATTCTCCTGTCACTTAATATCAAGTTTGGAATCTTGGCTCTGTTCCGATAGCCACGCTGCGGTAGCATTCCACGTAAGAATGTGTCAACATTCTAGAATTCTAACTGATATGCTATAGTGTTTATCTCGGGATAAAGCCTGCCTTTCATCAGCTACATCGCTACCATAGAGCACGTAAAAACACAGCTAACAGGATGTTTTTGTAGCTAGGTGACCAACTCCTGTTCAATATGTTATCATATTGTCCTCTCACTTGATATCAGGTTAGACTACTATGTCTACAGCCATTAGCTACACTGCTAGCATAGCATAGGCTACAGTGGCACAGCTAACCGGGCGTTATTGTAGCTAGGAGACCGACTGTAATGCTCTTTGTGAACTCAGACAGTCCATATCTGCTGTACATTTCCACTGGTGCGAAACCCACATCGTTTGAATTGAGATGAAGGAGAGGAGAAGAGAGGCAGTTCACACGTTTTACTCTCACCTGACCTGCGACTTTCTCTCTCGCTTGGCAGTTATACTAATGCTAATAGTAGAGCTTAGCCCTCATAGTAACTTATACTTCCTTCAAGTAAGGCCTTTAGTAGGAATCATCATGGACCCCCAAGTCTCCACCCTGCTCCCAGAAGTCTGTATTGAACTCTAATACACTAGGAGAGGCTAGCGGAGGTAGAAATCAGAGGACGGCTCATTGTAATGCATGTGGAATGGTATCAAACACGTCTACCCCCACCAGCCTCCCCTACTGTACACCCATTCACTCCACCTCATAGATTCAAAAGTGAAGGAGTTAAGAAATATGAATGAAAAGCACTGTAACTCTCTCTAGCCCATGCTTAGGCTACACAAATCCAATGCTTTTAAATCTATAAGGGGAAGTGAACAAGTGTGCACTTTGAAGGGAGAAGGCATGGAATTGGAACTGGGCCCTATAGTCCCTATACGAATCTGGTTGACAGAGCCCCAAAGCTAGCTGACCATGTGATGCTGCATGACCCAATGGGAAGGCACAAAAGACCCTTAGGTAATGACAGTGAATGTTTCTTTTGTAACTGCATGCCATGCACATACAGTAGGTTTGAATAAAGTTTTATTTGATTTGAATTTGATTTAGTAAGGTTGCAAACGGATCCAGCCTATAGGCCTGCCATTGCTCAATAGAGATAGCGTAGTAAAGTAAGTAGTTTGGGCGCCTTAAGATGATGTGTACGTATGAGGTGAACACCTGTCATAGTTGCTCGACCTGTCTTGTGTATTTGACCTCTCAGTGCTGTCGTCCTGCCTCCTCCCCCTGGCCTGTCTCCCCCTGGCCTGATTCCCCCTGGCCTGTCTCCCCCTGGCCTTCTCCCCCTGGCCTGTCTCCCCCTGGCCTGTCTCCCCCTGGCCTTCTCCCCCTGGCCTGTTGCCACAGTTCCAGGATTTGGAGAGGGGTACGCTGATCCCCGATCATTGTCCGAGTGGCTGTTTCACCCCAGACCTTATGTCATCAAAAGCGTATGTCACCCCCGAGCTGATTATGTCAGAGGACAGTTTTGCTCACAGAACCCCTAAGCTCTTTCACTCTTTCACCCAGTTCTCAAAACCCAGAGAGAGAGAGAGAGAGAGAGAGACAACAGCAGGAGGGACTGGAACAAAATCCTGTGAGAAATTCTGTGTAAATATCCATTGAAAAATACGAAGGGGAGTGAGAGTTGGAAATGGGGGGTGGGGGGAGTGGGGGTTGGGGGGAAGATGTTTCGGCTCTATTGTGTCTGAATTCGAACACTGCTATTGAAAGACCTTTCACCCCCCTTCCTCCTTCACCTCAAATGTCCCCTCTCACCCCCCCCCCCCCCCCCCATTCTCTCTTTGTATCTCTTGACCACCCACCACCCCTCCCTCCTCTCCTCCATCCAGCTGAATATACCTCAACCCCCCCACCCCATCCTTATATAATCATGCCCCCCCCACCCCCCATGTCTCTGTCCACTGTATACAGTACGTATAAACCATATCTTCATTCTTTATCGACACTGTACTACTCACGATATGATTATTGTTGTCATCATTATTGATTATTGATTATTCCAATTATGATTGTAAAACTGTAATCTCTTTCCCCTCTCCCCTCACGCACAGTAGAACAACATTTTCTTAAAATTGAAATCTGAAATTGGGGATAAAAACAACATCATAGTAAAGACCATAAAAAGAGAAATGTCTGTATTATAATAAAAAAAAATAAAAAAGTGCACTATTATGATTATTATGATTATTATTGCCTGTGATAAATAAAGAACAATAAACTACATCAGAAATAAAAATGTGTCTTAATTCTTATACTCCTGTAAATGGAATTGGCAACCATTTTATATAACCTTTAAGACAACATTTTCAATATGAACTGTAGATATATTATTCATGTATATAGTGCGTTTACATGTGTACAGCGTGCATTATTAACCCTACTCTCGGGGTTATAAATGATGTAGGCCGATTGTTTCTGTAATCCAATGTATGGATCAGTGCGTTGACGATGCGCTCGCGAAAGGCGTTCATCGCTGCGATGTGTCAGAAACAGGCGGGGTTCCCGGTGTGACGTCATGAGTGCATTTCTGCCCCGATAACCGTGATTTCGCCGGAGAGGCACAGCCCACTTCTGCTTATTTTCACTGGGAGTGGTGGAAGCTAGGAGGGAAGGAACTGAAACGATTGACGGTCTGAAAAATTCCCTCTTCACTCAACGTTGTCTGCAAGAAATCTAAAGGCCAAAATCAGGTATTTGTCTAATATGTTACGTATTAGGCTGTGTTTTTCTTGTTAGGTTTGGCCGCAGTTATTTTGTGCGCTTGGACGTTTTGGGTCAATAACGCACTCCTCTTTGCCGCTGTGTGACGCGCGTCGGCTTTCGTGTGGCGATGGATGCAAAATGTGAATGGACCACCGTGCGCTCGATTTGTAACTACATCATTGTTGTTGACATCGCGGTGTAGCAGTTTCAGACGAATATTAGCGTATATATAGTGAAATCAAAAGGAAAACAGTGTATTTCTATGAAACAATACTTCATTGTTAATGCTTTCAAGGGTGTTGCTTTTTCTATTGAACGTGGGTTGCTGCGACTTGACAGCGATGGATACTAGACACTAGACACCCTCTTAAAGGTTTGCGGTTACTTCGGGTGAAAACAGACAACTGTACAAAAGATACACAAATAAATGTATGACGCATTTGTCTAATGTGTCTTTAGTGTATGCCTACTGTAAACCCATATGTTTCAATGACAGATAAGAAAACTTTTGACGCCTTGGAGAAGGTAAAGGTGGATGACTATGGCGAATATATCTCATTGTCATGATTATATGGCAACTATGAATGCATAGTATTCGTCACTGGAGTTGACTCCTGCCAAATGATATTTAGGGACGTCCTGCAACAAGTTGCTATACGTTTGCTTTACCTTTGTTAAACAAATAGATTAGTCAGGCTTGTTAGTTCACAGCTATCCTATGCTTGAATATGTATGTGCTATACACTGGTAAATGACAAGGTTCACCTGCCCAGGCAGGCTCTATTTTAACACTAGGTTCGCAACAGTGGCCTTTGATATTAACGCGTTGATAATCTCATGGTGAGTGATTTAGTGAGACTAAAACGTTGACTACAGTTCTCTAATTCAGATAGTCGTCACCACAAGTGGAGAGGGTGAAGTGGAAAATGAATAAGCTACTATACATTCTCGTAAGTAGCCTAAAGTTCTGTTTTGTAGCATACTTTGTTTTATAGACTCTGAAGCCTGTTGGCAAGTATGTAAGTGTAAATAACTGTCAGCGTGCGCAGCAGTAGTTTCCCGCCGCTAGGAGTCTGCGCACTGTGAATGTGGTTTGTATAACTTCGCGCTCATGTGCACACACCCTTACACACACACACACACACACACACACACACACACACACACACACACACACACACACACACACACTCACTCTCTCACTTTCTCTCTTTCTTTCTCTCTCTCTCTCTCTCTCTCTCTTCTTTCTTTCTATTTACTTTCTTTCATTCAGCACTCGGGATTCAAGACAAACCTGATCTGCCACATAGTGTATCTGTTTAACAGTGCGGTATCCAGGTTAATGTTTGCAAACATTTTTGTTAAGGTCAAACTCAAAACCCGTTTCACCACTACCCAGAAAGTCATCTGTTGCCAAGGCTGCAATTTACATTTCAGCCCCTTTCCCCAATTTCAACTCTTGAATATCTTCCACTCAGGGGAGGCTGGTGGAGGTAGAAATCGGAGGACGGGCTCATTGTAATGCATGACACACACACACACACACACACACACACACACACACACACACACACACACACACACACACACACACACACACACACTGGATGCTGTGGCTCTGTCAATTGTGTCTCTGTTGTGGCTGTGTGGAGGCTGTTAGTAGCCTCTGAGGGAGGCTCCTCACTATGGAAGATTGTAATACAAAACAATACTCTCCTTCATACCCGTAATACCAATCTGTGTGTGAGAGTGTGTGTGTGTGAGAGTGTGTGTGTGTGTGTGTAACGATAATAACTGAAGTGTCAACGAGTGCACTGTCACCTAGTTACACACCCACTCCCTCCGTCCTACTCTCTCATTCCTCTCTCTGCCTGCACACACACACACACACACACACACACACACACACACACACACACACACACACACACACACACACACACACACTGACAGAGAGAAAGATAGGAAAAGGAAGAGAGGGATGAAAAGAGCTATGAAAGTGAATGGAGAAATATGCACCAATCAGTCGCTCCGTTGGTGAAGGAGAAGACCTAGGAATGACAGAGCTGTGTATACACACACAGTTAGCCCTTAAATCAACCCCCCCCCTACACACACACACACACACACACACACACACACACACACACACACACACACACACAGTTAGCCCTTAAATCAACCCCCCCCCACACAAACACACTCACACAGTTAGCCCTTAAATCCACACACACACACACACACACACACACACACACACACACACACACACACACACGCACACAAACACATACATAGTGTTAGCCCTTAAATTAACCCACACACATACGGTACACACACACCACACACATAAACTGTGTGTGTGTGTGTCTCCATCCTTAAATGTGCATATGTATGTAGGTGTCAGCAACCATAGGATCAAGTTGTGTGTGTGTGTGTATGTGTGTATGTGTGTGTGTGTGTGTGTGTGTGTGTGTGTGTGTTAAAGCTTGCATCTAGAATGCGTTCTGTTGCTATGATGTGAACTGTCACACAACAGTGTCATGTGAACCTTACCCCAGTTGTGTGTGTGTGTGTGTGCGCGCCACACCTCTGTGCATAATTCTTTTCCCTTCCCAGTGTATACTGTACACTGTATCAACGACACTGTATCAACGCTGTAAGGTCAGCAATTCTCTCCTCCTCTCTCATCCTCTTTCTCAGCAGTCATCCCTTCTCTCCTCCTCCTCCTCCTCCTCCTCCTCCTCCTTCTCCTCCTCCTCTTTCTCTCCAACCTGGCTTCATATCTCTACTGGGGACACCGCCCCTGAGAGTTCACGTTTAAGAGAAAATGGAAGTTTAATGTTTAACGTTACATCACGCAAGTGCAATTTCCTGTCTTCAGTACACCCTGAAAAGCCCATAAGTGCCCTACAGTTATAGTAACATGCGTTTGGACCCAGTTATTCTAGCATACA